>NC_137813.1:3238435-3418375 GCF_963921795.1 Nannobrachium achirus | reverse complement strand
AGGACATAAGGAATGTAACAACCATTCTGATAGGAAGAGGACATAATAAGGAATGTAACGACCATTCTGATAGGAAGAGGACATAAGGAATGTAACAACCATTCTGATAGGAAGAGGACATAAGGAATGTAACAACCATTCTGATAGGAAGAGGACATAAGGAATGTAACAACCATTCTGATAGGAAGAGGACATAAGGAATGTAACAACCATTCTGATAGGAAGAGGACATAATAAGGAATGTAACGACCATTCTGATAGGAAGAGGACATAAGGAATGTAACAACCATTCTGATAGGAAGAGGACATAAGGAATGTAACAACCATTCTGATAGGAAGAGGACATAAGGAATGTAACAACCATTCTGATAGGAAGAGGACATAAGGAATGTAACAACCATTCTGATAGGAAGAGGACATAAGGAATGTAACAACCATTCTGATAGGAAGAGGACATAATAAGGAATGTAACAACCATTCTGATAGGAAGAGGACATAAGGAATGTAACAACCATTCTGATAGGAAGAGGACATAAGGAATGTAACAACCATTCTGATAGGAAGAGGACATAATAAGGAATGTAACGACCATTCTGATAGGAAGAGGACATAAGGAATGTAACAACCATTCTGATAGGAAGAGGACATAAGGAATGTAACAACCATTCTGATAGGAAGAGGACATAAGGAATGTAACAACCATTCTGATAGGAAGAGGACATAAGGAATGTAACAACCATTCTGATAGGAAGAGGACATAATAAGGAATGTAACGACCATTCTGATAGGAAGAGGACATAAGGAATGTAACAACCATTCTGATAGGAAGAGGACATAAGGAATGTAACAACCATTCTGATAGGAAGAGGACATAAGGAATGTAACAACCATTCTGATAGGAAGAGGACATAAGGAATGTAACAACCATTCTGATAGGAAGAGGACATAAGGAATGTAACAACCATTCTGATAGGAAGAGGACATAAGGAATGTAACAACCATTCTGATAGGAAGAGGACATAAGGAATGTAACAACCATTCTGATAGGAAGAGGACATAAGGAATGTAACAACCATTCTGATAGGAAGAGGACATAATAAGGAATGTAACAACCATTCTGATAGGAAGAGGACATAAGGAATGTAACAACCATTCTGATAGGAAGAGGACATAAGGAATGTAACAACCATTCTGATAGGAAGAGGACATAAGGAATGTAACAACCATTCTGATAGGAAGAGGACATAAGGAATGTAACAACCATTCTGATAGGAAGAGGACATAATAAGGAATGTAACGACCATTCTGATAGGAAGAGGACATAAGGAATGTAACAACCATTCTGATAGGAAGAGGACATAAGGAATGTAACAACCATTCTGATAGGAAGAGGACATAAGGAATGTAACAACCATTCTGATAGGAAGAGGACATAAGGAATGTAACAACCATTCTGATAGGAAAGAGGACATAAGGAATGTAACAACCATTCTGATAGGAAGAGGACATAAGGAATGTAACAACCATTCTGATAGGAAGAGGACATAAGGAATGTAACAACCATTCTGATAGGAAGAGGACATAAGGAATGTAACAACCATTCTGATAGGAAGAGGACATAAGGAATGTAACAACCATTCTGATAGGAAGAGGACATAAGGAATGTAACAACCATTCTGATAGGAAGAGGACATAATAAGGAATGTAACAACCATTCTGATAGGAAGAGGACATAAGGAATGTAACAACCATTCTGATAGGAAGAGGACATAAGGAATGTAACAACCATTCTGATAGGAAGAGGACATAATAAGGAATGTAACGACCATTCTGATAGGAAGAGGACATAAGGAATGTAACAACCATTCTGATAGGAAGAGGACATAAGGAATGTAACAACCATTCTGATAGGAAGAGGACATAAGGAATGTAACAACCATTCTGATAGGAAGAGGACATAAGGAATGTAACAACCATTCTGATAGGAAGAGGACATAATAAGGAATGTAACGACCATTCTGATAGGAAGAGGACATAAGGAATGTAACAACCATTCTGATAGGAAGAGGACATAAGGAATGTAACAACCATTCTGATAGGAAGAGGACATAAGGAATGTAACAACCATTCTGATAGGAAGAGGACATAAGGAATGTAACAACCATTCTGATAGGAAGAGGACATAAGGAATGTAACAACCATTCTGATAGGAAGAGGACATAAGGAATGTAACAACCATTCTGATAGGAAGAGGACATAAGGAATGTAACAACCATTCTGATAGGAAGAGGACATAATAAGGAATGTAACAACCATTCTGATAGGAAGAGGACATAAGGAATGTAACAACCATTCTGATAGGAAGAGGACATAAGGAATGTAACAACCATTCTGATAGGAAGAGGACATAATAAGGAATGTAACGAACCATTCTGATAGGAAGAGGACATAAGGAATGTAACAACCATTCTGATAGGAAGAGGACATAAGGAATGTAACAACCATTCTGATAGGAAAGAGGACATAAGGAATGTAACAACCATTCTGATAGGAAGAGGACATAAGGAATGTAACAACCATTCTGATAGGAAGAGGACATAAGGAATGTAACAACCATTCTGATAGGAAGAGGACATAAGGAATGTAACAACCATTCTGATAGGAAGAGGACATAAGGAATGTAACAACCATTCTGATAGGAAGAGGACATAAGGAATGTAACAACCATTCTGATAGGAAGAGGACATAAGGAATGTAACAACCATTCTGATAGGAAGAGGACATAAGGAATGTAACAACCATTCTGATAGGAAGAGGACATAAGGAATGTAACAACCATTCTGATAGGAAGAGGACATAAGGAATGTAACAACCATTCTGATAGGAAGAGGACATAAGGAATGTAACAACCATTCTGATAGGAAGAGGACATAAGGAATGTAACAACCATTCTGATAGGAAGAGGACATAAGGAATGTAACAACCATTCTGATAGAAGAGGACATAAGGAATGTAACAACCATTCTGATAGGAAGAGGACATAAGGAATGTAACAACCATTCTGATAGGAAGAGGACATAAGGAATGTAACAACCATTCTGATAGGAAGAGGACATAAGGAATGTAACAACCATTCTGATAGGAAGAGGACATAAGGAATGTAACAACCATTCTGATAGGAAGAGGACATAAGGAATGTAACAACCATTCTGATAGGAAGAGGACATAATAAGGAATGTAACAACCATTCTGATAGGAAGAGGACATAAGGAATGTAACAACCATTCTGATAGGAAGAGGACATAAGGAATGTAACAACCATTCTGATAGGAAGAGGACATAATAAGGAATGTAACGACCATTCTGATAGGAAGAGGACATAAGGAATGTAACAACCATTCTGATAGGAAGAGGACATAAGGAATGTAACAACCATTCTGATAGGAAGAGGACATAAGGAATGTAACAACCATTCTGATAGGAAGAGGACATAAGGAATGTAACAACCATTCTGATAGGAAGAGGACATAATAAGGAATGTAACGACCATTCTGATAGGAAGAGGACATAAGGAATGTAACAACCATTCTGATAGGAAGAGGACATAATAGGAATGTAACAACCATTCTGATAGGAAGAGGACATAAGGAATGTAACAACCATTCTGATAGGAAGAGGACATAAGGAATGTAACAACCATTCTGATAGGAAGAGGACATAAGGAATGTAACAACCATTCTGATAGGAAGAGGACATAAGGAATGTAACAACCATTCTGATAGGAAGAGGACATAATAAGGAATGTAACGACCATTCTGATAGGAAGAGGACATAAGGAATGTAACAACCATTCTGATAGGAAGAGGACATAATAAGGAATGTAACAACCATTCTGATAGGAAGAGGACATAAGGAATGTAACAACCATTCTGATAGGAAGAGGACATAAGGAATGTAACAACCATTCTGATAGGAAGAGGACATAAGGAATGTAACAACCATTCTGATAGGAAGAGGACATAAGGAATGTAACAACCATTCTGATAGGAAGAGGACATAATAAGGAATGTAACGACCATTCTGATAGGAAGAGGACATAAGGAATGTAACAACCATTCTGATAGGAAGAGGACATAAGGAATGTAACAACCATTCTGATAGGAAGAGGACATAAGGAATGTAACAACCATTCTGATAGGAAGAGGACATAAGGAATGTAACAACCATTCTGATAGAAAGAGGACATAAGGAATGTAACAACCATTCTGATAGGAAGAGGACATAAGGAATGTAACAACCATTCTGATAGGAAGAGGACATAAGGAATATAACAACCATTCTGATAGGAAGAGGACATAAGGAATGTAACAACCATTCTGATAGGAAGAGGACATAAGGAATGTAACAACCATTCTGATAGGAAGAGGACATAAGGAATGTAACAACCATTCTGATAGGAAGAGGACATAATAAGGAATGTAACAACCATTCTGATAGGAAGAGGACATAAGGAATGTAACAACCATTCTGATAGGAAGAGGACATAAGGAATGTAACAACCATTCTGATAGGAAGAGGACATAATAAGGAATGTAACGACCATTCTGATAGGAAGAGGACATAAGGAATGTAACAACCATTCTGATAGGAAGAGGACATAAGGAATGTAACAACCATTCTGATAGGAAGAGGACATAAGGAATGTAACAACCATTCTGATAGGAAGAGGACATAAGGAATGTAACAACCATTCTGATAGGAAGAGGACATAATAAGGAATGTAACGACCATTCTGATAGGAAGAGGACATAAGGAATGTAACAACCATTCTGATAGGAAGAGGACATAAGGAATGTAACAACCATTCTGATAGGAAGAGGACATAATAAGGAATGTAACAACCATTCTGATAGGGAAGAGGACATAAGGAATGTAACAACCATTCTGATAGGAAGAGGACATAAGGAATGTAACAACCATTCTGATAGGAAGAGGACATAAGGAATGTAACAACCATTCTGATAGGAAGAGGACATAAGGAATGTAACAACCATTCTGATAGGAAGAGGACATAATAAGGAATGTAACAACCATTCTGATAGAAAGAGGACATAAGGAATGTAACAACCATTCTGATAGGAAGAGGACATAAGGAATGTAACAACCATTCTGATAGGAAGAGGACATAATAAGGAATGTAACAACCATTCTGATAGGAAGAGGACATAAGGAATGTAACAACCATTCTGATAGGAAGAGGACATAAGGAATGTAACAACCATTCTGATAGGAAGAGGACATAAGGAATGTAACAACCATTCTGATAGGAAGAGGACATAATAAGGAATGTAACAACCATTCTGATAGGAAGAGGACATAAGGAATGTAACAACCATTCTGATAGGAAGAGGACATAATAAGGAATGTAACAACCATTCTGATAGGAAGAGGACATAAGGAATGTAACAACCATTCTGATAGGAAGAGGACATAAGGAATGTAACAACCATTCTGATAGGAAGAGGACATAAGGAATGTAACAACCATTCTGATAGGAAGAGGACATAAGGAATGTAACAACCATTCTGATAGAAGAGGACATAATAAGGAATGTAACAACCATTCTGATAGGAAGAGGACATAAGGAATGTAACAACCATTCTGATAGGAAGAGGACATAAGGAATGTAACAACCATTCTGATAGGAAGAGGACATAATAAGGAATGTAACAACCATTCTGATAGGAAGAGGACATAAGGAATGTAACAACCATTCTGATAGGAAGAGGACATAAGGAATGTAACAACCATTCTGATATGAAGAGGACATAATAAGGAATGTAACGACCATTCTGATAGGAAGAGGACATAAGGAATGTAACAACCATTCTGATAGGAAGAGGACATAAGGAATGTAACAGCCATTCTGATAGGAAGAGGACATAAGGAATGTAACAACCATTCTGATAGGAAGAGGACATAATAAGGAATGTAACAACCATTCTGATAGGAAGAGTACATAAGGAATGTAACAACCATTCTGATAGGAAGAGGACATAATAAGGAATGTAACAACCATTCTGATAGGAAGAGGACATAAGGAATGTAACAACCATTCTGATAGGAAGAGGACATAATAAGGAATGTAACGACCATTCTGATAGGAAGAGTACATAAGGAATGTAACAACCATTCTGATAGAAAGAGGACATAAGGAATGTAACAACCATTCTGATAGAAAGAGGACATAAGGAATGTAACAACCATTCTGATAGGAAGAGGACATAATAAGGAATGTAACGACCATTCTGATAGGAAGAGGACATAAGGAATGTAACAACCATTCTGATAGGAAGAGGACATAAGGAATGTAACAACCATTCTGATAGGAAGAGGACATAAGGAATGTAACAACCATTCTGATAGGAAGAGGACATAAGGAATGTAACAACCATTCTGATAGGAAGAGGACATAATAAGGAATGTAACGACCATTCTGATAGGAAGAGGACATAAGGAATGTAACAACCATTCTGATAGGAAGAGGACATAAGGAATGTAACAACCATTCTGATAGGAAGAGGACATAAGGAATGTAACAACCATTCTGATAGGAAGAGGACATAAGGAATGTAACAACCATTCTGATAGGAAGAGGACATAAGGAATGTAACAACCATTCTGATAGGAAGAGGACATAATAAGGAATGTAACAACCATTCTGATAGGAAGAGGACATAAGGAATGTAACAACCATTCTGATAGGAAGAGGACATAAGGAATGTAACAACCATTCTGATAGGAAGAGGACATAATAAGGAATGTAACGACCATTCTGATAGGAAGAGGACATAAGGAATGTAACAACCATTCTGATAGGAAGAGGACATAAGGAATGTAACAACCATTCTGATAGGAAGAGGACATAAGGAATGTAACAACCATTCTGATAGGAAGAGGACATAAGGAATGTAACAACCATTCTGATAGGAAGAGGACATAATAAGGAATGTAACGACCATTCTGATAGGAAGAGGACATAAGGAATGTAACAACCATTCTGATAGGAAGAGGACATAATAAGGAATGTTACAACCATTCTGATAGGAAGAGGACATAAGGAATGTAACAACCATTCTGATAGGAAGAGGACATAAGGAATGTAACAACCATTCTGATAGGAAGAGGACATAAGGAATGTAACAACCATTCTGATAGGAAGAGGACATAAGGAATGTAACAACCATTCTGATAGGAAGAGGACATAATAAGGAATGTAACGACCATTCTGATAGGAAGAGGACATAAGGAATGTAACAACCATTCTGATAGGAAGAGGACATAATAAGGAATGTAACAACCATTCTGATAGGAAGAGGACATAAGGAATGTAACAACCATTCTGATAGGAAGAGGACATAAGGAATGTAACAACCATTCTGATAGGAAGAGGACATAAGGAATGTAACAACCATTCTGATAGGAAGAGGACATAAGGAATGTAACGACCATTCTGATAGGAAGAGGACATAATAAGGAATGTAACGACCATTCTGATAGGAAGAGGACATAAGGAATGTAACAACCATTCTGATAGGAAGAGGACATAAGGAATGTAACAACCATTCTGATAGGAAGAGGACATAAGGAATGTAACAACCATTCTGATAGGAAGAGGACATAAGGAATGTAACAACCATTCTGATAGAAAGAGGACATAAGGAATGTAACAACCATTCTGATAGGAAGAGGACATAAGGAATGTAACAACCATTCTGATAGGAAGAGGACATAAGGAATGTAACAACCATTCTGATAGGAAGAGGACATAAGGAATGTAACAACCATTCTGATAGGAAGAGGACATAAGGAATGTAACAACCATTCTGATAGGAAGAGGACATAAGGAATGTAACAACCATTCTGATAGGAAGAGGACATAATAAGGAATGTAACAACCATTCTGATAGGAAGAGGACATAAGGAATGTAACAACCATTCTGATAGGAAGAGGACATAAGGAATGTAACAACCATTCTGATAGGAAGAGGACATAATAAGGAATGTAACGACCATTCTGATAGGAAGAGGACATAAGGAATGTAACAACCATTCTGATAGGAAGAGGACATAAGGAATGTAACAACCATTCTGATAGGAAGAGGACATAAGGAATGTAACAACCATTCTGATAGGAAGAGGACATAAGGAATGTAACAACCATTCTGATAGGAAGAGGACATAATAAGGAATGTAACGACCATTCTGATAGGAAGAGGACATAAGGAATGTAACAACCATTCTGATAGGAAGAGGACATAAGGAATGTAACAACCATTCTGATAGGAAGAGGACATAATAAGGAATGTAACAACCATTCTGATAGGAAGAGGACATAAGGAATGTAACAACCATTCTGATAGGAAGAGGACATAAGGAATGTAACAACCATTCTGATAGGAAGAGGACATAAGGAATGTAACAACCATTCTGATAGGAAGAGGACATAAGGAATGTAACAACCATTCTGATAGAAAGAGGACATAATAAGGAATGTAACAACCATTCTGATAGAAAGAGGACATAAGGAATGTAACAACCATTCTGATAGGAAGAGGACATAAGGAATGTAACAACCATTCTGATAGGAAGAGGACATAATAAGGAATGTAACAACCATTCTGATAGGAAGAGGACATAAGGAATGTAACAACCATTCTGATAGGAAGAGGACATAAGGAATGTAACAACCATTCTGATAGGAAGAGGACATAAGGAATGTAACAACCATTCTGATAGGAAGAGGACATAATAAGGAATGTAACAACCATTCTGATAGGAAGAGGACATAAGGAATGTAACAACCATTCTGATAGGAAGAGGACATAATAAGGAATGTAACAACCATTCTGATAGGAAGAGGACATAAGGAATGTAACAACCATTCTGATAGGAAGAGGACATAAGGAATGTAACAACCATTCTGATAGGAAGAGGACATAAGGAATGTAACAACCATTCTGATAGGAAGAGGACATAAGGAATGTAACAACCATTCTGATAGAAAGAGGACATAATAAGGAATGTAACAACCATTCTGATAGGAAGAGGACATAAGGAATGTAACAACCATTCTGATAGGAAGAGGACATAAGGAATGTAACAACCATTCTGATAGGAAGAGGACATAATAAGGAATGTAACAACCATTCTGATAGGAAGAGGACATAAGGAATGTAACAACCATTCTGATAGGAAGAGGACATAAGGAATGTAACAACCATTCTGATATGAAGAGGACATAATAAGGAATGTAACGACCATTCTGATAGGAAGAGGACATAAGGAATGTAACAACCATTCTGATAGGAAGAGGACATAAGGAATGTAACAGCCATTCTGATAGGAAGAGGACATAAGGAATGTAACAACCATTCTGATAGGAAGAGGACATAATAAGGAATGTAACAACCATTCTGATAGGAAGAGTACATAAGGAATGTAACAACCATTCTGATAGGAAGAGGACATAATAAGGAATGTAACAACCATTCTGATAGGAAGAGGACATAAGGAATGTAACAACCATTCTGATAGGAAGAGGACATAATAAGGAATGTAACGACCATTCTGATAGGAAGAGTACATAAGGAATGTAACAACCATTCTGATAGAAAGAGGACATAAGGAATGTAACAACCATTCTGATAGAAAGAGGACATAAGGAATGTAACAACCATTCTGATAGGAAGAGGACATAATAAGGAATGTAACGACCATTCTGATAGGAAGAGGACATAAGGAATGTAACAACCATTCTGATAGGAAGAGGACATAAGGAATGTAACAACCATTCTGATAGGAAGAGGACATAAGGAATGTAACAACCATTCTGATAGGAAGAGGACATAAGGAATGTAACAACCATTCTGATAGGAAGAGGACATAATAAGGAATGTAACGACCATTCTGATAGGAAGAGGACATAAGGAATGTAACAACCATTCTGATAGGAAGAGGACATAAGGAATGTAACAACCATTCTGATAGGAAGAGGACATAAGGAATGTAACAACCATTCTGATATGAAGAGGACATAATAAGGAATGTAACGACCATTCTGATAGGAAGAGGACATAAGGAATGTAACAACCATTCTGATAGGAAGAGGACATAATAAGGAATGTAACAACCATTCTGATAGGAAGAGGACATAATAAGGAATGTAACGACCATTCTGATAGGAAGAGGACATAAGGAATGTAACAACCATTCTGATAGGAAGAGGACATAAGGAATGTAACAACCATTCTGATAGGAAGAGGACATAAGGAATGTAACAACCATTCTGATAGGAAGAGGACATAAGGAATGTAACAACCATTCTGATAGAAAGAGGACATAATAAGGAATGTAACAACCATTCTGATAGAAAGAGGACATAAGGAATGTAACAACCATTCTGATAGAAAGAGGACATAAGGAATGTAACAACCATTCTGATAGGAAGAGGACATAAGGAATGTAACAACCATTCTGATAGGAAGAGGACATAAGGAATGTAACAACCATTCTGATAGGAAGAGGACATAAGGAATGTAACAACCATTCTGATAGGAAGAGGACATAATAAGGAATGTAACAACCATTCTGATAGGAAGAGGACATAAGGAATGTAACAACCATTCTGATAGGAAGAGGACATAATAAGGAATGTAACAACCATTCTGATAGGAAGAGGACATAAGGAATGTAACAACCATTCTGATAGGAAGAGGACATAAGGAATGTAACAACCATTCTGATAGGAAGAGGACATAAGGAATGTAACAACCATTCTGATAGGAAGAGGACATAAGGAATGTAACAACCATTCTGATAGGAAGAGGACATAATAAGGAATGTAACAACCATTCTGATAGAAAGAGGACATAAGGAATGTAACAACCATTCTGATAGGAAGAGGACATAATAAGGAATGTAACAACCATTCTGATAGGAAGAGGACATAAGGAATGTAACAACCATTCTGATAGGAAGAGGACATAATAAGGAATGTAACAACCATTCTGATAGGAAGAGGACATAAGGAATGTAACAACCATTCTGATAGGAAGAGGACATAAGGAATGTAACAACCATTCTGATAGGAAGAGGACATAAGGAATGTAACAACCATTCTGATAGGAAGAGGACATAATAAGGAATGTAACGACCATTCTGATAGGAAGAGGACATAAGGAATGTAACAACCATTCTGATAGGAAGAGGACATAAGGAATGTAACAACCATTCTGATAGGAAGAGGACATAAGGAATGTAACAACCATTCTGATAGGAAGAGGACATAAGGAATGTAACAACCATTCTGATAGAAAGAGGACATAATAAGGAATGTAACAACCATTCTGATAGAAAGAGGACATAAGGAATGTAACAACCATTCTGATAGAAAGAGGACATAAGGCATGTAACAACCATTCTGATAGGAAGAGGACATAAGGAATGTAACAACCATTCTGATAGGAAGAGGACATAAGGAATGTAACAACCATTCTGATAGGAAGAGGACATAATAAGGAATGTAACAACCATTCTGATAGGAAGAGGACATAAGGAATGTAACAACCATTCTGATAGGAAGAGGACATAATAAGGAATGTAACAACCATTCTGATAGGAAGAGGACATAAGGAATGTAACAACCATTCTGATAGGAAGAGGACATAAGGAATGTAACAACCATTCTGATAGGAAGAGGACATAAGGAATGTAACAACCATTCTGATAGGAAGAGGACATAAGGAATGTAACAACCATTCTGATAGGAAGAGGACATAATAAGGAATGTAACAACCATTCTGATAGGAAGAGGACATAAGGAATGTAACAACCATTCTGATAGGAAGAGGACATAAGGAATGTAACAACCATTCTGATAGGAAGAGGACAAGGCACTGCAGTAGTGTTAGGAGAGTAGAGTTAAGGCCCCTCCATACTTCGACAGAACCGAACTTTTCGGTTGAAAAATAAACTTTTTTATTTTTTATCTTTTCCGAAAAAAAAGCGTCGGATGTTCATACTTCGCTCCTGTTTCGGAGGGTTGGCACGTTGGAAGTTGGAAGCGGTGGCACGTACCGTATTGTGAATTTGTGGAGGTTATGGAGGAGGAGGACCGAGGAAGACGAGTAGGAAATGTTAGAGGAGGCAGAGGAGGAGGAGGATTTTGCCCTGCTTTGTGCGGCTGAGGGGGAGGCGAGCACATCTAGCCGGCGGGGGTATGTCCGCCGTGTGTATCAGACTCTCGTTCAGGGGATGAGGGGCAATTGGGCATGGACGAGGAGAAACATTTTGAAATAATAAGTATGTCTGCCAGTCGTTTTGACGACCTTCTGCGCCGTGTTGCGCCGCTCATTGAGCATGCACGCACCGACACACAGTACAGTAGTTTTCGCGGGTCGCAAAGCAAAAACAAAAGCAATACAATTAAAATTTATAGTTGAAAAGGACCTTTTGACCGAAAACGGCGGTTTCGGTCGAAGTATGGATAGGCCTTCAGGCAAAAATGGTAGTTTGACCAAAAAGTGACGAGGCTAACGAAATATAGATCTACCTTGACAGCTTGACTTTGAAAGAAGAGCATCTCTCATTTCTTGTTCTATTGTAAAAGTCCACCACAGTTTGGCGTTGTTGTATGTTTTTACACAATACTACTACAGTATCAGCACGTTAAAGTAAAACACTTTTTTTTATTATTGTTATATTACACTCTCATAGATTATAGAGTTTTTTACTAGACTAGGGAAAATGATTGTAATAGCTTGCCTTGCACTTATTTGCAGGCTCTGCTCAGAGCTACCTTTTTGTCATTGACTGAGACATTTGTATTCTGACAATTTTCTATTTGTGTGTGTGCGTGTGTGCGTGCGTGCGTGCGTGCATGTGCGTGTGTGTGGGTGGATCCTGCAGAAATTCTACACACTGACTCATAACCCATGTGGAACGTGTTTGATCATCAACAACGAGACGTTCACTGTGGGATGGCTGAAAAATCGACCAGGAACTCTGGCAGATGAGGGTATCTATCCCTGCTTTAGTGATCTGATCTAATGTGTTACTGGTAGATAATCAATCAAGACCTTAGTCAACAGTTATCATCTATGTGCTGAACACTAATTATCTCTCTCTCTATCTTTTCCCCTTTCCTTCCTTCTCTATTTCCTTATCGTGTCACACAGAGGCTCTGGAAAGGGTGTTCTCCAAGCTGGGCTTTGAGGTGAAGGTACACACCAACAAGACAGCAGATGACATCAGGTGTTTGCTGGAAAAGCTGAGAGAACAAGATTTCACGGAGGCAGATGCTTTGGTATGTGGTGTCCAACATCTCCAGAGGTGTCAGTCTTTCTGTCAGTATTCCTGTTTTAACAGAAATTGTAATGAACCATTCTGTGTCTGAACTTATAGGTGGTGTGTGTGCTGTCTCACGGGAAGAAGGGTTGTGTGCTCGGTTCAGATGGCAAGAAGGTGTTGCTCGAAAAATTGTCTCAGCCCTTCAGAAGCAAGAATGCCCGCACCTTGGCAGGGAAGCCCAAGCTGTTCTTCATCCAGGCGTGTCAGGGGACCGACCTCCAGGAGGGAGTGGTGCCGCTATCCCCGACACCGAGCGAGGAAGAAGGCAGTGCAATACAGGAAGACTCTCACTCTGTCCCATCCCACCAGAACGAAACAGTTCCAAACGACGCAGACTTCCTGATGGGCATGTCGACCGTAGGGGAATGTGTATCATTCCGGAACGTTGCCACAGGTTCCTTCTACATCCAGGCTCTGTGCAGACAGCTTGAATCAGCAGCAGCAAGGTGAGAGGGAGATTTCAACAGCTGTCAGTGCTGTTACACGGCTTGACCTTACTACAAGCCTATAGGTTGATAAGATCTATGATTTATTTTGTCTTCTGTTCTTGTAGAATTTTGCCCCTGTCTGTCTGTCCTTCTGTGTGTCCGTGTGTCTGTGAGAAGCTAATCTCCAGCACCACTGTACAGATCTGTGTGAAACTTTGTACACATTACCAGTAGGCCAACCTTTGCCAAAATGTTTCAAAGTGCCTGTACCACTAGTTTTTGTGTATGAGAGATGATTCAGGTTCAGGTTCAGGTTTATTAGTCACATGCATATCCATACAGGTACAGACATACAATGAAATGCTTGTGCCAGGAGCACTCTCAGCCTTATTACACACAAAAACATCAACCCACAACAACAACAAGACAACAACAAGTCACCCAAGACAACCCAAAAACAACAAAAACCATACAGTGTAACAGTGTACAGTTTAAAAACTGCGTACAGTGCACATGACTACCTACGTCTCGCTTTCATCTCTTCGTTAAGCAACCTGATTGCTTGAGCATAAAAACTATTACTGAGACGGGTGGTGTGCGATGAGATGCTCTGGTAACGTTTTTTGGATGGGAGGAGATAGAACAGGGAATGGGCGGGATGACTGCTGTCCTTTAAGATGTTCTCTGTCTTTTTCTTACAGCGTGTGTTATAGATTGTGTGTAGCTGTGGTAATTCTGTGCCAATGATTTTGGCAGCTCTCTTCACAATTCTCTGTAACTGTTTACTGTCTTGAACAGTCACGTTACCAAACCACACTGTGATGCATCCTGTCAAAACACTTTCTATGGTACAGCGATAGAAATTTACAAGAGCCTTGGTGCTCAGGCCAAATCTCCTGAGGCGCCTCAGAAAGTACAATCTCTGCTGCGCTTTCTTAAGGATACCTTTGCTGTTTAGAGACCATGTGAGTGAGTTTGTTATGTGAACACCCAGAAATTTGAAACTGTCCACTATGTCTACAGGTGAACCATTTATGGTTAAGGGACTGTGATTGACTTTAGACTTCCTAAAGTCAACGATGATCTCTTTTGTTTTACTAACATTTAGAGAGAGATTGTTATTCTGGCACCATAGGGTTAGCTCTTCAATTTCCCTCCTATAGGCCCTCTCATCATCGTTGGATATTAGTCCTATAACCGTGGTGTCATCTGCAAACTTGAGAATAGAATTATTGCCACACCTGGCGACACAATCATAGGTGAACAGACTATACAACAAGGGACAGAGGCAGCAGCCCTGGGGCGCTCCAGTCCTGGTCAATATCTTAGATGAATGCTTGTTCCCTATTCGTACAGATTGTGGCCTGCCTGTCAAAAAGTCAAACAGCCAGTTGCAGATACTACTGCCAAGACCAAGACCCCTGAGTTTCAACACAAGCTTAGATGGTACAATCGTGTTAAAGGCAGAGCTATAATCTATGAAGAGTAGTCTGACATAAGAGTTCTTTTTCTCCAGATGTTTCAAGGCAATGTGTAGTGCGAGAGAAATAGCATCATCGACTGATCTATTTGCACAGTAAGCAAACTGTAGTGGATCAGTATTGGCAGGGATAATGTGCGTTATATGTGATATAACCATTTTTTCCAGACACTTCATAAGAACAGAGGTCAGAGCCACAGGGCGATAATCATTAAGACAGGCGACAGGTTTCTTCTTTGCTATGGGTACAATTATGGTTTCCTTGAAACACAACGGCACCACACACAATGACAGGGACATATTAAAAATGTCAGTAAAGACCCCCGAAAGCTGGTCGTAACACAACTTAAGGACACGTGAGGCTATCCCGTCAGGGCCGGCCGCCTTATGAGTCCCAACGCTTTTAAAAGTTTTACTCACATCTCGCTGTGTCACCTGCAGCTCTACCGCACCGGGTGTTCCCCGCACCGATGTAACTGGGTCCGTGTTGTGAGTTTCAAAGCGGGCGAAAAAGTTATTCAATTCGTCCGGTAGAGAGTCCGAGGTGTTAATAACAGCAGGCTTCGGTTTGTAATCCGTAATCGCCTGCAGCCCTCTCCACATACGCCGTGCGTCACAGCCACTGTAATTGTTCTCCAGTTTGTCCCTATATTGTCTCTTAGCGTCTCTGATCGCCTTTCTCAGGTCGTATCTGGATTTTTTTATAGCGTTCCTCGTCCCCAGATTGAAAGGCGGCTCGGCGCTCTCTCAACTTCAGACGAGTGTCATAGTTCATCCACGGCTTCTCGTTGGGATAGGAGCGAACGGTTCGCGCTGGGATGCAATTATCCACACAGAATTTAACGTAGCTGGTGACAGTGTCAGCGTAGTCATCCAAACTTGTGGCTGAGTCTTTGAAGATGGACCATTCTGTCGATTCAAAGCAGCCCTGGAGTTTAGATACATTATCTGTGGACCAGCACTGAACAGACCTCACCTTGGGTTGCTCGCACTTCATTCTCTGCTTGTAGGCAGGTAGAAGTAGCACAGCTCGATGGTCAGATTTCCCAAAGTGGGGCTGTTGGATCGCTCTGTAGGCAGCCTTGATGGTGGAATAACAGTGATCAAGCGTCTTGTCTTTCCTTGTTGAGCACTTAACGTGCTGATAGAAGTGTGGCAACACCGATTTCAAGTTGCAGTGATTAAAGTCCCCCGCCACAATTGATATGGCCTCCGGGTGCTTATTCTCCTGCTTACCGATGACATCGCTCAGCTCGTCCATAGCCTCCGATGCACTCACTTCTGGTGGGATGTATACAGCCGTTAGCAACACACAAGGAAACTCCCTGGGTAAGTAGAACGGTCTAGACCGTAGTGTTAGATGTTCCAACACCGGCGAGCAGTGCTGGGAGACTATATCCACATTAGTACACCAAGAGTCGTTGATGTGGAACAGAACACCGCCCGCTTTTAGTAGTAGTAGTGTTAGGAGAGTAGAGTTAAGGCCCCTCCATACTTCGACAGAACCGAACTTTTCGGTTGAAAAATAAACTTTTTAAATTTTTTATCTTTTCCGAAAAAAAAGCGTTGGATGTTCATACTTCGCTCCTGTTCGGAGGGTTGGCACGTTGGAAGTTGGAAGCGGTGGCACGTACCGTATTGTGAATTTGTGGAGGTTATGGAGGAGGAGGACCAAGGAAGACGAGTAGGAAATGTTAGAGGAGGCAGAGGAGGAGGAGGATTTTGCCCTGCTTTGTGCGGCTGAGGGGGAGGCGAGCACATCTAGCCGGCGGGGGTATGTCCGCCGTGTGTATCAGACTCTCGTTCAGGGGATGAGGGGCAATTGGGCATGGACGAGGAGAAACATTTTGAAATAATAAGTATGTCTGCCAGTCGTTTTGACGACCTTCTGTGCCGTGTTGCGCCGCTCATTGAGCATGCACGCACCGACACACAGTACAGTAGTTTTCGCGGGTCGCAAAACAAAAGCAATACAGTAGCCTCGCGTCACCAGGCTTTCCAATGTACAGTACCTGGGGGGGGGGGGATCCAACCGACCAATCACGTTTTCCGTTTCACCGAACCTGATTTCGGCGAGTGACAACATCTCGTTGTGCAAATTTCAGAACTATTGTTCGGAGAAAAAGCATTCCAGAACTTTCGAGGAATTAAAATTTATAGTTGAAAAGGACCTTTTGACCGAAAACGGCGGTTTCGGTCGAAGTATGGATAGGCCTTTAGGCAAAAATGGTAGTTTGACCAAAAAGTGACGAGGCTAACGAAATATAGATCTACCTTGACAGCTTGACTTTGAAAGAAGAGCATCTCTCATTTCTTGTTCTATTGTAAAAGTCCACCACAGTTTGCCGTTGTTGTATCTTTTTACACAATACTACTATAGTATCAGCACGTTAAAGTAAAACACTTTTTTTTATTATTGTTATATTACACTCTCATAGATTATAGAGTTTTTTACTAGTTTTTTACTTGCCAAAATGTTTCAAAGTGCCTGTACCACTAGTTTTTGTGTATGAGAGATGATATGCGTAACAGGGGCATTCACATTTCGGCCTATAACTCTTGAACCGTAGGTTGTACAGTAAAAAATATGTTCCCCCTGATACCTTGTATCGTGACACAACTCCCCATGCTGTATAAGCCCGATCATTTGAGCTAACTAGATTTTACACCTGAACGACTTGAGGAACAATGGTGTCAGATTCACATGTACTATTCCAACTGTCTATAACTGCACTCCATGGAATGCACCTTTCTTGTTTTACAGGAGAGTACAGATAGTTTATTCAGTCAATCCAGTAATGTTAATTCAAGGTTCACAGTTTAAAAAATGCAATACCACAACTGTATGGCATGTCAGTCGGGACAGAATACTACAGATTTAATCACAAATACAAACTAAATTGTCTTAAAGTGAATTTGAAAATTGCTTCCCTCTCACACAGAATGCACTGAGAAGTGATTTTCACACCCTCCTCACCATAGGCGATTCTAGCCTCTTCCAGCAGGGGGTGCACGACCTCTATTACCTCATGCACGCGCGCGCACGCGAAAAAAATTGCGGATATTAGCGGTTTTGTAATGTTGTTTTAGCGGATTTCTGCAGTTAATTTTGTACCCAAATGTAACACAATATAAACAAAAAAAAGTGTAAAACAGGTGCTTCTTTTTCTAGACACCATATGTCTATCTATAGGATTTATTTACTTATTTTGCAGACAGAGGCAGCACAGCCAGGACATATAAAGCCAAACATCAAGTTAATCATCATTCATCAAGCAATCAAGCAGTCATTTACAGTGTCAAATAAGCATTTCACAAAAACAAATAGTAGACACATCCTTATTACACAATGAACTGCAGCCTCCGGGTTTTGGCACTTGCAAACCTTTCAATTATTTTCTGCACTTTAATTTCGTGTATTTTCTCAATCTGTAAAATGCCTATATCTGACACTCTTTTATCAGTCATGGTTGTCCGTAAATACGTTTTTAGTTGTCTCAAAGTAGAGAAGCTGCGCTCAGCTGAAGCACTCGTAACTGGTATGGTGAGGTACAGTGTGTAGACGTGTTTTAATGTACCAAATGAATCAGAATTATGCATTCCCTTCTCTTGAAAAAAAGCAAGTTTCTTTTCAAACAGTGTCGTGTCCTCCATTTCTTTTTTTTGCGCACATTCTCTTCAATATAACGAAACAGTTGAAAAAAGGGAACATAATAGACTATGCACTTGGAGGGAGTACAACAGCATTGTGTAAACAGAGATGTGTCTTTATGTACCTGTCCTCCTGAAAGCTTGCTCGGCGTTCTCAGAACCAAAGGCCCGACATGGAAAGCAGAACGCCCGGTCATGGCGCACGCTATACTCCAGCCAGGCAAAATCTTTAAACCACTCCTTTCTGAATTTGCGTTGTTTTTCGCCAGCGGCCTTTAATGGACATTCTACATCTTCTGGCTGATATGGACCCAAAGCCAAAAACTGCTTGGCTTTATCCGGGCCATGGCAAGGGTCTCTTTCATGAACAAAGTTGGCTTCATTTGGCTCCTCTTGGTCTGGGCCTGGGGTAACAACAGTTGAGTCTGGAGTGGGGCTTGCTTGCTGTGGAGGAACCGGGGCCTCGGTCTCCGGCAACGGCGAGCCTTCCACAGTGATGTCGGTGGCTGGATCACTGCTGCTGCAAGCTCCGTCCACCTCCTCTGGTTCACGTTCATTAGCATTACTGTCAGTGTCGAGTGAACTACTATACTTGCCCCTCCACCTCTCTTTTTGCGCACATTTTACAAATCACGATCACTGTTTTATTTAATAATTATAAAATAAAGTTACATTACAAAAAAAAATATATCAAAATGGCCGCCTGGCGGCCAGGGGGTGCACGTGCACCCTAGGACACCCCTTAAAATCGCCTATGCTCCTCACAATGGAATTAAAGTGTAAATATTGGTTACATTTCCCAATCTTTTCCTGACAGTGGGGACGACATTCAGAGTGTCCTGACAGACGTGAACCGGGAAATCAGCAGACAACAGATGAACAGTTACAAACAAATGCCAAATATCGTCATGAACACCCTCACCAAGAAGCTCATCCTCAACTTTGTCTCAGACAAGAAGGCTTCCACTTGAATACAAGTTGTGTATGAACAGAAGTTAAGTGGGTCTTTATTACAAACGCAATCCAAATTGAGATTGTTATAGAATTCTTCAAACATCATACTATTCGTATAATAATATAAATAAATTGATTTTCCAAAAGGTGGAGTGCAATGAGAACAATATTTATTACAATATAATCAAGAGCTCTGAGCGACACGCATGCAAATGTGCCGCTCCCGTTTCCCAGGCATGGTCCCATTATATACACCGACAGTGTGACAAGAATAGTTGAGAGGGTGTCCACTAAACAGTTGTCTAAAGATACAATTCAGTTGTGAAGAGTCTTCCATGTATGGGCTGGTGACGTCGGAGCACACGTGGAGCCACTGTCCCCATAGACAGCTGTTGGCTGAGTCAGTCTTTCTGTGCCAACTGAATAGTACTATTCTTAACTTACTGGGGTAATGTGACAGACACATGACTGCACATATAAAACAAATATTACATTTAATTAGAATCTATTACAAGATGTGACGTTTAGACATAAAATAATCTCTCTCGCAATCAAGTAATGAGAAAAGTAAGTAAGTAACAAGTCACAAGTTACTTTCAACTATGTTAGTTGTCTTTGGGAATAGTCAGGTCCTTTTCTATTGTTTTTTTTTATCGTTTATTTTTACGAATAAAAAAAAAACTTTTGAAAATATTACTTTAGCAATCCGGGTCACATACGATGCTATGTAATCTGTAATGACTGCATTGGTGTAATTAGACTCTGATTAATGGAGCTGTAATGTATACAGTAAGGTTGTATTGGTGGATTCAGAGTGGACGTGCTTGTAAATCAGTCTATACAGTGAATAAATATTACTGTATGAAAACATGAGGAAATACAGAGGTAGAGGGATTGTTTGTCTGGATGTGTTAAGACCAACCTCCACCCAATATGTTGGCTAGGATCCCCACAGCTCTCTTTAACTGCTCTGTTTGTATTTTGTTCCATTTGTCCTAAAATAAAAAATAAAAAAAGGGAACATGGTCTTCAGCTGCTATTTATAGCATTTCTACAGACACAGGGTCAGCTAGTAAGCTAATAGTAAGAATTATGGCCGTCGACTCCGGATCCTCTGTAAAATATGATACATGTCTTTGTAATATATTTTCATTTTTTTTTAAATTCTTTATTGAATTTGGATTCATTCTCATTAAATGGATAATATAGTGAAGCAGGTACGCTATATTGCCTCAAATAAAACACATCTATAATTCTAATTATTGCCTTGGTTATTATTCTTCACATCAAGGTATTTCATATGTCTGGTGGATGAAATGTTACTCCTGGTGAACAGTAAAATAATAACATTATGCATGTTTAAAAACATTCTGAAAGGCTGGATCAGGCCATAAGGGCAGGGCACGGTCGCACCAGACTTTAATTCTACCTATGAGGGTGGATTCTGCAAGTGCTTTTCTATGTGAACTGAGCGTTTTGTTGCCATTTGCGGATATCTGTAAAAAAAAAGAAGAAGCCACTCTTTTATTCTGCCTTTGAATGCAGTGGATTCTGCCAATGCAATTCAACGGTGCTGGCATTTGCAGACACTCCATTCCCAGGCCCGGATCTACCATATGGGCACTTTGGGCACCTGCCCAGGGGCCCCTGGGCATCAGGGGGCCCTCCAAGGTGGTAAAAATAAATAAAACATAACAAATAAAATCTGTTTAATCTGAATGAAATAAATGATGTCCACCACCCCCTGAAACAAATGCTGTGAGAATGCTGCTGAAAAGTGCTGATTGTGTACAATGTACAATATTTCATAAAAGTCAAGTCAACTGATTAAAACTCCACCAGGCTGCGCTGTGCCAACTGCTGCTGCAGAAGTTATATTGGACCTACATGCCTACAAAACATTTTGCACGCACACGGGGGCCCCTTGGAGCTTCAGTGCCCAGGGGCCCTCTGAGGTGTTAATCCAGCCCTGTCCATTCCCATTGAAAAGCATTGGCAGAATCAGCCCTCATATGAAGAATGAAAGTGAGTGTGACTGTACCCTAACAGTCTATTTCTACATTGCTGTATTGATGCTTTTACTCACTTGCTTTCTGAATTGTCCACAGAGAGTGTACAAAACGGTGCCATCCTCTAATGTAAGGGTTACCAAAAACCTGTGACCCCCAAAATAAACGTATATGAACTGGGACGCCCCACCCTGACAAGCACTTGGAATTGTAGTAATTTAATTTAGTTTGACTCGGTTCCACAGATGCATATTGTGAAAATAGCTGATCTACAAGCTCTGTGCACGGGCGCTGGAAGTGGGGTGCTGAGGGAGCTGCAGCTCCCCTGGTTGTGGGGAGGAGAAAAATACATTTTTCGATTGAGAAAAATCAAATTTTCATTTTATTTTATTTTTTAATATAGGCCTATATATACACACACAGAGCTATATTTAAACAATAATGTATTTGACTTTGGGGAATAAAATATGTTGAAAAAAGTTGTTTGATTATCACATGTTCACCTAATCACATGGTCACCTTGCCACCTCCGGTCAGAAGGGAAGTCGAATTTAAAGTTTGTTTTAAAATAAATCCCACTTTGATGGCACACCAAAGTTTATTTATTTGAGAACTAGAAACTGTCTGTAGGCTCATTGTTGCAAACTAACACCAGTGTGTATGGGGAATAAAAAACAGTAGAAAACTGTTACAAAAACTAGAAAGTATTGTTCCTTCGAAACAATTGTGGGCACGCTTCAAGCCAGAAAACAATGGCTATAAAAGTACAAAATGTCAAGATCGCAGGCAGTGCTCTCTTTGACGTTACTGACGCATTCGGATGCTGCATGCATGATTTGAGGAATTTTGTTCCAAAAATGTGTTATGCAAAAGTTGACCTGCTGGTGGCGCTATAACAGGCCAATGTGAGAAGGGTGGCATCTGTTCCTTGACTTAGTGAAAATGTGCTTGTGTCCCGTTTTGTGTCTTAAGTACCAGCTCTTGCCTGTCCATACTGTCTCCGACTGGTTCAACTACAAAATGACGTATTTTGCATCTTCTGAAAAGCATTACCCCGAATTAGAGTTTGTAAAGCTGCACAAGCTCTCCGACGAAAGGTTTGGTGGTCAGAGACAGTATGGACAGGCCTTTAAGTTAAGGCATAAGAGCTGGTACTTAAGACAATGAAAATGGAGCCCTCAAACTCCACTCTGTTCGGGAGTTCCTGTGCTTGTTCCATGTTGTTGGAGAGCAGGCTGATGTCGTCTGCATAGTCCAGGTCTGTCAGGACTACTGTGGGATGTCGTCTCGACCTCCTTGGTGTTAGCGTGAAGCCAAAAAACAATGGGAAAAACAGGTTAAAAAATGTCCGGGGCTTAAGTAAACTGAAGTGTGACCTACATCTGGCCTAGATATGGCCTACATCTTGGCACAAACGTCTCAAAGTTTGTTGTACACCCAGGGTCCCATTGGCTCATTAATAGCACTGTGTGTGTGGTGTTAATCCATGTAGTACATTTTATAGAGGGTGGCTCTCATAGGCAAAGCTCACCCGCTTTATCTTTCTTTACTAAATGTATGGAAGCACGTCTGTTCATTAAGTTTAAACAAACAGTCTGTAAATGTTGCTTGTAAATAATCTTTGCAGTCTCTACTAAAATATATTATCATGATGATGATTAATCTGTATCTTTCATTAAACACTTTTTTTCCTGACTATATTACTTTATTGAAAGGCGAGATCAGTTTGTTCTCTCAAATCTTTATAGACCAAGTTTATTCTCCTAAAAAGATTACCGACAGTACAAAGGCAGGGCCTTTAGCCAATGAGGGAGCAGCAATCTTGGTGACATCACCACCAACAAGGGCCTCTAGCCAATGAGGGACCAGAGAGCCCACACTGTTTCGTAGGCACAGTATTTCTAGTTTTAAGTCGCATAATCATTGTTTTTTTTTGTTTTTTTATATATAGACAGTACATATATTACCCAGGTCCAATTCAACTCCAATTGAATTCCAGTCTGAACTTGATTACAATATTCCATATTACAATATTCCATATTGTAATCAAGTGATTGATTCACTGAGGCTCTGGACAGACTGACAATTTATACACTACAGGTCCATTTGGTTTCATTTGTACTCTCTGAGTTTTGGGACGGTCCCTGCAAACATTTGAAGAACCACAGACTGTCCTATAGTAAACTCCTAACACGCCATAGTGTCGTAGTGAATCAGCGTTATACATATTCTGAAGAAAACCTGGAGACTGACATGCAGTCATTTGGCCAAGTCTTTCCACGGTCACATTTTGTCTGTGTTCTGACATATCGATGACCCTGCACTCAGTGAACATGACGTTATTATTATACAACACAACTTTGTATACAGGTATACAATTATATTTCACTCACATAAAAAACACTGGCACAGGCCAGAAGGGTTGATATGGCCAAAATACTGTGAGTTTTAAGAACACATTGAAATTCAATTATGTTGAATTGGTGCTGTGGAGCTGTGGAGGTTGTGTTTTTGTATTATACTGTTGTGTGTTGCTTGAATGGATTGTATGTTGTTATGTAAAATAAGCTGATTTTAAGACCCCATGAAGAGTAGCTGCTTATGTGACTGTACAGTAAGCTTTGGACTGGTGCCTAAGCTAAATTCCTATAAACAAGGGTGGGTTAGTGAATGGGCCTACTGGGCCTAGGCCCATATCAGTGGGTCCAACAGCTCCCAGAACCTCTGTGTGATATCAAACAGAGGTTAACTTTGTTAACTTTACATTTCTTGTCACATAAAGGGTTTAGTAATGCGTGTCAAAAACAGCCCCAAAAGCCATACTGAAGGAATAGCCTAAAAGAAAAAATCAGATGAGATGTGAAGTGTCAAGTGTGTGTTTATCACCTTAGTTTACCTTGCTAGGGGAAATGTAAGGTAACTCATTGAGGTGCTATGGAATGAGCCTGGGGGTAAGAGTGCCTGTGTGTTTAGATTCAGGCTGTCTGTACATGTTGTTGAGGTGTGTGTAAGCTCCTCTCATGCAAGGCCACAGGGCTGCCAAGTATCAGGTAAGGTTAGGAGTGAGACGTGTCACGTGTTCCTACTGTTTCTCGTTTAGGTCCTTGGGCTGGAATGGTTGATCAAGTGCAGCTAACCTACAGGCTGAACAGCTAGTGAACACTGCTGCAGGGCTCCAGACAAACAAACATCCAATTTTCTTAAAACATATTTACATACTATAGCAGCTGATGAAATATCCTGGGCAATCATTTCTATTTTTGTATTGTGATTTGTGGCTACTGGCTGTTTGCCAGGCAGGCACTGCAGGCAAGAAGACGTTTTCAAGTCAAGGACCCCTTAGCTGAGGGAGATGAAGCAGGGACCCCCACTACATATTGTATCAAAATTATGTTTCCAATGAAAACATAATAGATAGCTCCATAGTCTTGTTTGACAGCACTGTGATCAGTGTATTTATCAAACTATTAAAACTCTCAGTACTTGGTAAACTAACCCTAGGTCTGCTCTTTTCCCTCTAGTCTATCTCTTCTAAAGCCCTCCTCAGAACATAGCGATATTAGGGTTCAAGTGGTTAATTTAAATACAAGATAAAGGTCCTATCACACAAAGATTTGGGTTAGGCCCAAATGTAGAAACTCTGAGGTCCCGTGACATTCTGGATTGTGGTCATCTTTGTGAAATACCACCTGGCGTTTACTCGTGGAAAGATTGTGTCTGTGTCTGCAGAGCGATACCCGCTGATCCAAGCGAGAAAGCCCGCGGCAACCGCTGTTCGTCTGTAGGTCTCTCTCTCTCTCTCTCTCTCTCTCTCTCTCTCTCTCTCTCTCTCTCTCTCTCTCTCTCTCTCTCTCTCTCTCTCTCTCTCTCTCTCTCCTTGACCTGACCTGATGCCAACACAAGATGATTGTTTGGTTTCAAGGGTGATAAAGCTGTTACCGGTAATCTTATATCGTCTAATCAATCAGTGCCTTCTGTCTCTGCAGCAGGCTTATGACATTCCTTGAGGGCACAAACCGTTATACAGCTGATAATTCATGTTGTTGAGGTTTGTATACCGTATGCTCTCACGCAATGCCAGCACAATCAAAACACATTCCGGTTTCAGGGGTGATACAGCTGTAAATAGCATCATTATCGTCTCATCAATCCGTGCCTTCTGTGTCTGCAGTCAGGCTCATGACATTCCATTGAGGACATCAGGTGTGTCACAAACCGTTATACAGCTGACTGAAGGCAAGTTGGAAGTTGTCCTGTTTGGCTTCCTCACAGGGAATACCAACGGTCTTGGCAAGCTGTCAACACTTATTAAACCCAATGTCAAACACTGTGGTGTGACGTTTGATTCTGCCTTTGAGTCATAGACACTGAAGGGGGGGTCAGAAGGGTCTGAATGTCCCTCCACTATTGGGCGACACTATTGTGATTGACTGGTCTATTTATTTATTTATTTTCCTCCAGCACCCCACTTATTAGCAGACTCAGGTCCAAATACAAGATACAAGGAATAGACAAAAGAAACACAACAGGCAATAAAAAACAATATAACTTAGCCCACAGGCAACACACAAGCATTTTAGCCAGTGCACCCTTAGTATGGATGCATATCATGAACTGCTCATTAAGGGGCTGGAGAGCGCCACAATGATGCTGTTAGATACATCCAGCCCTTGCATGAACATTAAATGTTTTAGAATCAGGTGGAGGAAGCTGGT
The DNA here is from genome assembly GCF_963921795.1 of Nannobrachium achirus. NCBI lineage: Eukaryota > Metazoa > Chordata > Actinopteri > Myctophiformes > Myctophidae > Nannobrachium > Nannobrachium achirus. The sequence goes on along the minus strand of NC_137813.1, from coordinate 3,391,728 downwards.
TTGGCAGAAAAGTGTGGAGTTATGAGGTTTTGTCCCAAGCACTTTTTACTATACTTTCCATGGGTTCATAGTTTAACCAACACTCAGATGTAAAGGATGTTCACAAGCCCTGATTTATGCCAAAAAAATCTAAAACCCCAAAAATGGAGTTAAAGGAGTAGTTCACCCCCTAAATAACTTTTTTGCTATTGATTACTCACCCTATGGAGACTTGAGTTCAATAATATTCTTTTTGTTTTTGTCGCATTCCCAAGACAATAATTTGCAGACTCTTTGTAGGCCCATTGATTCCGGATGGAGACCCAAATGCATTTGGGTCTCCATCCAGAATCAATGGGGGTACGTTTATTATAATCAAATTATTGTCTTAGCAATACGACAAAAACTAAAAAATATTATTGAACTCAAGTCTCCATGGGGTGAGTAATCGATAGAAAAAAAGTCATTTTGGGGGTGAACTACTCCTTTAAGAGGTTTTGGCCACACAGTAACTTGCAAACTGTCCATACTAGATTCCTTATAAGATGACCACAGATGAGCAGTAGAGAATGGTGTGCAATGTCTTAAACAATGACACTTTCACATTAGTAGAACAATGAATGAACTTACGAGCAATAGTGTTTGCTTGAGCATACGACTTTCAACATTGTCTGAAGCTATCATCATCATCATCAGTCATTTGATCAATAAAGTGACTAAGATATTTGAATTTATTCCAGACCTCAAGACTTTTGTCCCATAATTTGAACGCAGCTTGTCTTCTTTAGTTCTACAAAGGCCATCATGGTCTTGACAACTTCGGACACCCCAAACGAGGACCTTTGTACCTTTGCCCTGTCTACCTCCCGAAGGCCAAGGCCATCCCTGCTCCATCTCGACAACACACACAAGTTCCAGATCCACCACAGCCTCAACAAAGCACATCCGGAAAGGCACAGCCACAACCAGGCACATCAACACACACGTATACAGTCCCTAGCAAGTACGGCTCCGGCCCCGAACCCAGAAGGGGTCAGTGAATGGGCCTACTGGGCCCAGGCCCAGCTCAGGGAGACAAAGATCTCCCAGAGCCCCTGTGTGAGGTTAACTTTGTTAACTTAGCATTTCTTGTTACATATAAAGGGCTTAGTAATGCATGTCAATAACAAAAGTCATACTGAAGGAATAGCCTAACGTAGGTAAGGTAAACTAAGGTTTATCACCTTAGTTAACCTTGTTGGGGGAAACATTCCATGCAGTATAGGGCTTTCAACTATGTGGGGAGAAAACAACAGTGAATGATGACAGACAATTTAGTGTCATTTATCGCTTATGTGTTTTTACCAAAGGTGACTCATTGAGGTGTTATGGAATGAGCCTGGGGGTAGGAGTGCCTGTGTGTTTAGATGCACTGTGTCTGATAATTAATGTTGTTGAGGTTTGTGCTCTCACGCAATGCAGACACAATCAAAACACATTCCGGTTTCAGGGGTGATACAGAGCTGTAAATGTGTCTGCAGTCAGGCTCATGACATGCCATTGATGACATCAGGTGTGTCACAAACCGTTATACAGCTGACTGAAGGCAAGTTGGAAGTTGTTCTGTTTGGCTTCCTCACAGGGAATACCAACGGTCTTGGTAATCTGTCAACCCTTATTAAACCCAATGTCAAACACTGTGGTGTGACGTTTGATTGATTCTGCCTTTAAGTTTAACAAGCAGGTAAATGCAGAGACAAAATACGTCGATAATTTAGTTAAAAGAAAACTAACAAAATGTGTCGTGGGGTTTTGTCTCACCGGAACATCTTAGCGCACTGTGCTGTGCCTGCCTGCGTGCGTGCGTGTGTGTGCGTGCGTGCGTAACTGCAGGTACCAAGCACAAAGTTACTTTCCATCCTTCATATACAGTGCGTCTGCACAGCGCATAACCCAAACTCTGCACTTTGGCTGCTTATAACTTCAAACAGGTATGGACTAGTACCGGTATATATACAGACAGTATATGGATTGACACAAGGTCAGGGCTGATCACCCTGAGCTGGCCTTTGGCGAGGGTGTTTATACTGTAGTGTAACGGCCGAAACACACCATGACCTGGAGGAACACTACTGATGATGAGTCCTACATTAAAACTTAACCCCAGAAAGCCCTAACAGTCTCGTGAACATGAGATCTATTTGATTTTTCAGCTTATTTTATACGGCCAATTCAAATAGTGTTCCAATAATCTCATTATGTAAGCAGACAGTCAGAGCAGTAACAGGGAGGAGCCTTACAGAGTGGACTGGAAGCATGTGAAAGAATCACTTCTTACAGCCAACAGCCTGAAGTGGATCATATAGGCCTACCAGACACAATAAATATTCAACAAAAACATTTTCCTCATTATTGTAGCCAAAAACCTTGTCAGACAATGAGGGGTGGATGGACACCACTCATAGACGAGACGACCGGGTGAGTGAAAACCATTAGGCTTCTGAAAGAGCACAGATTCTGAGTCATTTTCATCTACAGTAGGAAACCACATTACTTGCCTTTGAAATTACGTTGTATAATGTCAGTATCAATATAATATTCAATTGTAATAATTTGTCTGTAACTTTGTATGTAGCATGAGCTGCAATACTGCTGGGTGACCAGTGGCCAGAGAGAGAGACACACACACACACGCACGCACGCACGCGCACGCGCACACACACACACACACACACACACACACACACACACACACACACACACACACACACACACACACACACACACACACACACACACACACACACACAGCTAGAGTAGGACTATGATGACCATTAGAAAATACAAACAACAACCTGATACTAGTATTCTGATACTTTGGTTGTCCTTATATTTTTTGTAACTTGCTTTTCTGGTGGTAATTTCATCGGATGTTTTATGTGTATCTGTTCCTCAGAATCACATCAGGGCAAAACACACCACATGGTAAGAACATTATGTGACACAACCCACTTTTACTAATTCAATTAAAGCGGCACATATGTGACCTTTTTAATTAAAGTTGTACCATGTAACTTTTTTTATAAAACAAATCTTAAAATTGTCCTAACTCTTAAATCGCTAAAGTTTTAGAACACCCACTCCGTTATTTTCAGCTTCTGAAGCCTTCTCTTTATATGTTTTCTATGATCCTGACCGGGGTCCGGTTTTCGCGCAAAAACTACGTCATCATACACTATCGGCCAATCACAGCGAGGGTTATACACTGCCGGCCAATCACAGCGCATCTTGAAGTGGGGTCGCTAGCTATCACAATAGGGCGGCCATATTTGTAGGCGCCCGTGTGTCTCTATCTATACTCGGGTGAAACACTCCGTTTCTCCGGAATGCCTGAACGCACAGGAACCAGGGACCCCTCTAAAGATAGATCTCGGCGAGGTGGAGGCAGACGCGGGGGTGTGAGGCCCGGTCCGCGGCGAAAAACGGCCGAAAGACGCGGACGCTACTGACCACTAGTTGAGCAACTTACACAGTATAGCTTTAATACAATGTAATTGTGTCCAATTTGTATGGTAGAGTATGTTAATATAAATACAATCAGGGTTGTTGCATTTTTGTCTCCTTGCTCTCATATCTAGACATTTAGATTGTCTCACAGACACAGGATCTGACATGAATTTTGACCTGGTGGTAAAGATTACATTTATGTTGGCCCAATGGTAAAATAAAGAAATACAAACACAAATAACAGCACTTGCGCACCTTGTTCAAATCTGGGGTGGAAGAGGAAAGAAATGTAACAGATATTCAAGTCTCACAATGTCACTGCAACCGGTTTAGAGACAGTCGGAACAGATAAGCTAGACAAGCTATAGCTAACTCAGGGACGTGCTGGCCATTGGGAAAAGCGGGTCAACAGCCGAACGGCCGGTTCATTCCAGGCCAGTCCAGGCCGGCCATTAAGAAAAAAATATAAATAAAATGTCGGCCTTCGTCCCATTTTGGGGGCTGTGCGGCCAACAAAGTAAATCATCACTGTCGGGCAGAAACCTCGTATCTCCAAGTTTCGAAAGTGTAAATTTTTTCGCAAAGCAAAGCCCTGCTTCATCATACAAGGCCGTCGCACAAAAGTAGTGAAAACAGCCGATCTACAAGCACACAACGCCTCGCGGTGCGAGGCGTTGTGTGCTTGTAGATCGGGTAGTTTCACCCTCTGCAATTAAGGCCCGAATTAATTTCTACTGGCCCAAAAAATTTTAAAAAAAATCAGATGGTGTTGTAGGAGTCCTAATCACAGGAAAATGTTGTTAGAAAATGTATAATGTTTTTGTAAGATTTTATAGCCATAAATCATGCTCTAATTTGCATTTTGGGGATATTAAGTATTACAGGCATTTTACTTATGTTTTAGTGAGGAATAGCTTCAGTTAAAAAGTGAGATGTTCGTCCAGACGCTGGAATTTCAACTTCTCTGGGAGGTGAGAATTTCAGCCTCTGTGGTAGGTATGTATATGCAAATATCGTGGCCAATGGCATTGTAATACTAAACAATAGGATTTAATGGTGATGTTAATGTGAAAAAATAACAGGAAAACTAATTTTTTAAAAAATGTTTTAAAAAACGTTGCCAAAAAGCAACGCTGGGCCTTGCAGGGTTAACTAATTTTTTAAATGATAAATACAAAACAAATGATTTTGGACATACCAGGTTTCCACCCGACAACAACAAAATATAATTTAACTAATTTATCTTTTCTTTTGCACATTTAAAAAACATTACATTTGAAACAACAGCATAATATTGAGTTGGTTGTGCAGGTGAGAGTTGTTTCAAATGTGCTGTTTTTAAATGTGTAAATGCACACTACATAGGAACATAAATAATACAATGAATGAATATACAGTATGAAAATGAGAAAAGAATTTAAAAAAAAAGTGTAGGTGCAAGTGTGTGTGTGTGTGTGTGTGTGTGTGTGTGTGTGTGTGTGTGTGTGTGTGTGTGTGTGTGTGTGTGTGTGTGTGTGTGTGTTAATAATACATTAACCGTTTTTAATGCATGCAGTTTCATTTTGGCATTTATTTTGCTATTAAGAGACTTATTTGAGTTTTGAAGTAAAATTACTTTTTTTGCTGTTTGCCTGTTGAAAAACGTTTTCACTTGAAATTGACAGAAAATATTGCAACTGATTTCACTTCATTTAATGATTAATATTAGTGCAATAATATAGGCTGTGTTAGGTCCAGGTTAAATAAGTTTAAAATAAATATTGAACCAGCAGCCCTCGACTTGTACAGTAGCCTACCATTTTGTTTATTTTGGACCACTGTGTATTTGAGTTCGATATCCCTGCCATAATAGCTATCTATGGTTTTATTGTTTTACATTTTCTTAAACATAGCCATATTTGTACTCTTTTAATTCATTATCACATTTGTTCCACAACTTGACTCCCTTGACCGTTACACATCGACTTCTGACATTTATCCGTTCTTTTTTTTAATGAATTTTCCTCTCAATAAATACCGGCTCTCTCGCATTGAGAACAACCCCTCGATACAGCCGGGAAGTGAATTGCATTTAGCTCTGAACAGTATCTCTAGTGTTTTTAATTCAACTAAATCCCTACATTTCAAAGCACAACTGCTTATGAATAATCCGTTGGTTGGGTGCATATAGTCGACTCCGGCATAGACAATCCTAAGGCTTTTTTTTTATAAAGTTATACAGTTAGTGTTAGTTTTATACGTATTCCCCCAAATGTTGACACAATGTGTAAGATAAGGAGTTATGAGTGAACTGATAAAGATCTGAGAGAGAACTTGTCAGCTCAACTTAAATCAGGGGCATCCAACACCAAGCAGCAGCTCAGCAAACTTGGGTTTATATTTGATTCTGATCTTAGAAATGTAACAAAACTATTATTATTTCATTTAAGAAACAGCTCCACAGTTTGATCATTTCTCTCTCAGTAAGCTAGAGATTTATTACAGGAATCATTACAGTAGTCAAGCTCTCCTGCAGTGTGGTGTAATGGTGATTCTTTTTACGGCTGTACTGTGTTTAAATGACGTCACATACACACACCTCAAGTGCTAGACTCTATATAGCATGTGTGTGCACTGTACCGAGCCATAGACTAGTGGAAAAACCACTGGCTACCCGCCGTGGTGTCCTGTGCAATGACCATAACATCACTGCTCTCCTGCTTGGTCTATAAAAATCACACCCGTGTGAACTGAGCGGTGGTTTACCCACCAACCCCCCCCCCCCCCCCCCTCCCCCCTCCCCCTGTGTGTGTGTGTGTGTGTGTGTGTGCGTGTGTGTGTGTGCCTGGCCTGGCCTGGCCTGAGAACAGCGCCCCTCCCTTAACATGTGTGGTCATAAAAGGTACTACACCACAGGCTTGAGGCTACATACAGACCCACCCACATACATACATACAAACATACATACAAACAAACAAACATACATACCTACACACACGGCCACGCTATGGAGACGGTGTGACCACCGCTCAAAAAGAAAGAAAAAACAACAGTTGCTCGGTTGCAGCTTGTTCAGAAGTCAGAACACAGCAACGCGTGTGCTTAAAAAGCCCAGATGGAGAGCATACACCTATTTTAAAGTCCTAAAATTGGACCTGTTTTAGAAACAACGTACATTAGATTCAAATCATTACATGAACATGCTAATTATCCGCAATAGAACAAAGCAGTGGCAGCCATTTTGATTATCGGGTCTGGTTCCACAGATTTAGAGAGCCCATTCTTTCAGCTCATAGAGAGTTGTAATAATAAAAAATAAAAAAATAAACAGAATCAAATCACTTGATGTATGAAATGTACTATATAAATAAAGTCTGGTTGATTGATTGATTGATTGATTGATTATACGTTATTTCTATTTTGATAACAGGGCAGCTCGTCAATTTCTTCATCGTTGTGACTGGAGAGACCCTTGGTGCCCATGAAACATTCATTAGACAACTTAAACATAAAGGACAGATTCAGAAAGAATCTGTAGAAGAAAGTGACTTCATCCTGGCTTTCTGTCCAATCACCTCACGACCTGGAACTGATGTCAATGAGGCGATGGAGAAGATTCCAAGTGAGAAATGATCTAATTTATTGGATTCATTGATGTATATTATTATGCATCCAGATTAATTATTTCATTAATTAATTTTCTCTCTGTTGAAAGGTGGTAAACCAGTGATTCTGGTGGTGATGCATCACAGACGTGATGTTGAAGCTTATCTAGATGACAGCAGTAGACATGTGACCAGAGAAGATGTCAAACTCACTGTCAACACTCTGTTCTGGGAAGGTGAATTCCTGAAGTGCAGCCACAATGAGGAAGCCATCAGTAAAGTCCTGGAGGCTGTTGGGCATCGTTCGCGAAAGGTTAATATTTCTTATTTTCTTCTTATTGAATTATCGCTTTAGGATATCCTCTTTTCAGCGCCTCTCCCTACATTGAGGTACAGGGTTAGAAGACTGGTGATGTGTGGGTCTTGTTAGGCACGATATTACATTTATTCCATAAAACAGCCATAGAACACATGCTTTTTGTGGAGGATTTAATGTCAGAGCCATTATAATTTATAGCTCTCTGTGTGTATGCCTACTCATTCAATAAATAATTGCTGTGACTCTAGACCAGCTCTTGTCATTTAGTTCCATTTTTCCATTTGAAAGATTGTGGCAGAACATAATTAAATATTTAGTAATATAGCTGCACTTTTCCATGAGATTCACACAGACCACATTCACAGCAGCACTAAACACATGTAAACTTATTTCAATTAGCCTACATTAATACAGTGCATGTTACTTACTTATGCTCTTTCCTCCCTATGGGGCATAAGGCTACGATAACTTTGGAAACAAGTTGTGCCTCCCCCAGGTTTAAACGAACTCATTTGAGAACGTTATGCAGCTATAGAGCATATTTAGCATACTTTACGAGGCTTCCCAACCCATGTTTGGGCATGTGTTTTCATTGTGTTTTCCCCTTTCAGAATATCAACAGAACTAAAATGATCCTTCCATCTCCTTTTTCTGAAATATCTCTAGTGACCTTGACATATTTAATGCACATATTTGACTGTTACACCATAACGTTCACAACAAAATAATATATTATTTTCTCTCCCTTTCTCCCCCTTTTTACTTTTTTTTTTGTTTTTGTTTTTTATAGTGGTTTTACGTTGGTGTGTCTGTTGTCGGTTTAGTATTGTCCCTGTCCATATCTACCGGTATATATTTTTTGACAAAGTGGATAAATGGTAAATGATAAATGGTGCATCTATATAGCACTTTTATCCAAGGTGCTTTACTGTAGATTGTGCATGACATTCACCCATTCACCCATTCACACACCGATGTCGGAGGAAACCATGCAAGACACCAACCTTCAGCGTCTTGCTCAAGGACACTTCGACACCAACTCTGGAGGAGCCCGGGATGCAGCCTAGCAGACACCAACCTCCTGGATCCCCACCCTCCCCTGCCTCCTATCCTCCTGGATCCCCACCCTCCTCTCCCACCATTCCTTACCCCCCGGCTCCACCGAGCGCGTCGAGCGTCACGTCAACGTCAACGCTGGGAACGCTCCCGTTTTAATCAATGAGGTTACACCCCGTCACTCCGACATGTCTCCTTTCCGACATGTCTAGATTCCGACACTAATCCTATCTCTAACCCTTACCCTAAACTTGACCCCTATGGGAGTGTCACCACTCCGACAATAAGAAGTCAATTTCGGAGTGGGGACATGTCGGAATGGAGAGCGACACCCAATCAAGGAAGGGAGCTCCACTGCCGACGGCGACGGCAACGTCGGACGTTCCGTTGACTAAATTTTTTGACACCGTCCACAACAGTCCAGTCATGTAAATTATGATTAAATGTAATTGCATTGCATATTTAAATGTACCGGTATATACGTGCTTTTCTGCTGTTGGCTATCCATTCATGTCATTCACAAGGGTGAAGTTGTACATTGTTGCTCTCTGCTGTTTGTGTGACAACATGAACATTCAGGTCGATCACAAATAGTTGTATTCCTGTTTGAAAGTGATTTTCATGTTGTGTTGGAAATGGGGTATTGAGAATGATAACAGCCACTGCGCCTGCGGTGGAGCCGGTCGGACGCCAACGTGACTTTTGATTGATTGATTGAAGACTTTATTAGAAGTTTGCATAGGAAAAAATACAGTTTCATGACGGTACAGTTCATTGGTACAAGGTCTACTAAAAGGGGATCCATGAAAAGACTAAGCTTATTTCCACAGGAAACCATTTAAGTATCTCATATAACATTGAATGACAGACGAATAGAACACAGTACTATGCAGTAGCTATGTAAAGAAAAGAAAAATGAGAGAACAAAAAAAGAGTCTAAACAGTAAGTAAGTAAGTATATACAAAGAAGGGGCAGGGGAGAACGGTGGAGACCTGGCCTTAGCTGCGCTGTCACGCCATATTGGCTCCATGTCTCTATATCAGGCTTTCCCAAAGTGGGCAACCTAGGGCATTGTTTCTCAAATGCATGGGATATGTGTACTCCTAGGGGTACGCAGGGGTACTGCAGGGGTTAAGTGTGAATAAAACTAGAAAATGGGAATATATATTTAGTGTTATGGTCAATGATAAAACATTGACAGACAGTGTGTGAACTATAGCTGCTCATCTGAAAATTGTTGAACCAAATTACATCAATACCTTGACTGGTACAACTATTATTGAATAGAAAGCAATGTTTATTTACCATTATGCTGATTTATCATGAACTTATTGGCACGGGAACTGGACTTTTGATGTACATTTTTCTAAGCAAAAAGCTGTATTCAGGGGAAGGGGGACTCGGCTTGCAGCCTAAAAGGGTTAAGAACCACTGCTCTAGGGTGGCGTGATGTCAGTCCAGGGGTGACACAGAATAATTTGATAATATTTGGAATGCATCAATATCACTTCAGTTTAGCCTCTTAGACCCTCTATGTCTATGCTTAGTAAAACACACCTGATTTGCACTGTACTTGATACGTTCTTTGTTCATCTACCCCAACTCTCTTCACCAAAAATAGCAGAGTTCCAAGATCACTTGTAGATCTTGTAGATCTGCTATTTTTGGTTAACCTTCCCCCAGAATAGGCATGCTGGGGTTCAAGTGGTTCAAGTATAGAGAGTTATTTTTCAGTCAGTTCTGATGGAAGAGGATATTTCACTGTGACATATTGTATCTCAGGGAGAAAGATGTGTATATTTACATAGCGTAATATGATATTGTATAAGATTCTACAAAAATAACAGTGTTTATGTTTTATATGTAATTTGTGTCAGTCTGGCTTCCGGGTCAAGGAGATTTGGAGCTGTACAATTCTTTCACCTTGCTATTCTGGGATAAGTTATATAAATAACATGTATTTATATAACCAACAAGGTTTTGGGGTGTTGAAACTGATGGTTATTTGACTTGAAATGCCGTAAAAGCTTGAATTGTGATCAATGGTGTTTAGAATCTGCATCGTAAAAGGTTCTGTTGAGTTGAGCAAGCTTATACAAATAACTATATAGTTCAAAACTTTACATTTTCCCCCAATACGTTGTCCACTCCAACTCCTGAGCCACTGGCTGCCAAGTCGTTGTAAATATCAAATCACATTTTAATTGTTATATTCAGTGACTGTTGGTGTTTCTAAAGGGACAGGCTGGTTAACTGGTAGAATAAACCTCATCATCATTATGTTGTCCTTACTGTACAATGTCTTATAGCTCTGTTCTAACTGAGAGTACAGTATGTGTATGTAAACATATATTAAAACTATTTAACATGGTGAAATACATGTTAGCAGTCAGTCAACTATCTTTGTTCTTCATCACTACATTACAAAAACAGCAAAAAAAAAACGGATGCATTCTGGACAAAATATAACCAAGATAAGATAAACGTGGCAATATGGCTGTATGTGTAATATAGAGGGTATGCGCGTGACATCACTGTATTGTGGGAACACTTATTGAGTGGCAAAACTCTAATTTCTGCCATTGACAGCCCATACATTCAAACAGAAAAGTCCTATCTGATTGTATTAAACAAAGTTAACTCACCAACATTGCGGCTGTACTGAAAGCTTGAATTATCCTCTGCAAAGTTTTTTTTTCATAGAAATCCACCATAGGCATGTTATGAGCTACTTTCTGTCAAGACATTCTGTGCAGGTTTTTATTTTTCCAAGTGTCAGAGTTTGGAAGCACTCGTTTTTAACAACACAACATCCTGCTGCTTCCTGCATTATGTGCAATTTAGAAACAGGTGGTATGCAGGGTCGTTGAGTGATATGCAACTAGCACTTCCAAACTCCAATGCTCCAAGCTGCTCAATGTTTTGCCACTCAGTCTAGATTAGGGGGGCGGGTTCCAGTGGACATGCATACCCTCTATTGGTTCATACAGAAATATATTTGATCACCTTTATTCAACCAGATTCTGTAAATAATAGCCTATTTTGTTACTTGTATATAGTAGCAATCATCTGTTGATCAGTAATACTGTATGCACCACATTTGCTTTCTTTTAGGGCCAAATCACCTCTGGGAAAACCAGATCTTATTTTATTGTTGTTTGGGACACGATCAACACAATCCTGAGTTATGTTTTTGTGTTCAATCTGTGTTTTTAGATATTTTAGTATGTCAGCATGCTACAAAGCATCATATGATGCATCACCATCAGATGATGTAATATCATGCTACAAAGCATCATATGAAATACTAAAATATCTCAAAACACAGATTGAACACAAAAAATCACACCCGTGTGAACTGAGCGGTGGTTTACCCCCCCCCCCCCCTTCCCCCCTGTGTGTGTGTGTGTGTGTGTGTGTGTGTGCGTGTGTGCAGTGGCGTAACAACATTGTGATAGTCCCTGGTGCCGATATTTGTTGTGGGCCCACCCCCCCCAGACACAAGCGAAAGCGACATTTGAAAAACAACTTGTCTAAACTTGTCTAATTAGGGCATTTTAGCTTTCATCTCTTCCCGTCTCTCTCTTTCCGTCCTCTTTCGAGAGCCGCTTTTGTGTTTGTTCCTAAACATGATACATTTCTGCCTTTCATCCACAACAACTTACGTCATGTCACTGCGACCTAGGGTTGCCAACTCCCAGAGATTCAAATAAGGGACACCTTCTGGCCGCCCGCCAAAGGCGGGCGTCCAAAAAGAATTAGTGGTTTTGAGGGGAGTCAAAACCCCTGAAATGCATAGAAAACTGTATTTTGTCACAGAGTCACAGACACTCAGACAGTTATACCTACGGTATAACACAGAATACATTACAAACACAACAGGTCTTACATCTGCATACACTTACTGTAACATCCCATAAGGGAAATGGAATGCTTCAACCATACACAGACCAGATATATCTATAATAAATAAATCATGGCTTGCCATGTAGGCCTACTATAAGACACACATTGTACTAAGACAGTGTTTCTCAAAGTGGATTGCAGGGACTCTGTGGGTTCCTTTAGGGGATCTAAATGGACCCATACAAGTCTGTAACTCTGACAGTGTACAAATGGAACCAAATTAATGGACCCGTTATGGTCCATTTGGTTCCATTTGTACACTGTCAGAGTTAAGGGGAGACCTTGAAATGGTAAAGTTTGAGAAACACTGTACTTAAGATACACTTCAATTGAGGCAAAGGGCGGTTAGGGCCTCACGTAGTCTAGATAGATAGATAGATAGATAGATAGATAGATAGATAGATAGATACCTTTATTATCCCAAGGGGGAAAATTTGTTGCCCAGAGGCAGCACAGCAGTATAAGGTTATTTACAAAGTTACAGAGAAGTATGAAAAAGATAAAAAGAAAAAACAAGAACAGAGTACAGAGTACAGTAAGTACAGTAAGAGCAAGGTACAACAGGAAAGGGAACGAATAATATATATACATAAAGTGTCTTAAAGCACGACTATCAAAAAAAAAAACACTGGTTCCCAAACACTGGGTCCCATTTGTGGTTCACAGAATTATTTTTTTATGGGTCCTTTAATTTTTGTTTCCTACATTTTGTTTTCATGATTTAGTAATTTTATGAATAACTAAAATACAAATCTAAGAAATTCCATAAATTAGAAAACAAATAGGCCTATTTAAGAAGTAGTGAAAATAGCCGATCTACAAGTTCACAACACTGCGCATAGCGACACGTTGTGAGCTTGTAGATCTGTTATTTTCCACAGACAACCTGCCCATTTCCACAGACAACCTGCCCATGCAGGGCTGTTACACAAGGAAGCACGCAGCGCACACACACACACACACACACATATACACACACACACACACACACACACACACACACACACACACACACACACACACACACACACACACACACACACACACACACACACACACACACACACACACACACACACACACACATGGGCCCCTGCGTGTCTGGGCCCTGGTGCGTCGCACCAGCTGCACACTCCATATTTACGCCACTGCGTGTGTGTGTGTGTGTGCCTGGTCTGGCCTGGCCTGAACAACAGCGCCCCTCCCTTAACATGTGTGGTCATAAAAGGTACTGCAGGCCTGCAGGCTACATACAGACACACACGCACACACGCACACACACACGCATACACACACGGCCACGTATAGGAGACGGTGTAACCACCGCTCAAAAATAGCTCAGGATTGTGTTGATCGTGTCCCAAACAACAATAAAATAAGAACTGGGCCTTTAAACTCTGACAATACATGGTCAATAGTGCCCTCTGCTGGTTGAACAGTAACAGATGTTTCCATCCCTACAACTAATTGACAGCGATTATTTTTCGATTACTTTTAGGCAACTCCGCGATAGAATCACATTTACACTGCATCTAAAGACTCCACCTTTTGCACAAAAATCGCGCATTTTTACCCCAATGTTCCTAGCAGCTTCTCCTGAAGCTATTGTATTCGCACGATGTACACTTTGTAGAAAAGTAATGTGTGGGTTTGCTATGCAAATCTTTCCCCAGAGTGTCTCCTACGCAATTTTCGTCAGCAAAGTATCAGGTTACAGTTTGCTTCAGCAGTGACGGCCGCGCCGAGAGCCTGTATCTTACAAGAAGTTGGCGGCCCTTCGGGCCACTCACATCTAGAGTTCGGCCCACTCACCTCTTCACAGCAACATACTGTCTGTGTGTGTGTGTGTGTGTGTGTGTGTGTGTGTGTGTGTGTGTGTGTGTGTGTGTGTGTGTGTGTGTGTGTGTGTGTAGGGGTGTGTGTGTGTGTGTGTTGCTAAAATGAAAACATTGAAATAATGAAAATAAAACATTGGCAGGCCTATTATTTTCGTCAGCAAAGTAGCAGGTTACAGTTTGCTTCAGCAGTGACGGCCGCGCCGAGAGCCTGTATCTTACAAGAAGTTGGCGGCCCTTCGGGCCACTCACATCTAGAGTTCGGCCCACTCACCTCTTCACAGCAACATACTGTCTGTGTGTGTGTGTGTGTGTGTGTGTGTGTGTGTGTGTGTGTGTGTGTGTGTGTGTGTGTGTGTGTGTGTGTGTGTGTGTGTGTAGGGGTGTGTGTGTGTGTGTGTTGCTAAAATGAAAACATTGAAATAATGAAAATAAAACATTGGCAGGCCTATTATTGTAATAATAATAACACAATTACGCCAAAACTTTTTTTTTTTTCAAAAAACTTTTTTTTCAAAAAACTTTTTTTTTCTCAAAAAAAAATTTTTTTCTCAAAAAACTATTTTTTCTCAAAAAAATTAGAAATCCATCTGATTGCTGGTATACCGTGAGGGCCCCCGGAGGGGACCCGAGCTCTAGATTTGAGGGCCCCCGAAGGGGGCCCGAAATTCTAGTTTTAAGAATAGGCCACTATGCTTCCATGGCTTCCACTAATCAGGGTTAGGTTAGGGTTAAACCCTCAAATCACATTTTAATGTTACATTTAGTGTATTGCTGTCTGTAGGTGAGAAGAATACTGTCCATGCAGAAGATGAATGATGTGTAACCAAATGGACCAATAGGGGTTACTAAATACATAAACACTAGCCGCAAATTGCAACACTAGATTTTTTTATAATCGGATGAATCTAGGGTTGCAATACCTCCCATAGGCAGACAATGCATCAAAACGTTGTTTTGCTATCTGGTTGTATTAAAGGATGTCAGACTCACCAATATTGGAGCTGTATGGGAAGCTTGGAGTATCCTCTTTCTATCTGCAAAGTGTTTGTTTCAGAAAAAATCCACCGTAAACATGTTATGAGCCAGTTTCTATCAAGAAATCTGGTTCAGGTGATTAGTTTTTCTAAGTCCTGGAGTTTGGAAGCGCTCGTGGAAAATCGCTCAGCGGTTCTGTGACCACCTGTTTCTAAATGTCACATAATGCAGGAGGCAGCGGGACGTTGCGTTATAGAAGACGAGCGCTTCTGAAGTTAAACACTTACCAATGTCTGCTCGGATTTCTTGACAGAAAATAAATCATAACATGTTTACGGTGGATTTTTCTGAAACAAACACTTTGCAGATAGAAAGAGGATACTCCAAGCTTCCCATAAAGCCCCAATATTGGTGAGTTTGACGTCCTTTAATACAATCAGATAGCAAAATAACGTTTTGATGCATTGGCTGCCTATGGGAGGAATTGCAACCCTAGATTCATCCGATTATAAAAAAATCTAGTGTTGCAATTTGCGGCTACATACATAAACACTACCAACTACACCAGTTGGAATTTCACCAACAAGCCAATTAAGGCTTTAACTTTAAAAAGAAGGTTCTTTTACAGAGCTTTAAAACTGAGTTGTGGAGCTTAGTGAAGACACCATGAATTGTGGAAATACAACATTGAAGGCTATTTATTCACATTAAATAAATACAACTTAGGCCACTGCCAACATTGATTGATTGATTATTTTATTAGACAAAACGTGGAGAACAGTACAAATATAGTCAATACAATTGAAATGTAGTTCAGTACAAGTACAGTTAAACACCCTGGCTAAAAGCAACATCTCAACTAAGTCCTTTTACAATCTAGTCGCTCTCGTCTGCTAAATGCTTAAATTGTAAATTGTAAATCGACCAACCTGGAACAGGTGTGAGGATCCTCAACCTCCTGTCACCATCAGTGGTGGTGGAGAGTGTTGTTGTGTTGGTGAGTTTACCTCTGGGGGGGGACGCTCCATTGACTCTCAGCATACAGTAGGAGTGCCACAGAGCTGTGTCCTCATCCCGCTCATGTATTCCCTTTGACCACAGCTTGTTTTTCTTTCCAAGACGATGCATGGGCATGTGTGTGCTCCTGCTCTAAAAGACTTGGTACGGTGTGGTACAGCGTGACATGACTAATGCAACACTGGTGGAGAGAGTGGACACCTTCATGTTTTGGGGGGTAAAAATACAGGATTTGATCAACCGAAAACCAAGCTGCTTGTCAAAGATAGAATCAACCCTCTGTGGGATGTGGGGAAGGTCTAACCCTAAACCTATACAGGCTGTGGGATGTGGGGAAGGTCTAACCCTAACCCTATACACTACAGGCTGTGAAAGACCTTCAGAGAAGGCTTTTTTTAAGGAATGATCCTAATTATGTCTAGTTTCCCATGAGCCCTTGCATGAAAGGTGGGCATCACTTCCTGTTCTCTTCTGACTGAAGAGACTTCTGATTGGTTGCTGTTGCTGCCGTACACCTGAATCTCTGATTACTTGATCTTTGTTAAGTGATTTGAATCAGTGAAGCACACATTAGTCTCGCGTACGTAGCCAGACAACTATTCCACAATCTCCGAATGCTATATAGAGTCTGGAACGGCAGCTCCCGAACGGCGAGTATCGGAAGTAGTCACTGCTGCACTGAACTGTAGTCCCACTGGAAACATAACAAAAACACAATAGCTCAGACAAAGTCATTCGAGCTGCCTATTTTTTTTATGGGTGTATAGTTTAAGAAAACGTTTGAAAACATCATGGAGGTAACACCAACAAGTTCAACAACACCAGAGAAAGACTAAATAACGGCCCAAAGAATGTTGAAAGGAGACATACGCTTCCAGTAGGACATGTTATTGTTACTGCACCAAGGGAGCGGTTGCGTCACATCCGCTTTATCTCGCACTCATCATTTCTATTCCGGTTTGCCAGACTGTATGCCGGGAGCATTTGCCCAAATCGCGGAGGCAACAGTCTGGCCTCGCGAGACTAAGCACACATTAACACACACCCTTTTCCCCAGTAAACCTCTTGGTAAACTTGTGGATAGGCTGTGGCCTGGGATCCCTTCACTTCTCAGGGTTTGATCCGGTCGGGAGCGGAAACCACTTAATGTCATGTGGTAGTCCTAGACGGACTACACTTTGGCCTAAACTATCAAACCGGAAATAGTTTTAACTCAAAATAATTCCCCTGTGCTCAAGGACATACTTTTAGGGCCTACCTAATAAACCTCTTGATGAGGTGTAGTTATGCTTGTGGAAAGTCTGTTTGGTACAGTATATGCACCTTTTAGTCCAACTCATAGCGACTGGCAAGACTACTCAAGCATTTTAATTGGGATTGGGGAAACGAACGGGGGGAACCAAAACAAAGCGACGCTGCTTCTTCTGCTTGTGGTTTCCGCCTAGACCGGATCAAACGGCCCGTTGTAAACAAATAACAGGCTTTCCCCCGAAAAAGCCTGGTGACGTGAGGTTAGGCTGAGTGAGACAACACACGATGAATGGATGCTGCTATAGGCTTAAAATCGATGTTCTTCTAAATCAACATATTTATAAGCTTTCATCTTCTGCATTATTTCCATCACTACACACAGAAAGCATAGGCTAAATGTAACAATTAAAATATGATTTAACACTAACCCTGATCTTTGGAAGCCATGGTAGGATATTCTTATTCTTTAAACTGTGTTACTTTTCAAACAGCAGAGGGCACTATTGACCATTGTATTGTCAGAATTTAAAGGAGTAGTTCACCCCCAGAATTACTTTTTTTCTATTGATTACTCATGCTATGGAGACTTGAGTTCAATGATATTTTTGAGTTTTTGTCGCATTCCTAAGACAATAATTTGATAACAATACATTTACCCCCATTGATTCCAGATCCGGAATCAATGGGGGTAAACTGACTAAAATCAAAAATGTGTCTTACCAATGTGACAAATACAAAACAATATTATTGAACTCAAGTCTCCATAGCGAGAGTAATCGATAGGAAAAAAAAGTCACTTTAAAAGACAAAACAGGATTGCAACCATATTATATACAAATATATAACACATCGTTTAACTAACTAACTAATGAACTAACTATCAAAATAAATAAATACATAAATGAATAAATAAATAGGCTATTACAGAATATGGCTGAATAAAGACGAACAAATATATTTCTGTATGAACCAATAGCACATTATGTACATCCATATTGCCAAGTTTCTCTTAACTAGGTTATATTTGGTCCAGAATGCATCTGTTTTGTGTGCTGTTTTTTCTATATAATGTAGTGATGAAGAACAAACAACAAAGACAGATAGTTGACTGACTGGTAACATGTATTTCTCCATGTTAACTAGTTGTAATATGTGTTTACATACACATACTGTACTCTGTTAAAACAGAGCTATAAGACATTGTAAAGTAATGACAACATAATGATGATATGGTTTATTCTACCAGTTAAACCAGCCTGTCCCTTTAGAAACACCAACAGTCAACAGGAAGATCATCTTTTAGCCACAGATGAAGAAACTAGGCTAGTAGAGTTGTTTGTCCTCAAACAGATCTTGTGCTTATAATGCTTTTATAGTGTTTATCTAATGCTTTGGTCGCTGTTTCTTTTAATGGCTTTGTTTTTTTTTGCTGAGGTCTTATGTCACATACTATTTGTTAATATAACTTAAAGGGGAAGACCACCCATTTTCAATATTGAACGATGTCATTGATATACCTTAGAGGAGTTGTGTGGATTGATTTTGGGGTTTGTATTGTAAAGTACAACTTGATGACATCACACCGTTGTACTTTACAATACAAACCCCAAAATCAATCCTCCAGTTCTAGTCAACAAGGGGGGGAACTTTTTTCTATTTCCACACAACTCCTCTAAGTCATGCATGGACTAAAGCTGCATTGCTTTTATTTTGAAGTTTTTTATTCACGTACATATGGACGTAATGCATACATCAGCACGTGTGTGTGATCATTGGATGTTGTCTCAATAACAAGCAGGTGGTCAGACTGGTCACACATCAAGACAACCTGCCTTACCTTGCCCATCAAAAATGGCTAAAGTGGCTAAAAAAATAAAAGTCGATGCAGAATGCGTGTTTTCAACAAAAAATAGTATTTATTAACTTAAGTCGCAGGTAAAGCCGTGTGTTTAGTCTACGGGGAGCACATCTTGTGAGGAGCCTTTTGGCCCGGCCCTCCACAATATTTTCTGTTGTTCATGTGGCCCCATGGGAAAAATAATTGCCCACCCCTGGTCTAGGTGGTTAAACTGAAGTGATATTGATGAATTCCAAATATTATCAAAGTATGTGGCATCCCTGGACTGGCATCACGCCACCCTAGGGTGCCCACTTTGGGAGACCCTGATATAGAGACGTGAAGCCAATGTGGCGAGCAGACAGCACAGCTCTGGAATGGTGGATAGGAGGAAGAGGAGGGAGAGGAGGGAGAGGAGGGAGAGGGGGAGGAGGGAGAGGAGGGAGAGGAGGGAGAGGAGGGAGAGGGGGAGGAGGGAGAGGAGGGAGGGGATCCAGGAGGTTGGTGTCTGCTAGGCCCCAGAGTTGGTGTTGAAGTGTCCTTGAGCAAGACGCTGAAGGTTGGTTTCCTCCGCCATCGGTGTGTGAATGGGTGAATGTCATGCACAATCTACAATAAAGCACCTTGGATAAAAGTGCTATATAGATGCACCATTTATCATTTACTATTTACCAATTATCCACTTACTTATTTTTTTTAACAAAAGATAGATTAGAATAGACAGGGACAATACTAAACCCACACCAGACACACCACAGACAACATAAAAACACAAAAATAGATTTTACTGCGTTTTGGGTCTGAGAGGCTAAATATCATCAAACGGTGGTCCGTAGCTCAAATGCAGAATAAACAATATAATATTTGTAAAATAAATCCAAAGTAAAAAAGGAGAGAAAGGGAGAGAAAATAATATATTATTTTGATTTGAACGTCATTGTTTAACAGTCAAATATGTGCATTAAATATGTCAAGGTCAGTGATATTATGACTAATGAGTCAGCAGTGTTCTGCTTGTGATCCGTATATAAAATAAAACCTAATAGAACTGCAATACAACCATGAATAAACAGGGCTCATCACCTGCCAGCTTGTGATGGACATCATCACTACAATATTACATTTTTGTACACAGACGTTCAAAACAAGTGATCAGTAACATTAGAAACCCCAAATGTGTATAGTAATTGACTAAGTTTTTGTGGAATAGCGTGTCTACAAGCTGACGACACTTCACGGCACGTTGTGAGCTTGTAGATCAGCAATTGTCTTTAATTTTTAGCCTATAATCGCCATATAATCGCTAAAATTGTGATATCAGGGTTAAAGTGGTTAAAGTGGTCAGCTATACTTTAGAATGGTGGTTCTCAACCTTTTCAGGCTGCGACCTCCCAAATAATCATAATTTGACTGGGGACCCACCCTGACGAGCACTAAGAGTTGAGGCATTACATTTTGTATGACACGGTTCTATTGTTATGTTTAATTTGTCATTTTAGAGGTATTGAAAAGTCCTTAAATTGTCACTTTAGAAATGTGTAGATACCCTCTATACACTTAAACTTTATGTAGAAAGAACTACACGTCCTTCTGACCAGCGCCACGTTGACACTCCCATTACCCCGGCGGATGTCTATACGTCATCGGTTTGGTCGCTGAAGGAAGAGCCGTAGGTCGCAGCAGTCGTCCAATGTGTGGCCTCACCCTTTCAGAATGCGGCTAGTAGCCGGCGAGCATTCTCCACGACACCAAACTTTTCCCTTCCTCCTCGCTAACCATTTGCTAGTGCACAGGGCATTTAAATAGTCAGCCTTGATTGAGAACAAGGAAGTAGAGTGCTGAACCTACAGTCTGGTGGCCCCTGAGGCTCAGCTCTAACCAGCTACATATACAATAGAGATACTGGGCACTGTTTTGGTGCCCAGATATGTGTTGATGCCCAGCACTCTTCACATGTTTGTTAAACAATCTTCAGATTGAATAAATATTTAGCCCCCATATTATGTTCAATAACCTGACTGTCTATCTGTGTCGTTTTCAAAAGTCGGAGTCAACCAACCATCAGCTGGTGCTTGTTTCATTCAGTCATTTGGTTGATGTTGCTAACAGTGGCCACTAGACGCCACTAGATGGCAATTTATGAATACAAGGTGCTGTTGTGCTTTGCAGTGACCTTACATTAATTAAGTCATGTTGTTTTGTTGTTTGATTTAATAGTTTGCCACATTATAGACTCCACATTTTACATTCCTCCAGTTTGAGTCTTCCTGCTGAAAAATAACAACCAGTGAAAGACCCTTAGTTAGTTTGGCCCAGGTGGCTCCAACATTATTGTTAGTTTTCCTGGGAAAGTATAAAAATAAAAGTATAAAAATCCTCAAATTACAAAGGTACATAGGGGAATCAACTAAATAATTAACATGGTTAAGGAAACACATTTGGGGTTTTACACTGTTACACTGGGGTTTTACACTGTTATTGTTTTCATTGTGTTTTTGTCGCATACCATATGCTTAATTTTTAACATGCAATCCAATAGTTTTGTGTGGTTTCCGTTTTCTTGTATTTGTGAATTCCTTATATATCCATACTAACAACTATTTTACAATCAATGTATAACGAATAGTTCAACCAGTCAAGGTCTTACATAAATATCCTATCAAACCAAAGTCATCTCACATTCAGATCATTCATGAAGTAAATAACAGTCTAATTTTCAATATTGTAAAGACAAAAAAAGGTTTTCTGGTTTTGTTGGTATCGTATTATTTCTTATCCAAATTCCACAGTGACTTCCAGCGTACATTTACAGTATCATGTTAACAGGCAGTAAGAGCAGAGTGAGTCACAGCAGTAACAGGGAGGAGCCTTACAGTTCAGACCAGAAACATGTGAAAGAATCATTCCTTAAGTCAACAGGCTGAAGTGACAGACCTAGCGGACAAAACCCAGACCTTTGTCAGGCAATAATCCATTGAGATGGCGACCGGGTGAGTGAAAATCCTTATGATTTTGGTAGACTTTCCCATTTTCCCCTACAGCATCACTTTTGATTGATACATGATTGAATACTTTATCAACAGTTTGCCAAAGCTACAGCTGTAGAATTACAGTAGCCTTTACAATGACACTAAAAACACAACACAAAAAGCCGTGATGGCTTGTTTCTATTGTTGTCCTATGTGTTCTATTCATGAAGAATCATTTCCGTTGAAATGCTGCTATATTACAAACGTATCAATAATTAACAATAATAAGTTGGTCCCTACTTCCTAAACACACTCACCTTTTCGTTGATTTTTTATTTTATTTTATTTTATTTTATTCAATGACTGCTCGCCCCCAGCGGTTCTTGTATTTGTTTTACTGAGGTTATGAATAAGGTTAGGTTTAGGCATAGTTTTACTGAGGTTATGAATAAGGTTAGGTTTAGGCATAGTTTTACTGAGGCTATGAATAAGGCTAGGTTTAGGCATAGTTTTACTGAGGTTATGAATGGTTTAGACATCGTTTTACTGAGGTTAAGTTTAAGAATACCTTGATGACCATGTTTTGGGCACCGTTCTTTGTATTCCTATATGTGTACATAATATGAAATGTTTCCTCTGTATTTACCTACTACTGTATATCAGGAGCAGTGAGTGCTATTAGTAGCAATCAGGAGGGTGACAGGATAGGTGGGCATAAGTGTTTTTAAGTCAAATGAAGTCGGCCTATAATAGGTACATGATTAGATCATACTTAAACATTTGACAATCAAGGTCTAATCAGGAGCAGTTCACTGACATGAACCGTCGACTTCATTTCTGTTTCCCAAGCAGCCTCTTTAGATCTCCTCTATGGTCGCCCCCAAGGCTAACTGTCATTGGATCTTTTTAGACAAACATACAGCAATTCATTGACACTCTGACATAGATGTAATGGGATAAGATACTGCTAGGTTTAGGCATGATGACGGTAAAAAAAGAAAAGAAAATACACATTATTTATGACCCTTGTTACATGGTAATTGGTAGGTTGTACTTTGATGCCCATGCATGGCTGTCCGATATTTAGTGAAAATAAGAAAACAGACAGCATTCAATGGAGGTCCATTTCATATAGATTTACTGTATCTGAACCCAGACAGAGCAACAGATGATTTATGTGGAAAAGTTGTTCATTGAGTGCTCAGTAAATCTATGTGAAATGGACCTTGAGTGCTGGCTGTTTTTCTTGTTCTTGTAATATTGTAGAGCATTTTGAGATTGTTTGTATAATTCAGTGTTGCTGGTTTTATGCTTTGCAGTGCTTTCTCTGTCCTATTTATACTGTGGGAGTAATTTCTGTTTATTTTCTGTTCCTCAGAACAGAAACACCACAGAATAACACACCACAGGATCATGGTGAGAACATAATATGTGCTACACTTTTACTAATTATATAAAGTTACAATACATTTAGAAACAAATATTCTAGCAGAAGTTTCACAATATTAGTGCAACTGGTTTGGAGATGGATAGAACAGATTAATGAAAATGCAGCTATGGTAAAACATTACTACTAGGCCTTTATATATACTGTATACATAGAGAGAGAGAGAAAATCCTAATCCTTATTGCCTTTATAAATATTGATTATAATGTGGGTGCCTACAATGTAGCTTGTTTTATGGTTGCAAATTGGGTAAAATGTCCAGTCTATATTTTGATCTCAGCCAGAGCTGTCACTACATTGAGAATGTTTTGCACTCATAGTAGTTGTTCACCCAAAATAATTACTTAATTTCTCCATAGAATTCAAGCTTGCATGTAAGAACTATACTCCTACTACTAGTCGCCTCCTCAATGGTGTGACAACAATAAACAAATGCAATAAGGAGATTGCAAAGTGTGTGTGTGTGTGTGTGTGTGTGTGTGTGTGTGTGTGTGTGTGTGTGTGTGTGTGTGTGTGTGTGTGTGTGTGTGTGTGTGTGTGTGTGTGTGTGTGTGTGCTGGCACCTTTTCCAACAGGCAGTAGGCCTAACAGTAGAGATAAATCTGCAAAAGTGACACATTGTACGTTTACATTTTACAGTTTAGTCATTTAGCAGACACTTTTAATCCAAAGTGACTTACAATAAGCAGGTAATACAATATAATAAACAAGATAATATGTCAGTACATCAACAACAATACAGCAAATGCATAGGAATATCAATCTAGAAAAAAATAATAACATAGGTAGACCACGCACCTAATCAGTAAAAAACGTCTAAAACCTAAAAATGCTATCTAGCTTCATGTGTGGTCATCGAGGGAAGGGGAGTGTTACAGTAGTGCTATGGGTTTTTCAGTCTTCAGACCACGGTGGAAGCTAAGGAGTGAGTCTGTTGTTCTAAGTGTGACAGGGAGTTTATTCCACAGTTTGGGGGCCAGGAGGTCAGATTGTCTTGGCCGAGTGGGGTTTTTAGCGAGGGCTCTGTCAGCATCCCTGTGGTGGCTGATCTGAGTGAACGGGTTGTAGGGGTTGATCAGGTTTTGGAGATATGGAGGAGCTGTACCTTTGGCTGCTTTGAAGGTCAGCATCACCTATGTTAATGATGACAATGATACAATATTACTTATACATTTGGGGTGGTTGTATTTGGTTTCCCTGCTCTTCTATTGAGACATTTAGGAAAGTTGCATAAATTCAGCTTGACTGTTCAATAAGATCTACAGTCTTATCTCTATCTTGATAACAGGGCAGCTCCACAGTTTCTTCGTTGTTGTGACTGGAGAGACCCTTGATGCCCATGAACAATTCGTTACAAAACTTCAACATAAAGGACAGATTAAGAAAGAATCTGTGGACCAAAGTGACTTCATCCTGGCTTTCTGCCCAATCACCTCACGAACTGGATCTGATGTCGATGTGGCAATGAGAAAGATTCCAAGTGAGAAATCCAAAATCCTCTTACAAGAGGATTCATTTATGTATACTTTACTGTACATCATCCATACAGATTCATTTATTTATTTATTCATTTTCTCTCTGTTGAAAGGTGGTAAACCAGTGATTCTGGTGGTGATGCATCACAGACGTGATGTTGAAGCTTATCTAGATGACAGCAGTAGACATGTGACCAGAGAAGATGTCATCCTCACTGTCGACACTCTGTTCTGGGAAGGTGAATTCCTGAAGTGCAGCTACAATGACAAAGCCTTCAGTAAAGTTCTGGAGGCTGTTGGTCATTCTTCGATACAGGTTACATTTTCACATCATTATTGTTATGTTCTTCTTATTTCTTCTTTAAAGAGGTCTCCACTACATGGAGGTCTGAGTACTGGTCAGGTGAAGAACGATGCTCCTTGAAGCTTGGTAAGGATTCAGTGTCTTGCTTAAAGGAAAAGTAAGAGAATGGGCTCTACTTTGTGTCTAGTTGTGTAATAGTTGTGAAAATATTTGCCAATGCAACTATACCCTGAAAGTTACCTCGGAAAGTTACGTGCCAAAACAGTGTGTCACTTTGGGAATCTTGGTCACGTGACCCCCATTAAATGAATAGAACCGGGCTGTGGGAATTACAATATTATATACTCTAATAATAAGGTAAATACATAACTTTATTAATGACCATGACCAACGATATGTATGCTATCCCACGTTGTGTTATGTTTTGTAAATGACCTTACTGATTTCGCTGTCACTGTGGCCTATTCATGGTGAAACAGAGCTGGTGGCTAGGTCTGCTGCCGCGAGGGGCGGGTATTGACTTCGCTCCAGGCTTTAGAGCGGCTACTGTGGCTCTGCATGCCCAAGAACAGGGCTTATGTGTGGGAGAAAAAAGTGAGGTGATTCAGTCTATGGAGGTTTTTTTTTTTCAGTCCTGGGACAAATCATGACAAAATAAGATACATAGGGGACAGGACGCCTATTTGTGAGGAAAAGTTAATAATAATAATTAGAAGATAGATTTAAAATACAAAATTAAATAAAGCACTTTGACCGAGGCTTTCTTGGTCATATCGAGAGCCAGCGATCAGCTCTGGTTCTCGGCCAGCCTGCAGTCAGGGCAGTGTAAAGTAACTAAGTACATTTACTCAAGTACTGTACTTAGGTTCAATTTTGAGGTACTTTGAGGCTGAGAGAGCCACGATCAGCTCTCCTTCTAGTCGGCACGCCTGCAGTCAGTGCAGGGGTGTAAAGTAACTAAGTACATTTACTCAATACTGTACTTAACTGTTCTGCTGCTGTTGACGGCGCTCACCGTCATTGAAAGGGTTAATACCATGGCGCCGTTGACGGTGAGGACTGTCAATCTTACTGTATATACAGTAAAGGTATTATTACTTACTGTACGTCGCTCCGGTCCCGCCCGCATCGGTAATGTCCGCGATTTGTTTACAACGCACGTCGGGCGTGCACGCGAAGTGAACGCCCTCCATAGTAAATCCATTGGGAGGCCCATAAAGAGACTTCATTTTCTCCAAAAGAGTCATTCTTATACAAAGGATGGTCTCCACTCTTCCATACTGTACACAAACGATGGGCGCAGCCATGTTCTCTTCTGGACCCACACTGTCATGTGACTAGATGACGTAATCGTTGCCGTCAAGTGATAATCCAAAAAAACAAAAACAACCCCCTTCCAGCCCTTCAAAATAATAGCGGCGGCCTATGGAGGAAACGGCGTGGCACCGAGGCACCAAGCAACCTTCAGATTAAGAGGCACTATTAGTGTTAACACATCGGGTGCCCACGAGGTGTCTACACGCCAATCTCTTTGATGTCTCTGGAGGCCCACGACGCGTTTGACGCGTTTTACAATAATCTATACTGTACTGTAGTTACTGTACATTGCTACCGCAATGAAGGCTCTACCACGGTGATCAAACGCCAACAATATGGGAAAAACACTACATTTCCCAAAATGCAGCGCGGTACACGTGACCAGGATGTGCAGTCTCCCTGCAGCCAATCACAAGCTTCTGTTCCTATCCTGCACTGCACTCTATCGTCCCCTCGCAGGCTCGCATGACCCATATGTATCATGGATACTAGTATTTTCCCAGTAACGGAGTCTTGGCGGAGATACACGTAACATGGCGGATTCTTCTCCTAGTCTAGCTTTTTCAATCACCATGTTCAATGCGCGGTCCTTTCTATCTACCGTGACACAAACGCTGTGGCCCAGGTTTGATAAAAAGATGTCCTGACTGAAAGAAAACTTTATCGTAAAAATAAACAGGACATCCGTGGATTACATTTACTCGTATCATGGATACTATTTTCCCAGTGACGCGGCGGAGGTAACGTAACATGGCGGATTCCTCTCCTGGTCTAGCTTTTTCAATCAATTTTTCAATGTTCAAAACGCGACCCTTTCTACCGCCCGTGACAACGCTGTGGCCCAAGATTGGTAAAAAGCTGTCCTGACTGAAAGAAAAGATCATTGTGAAAATAAACTGGACATACTTGGATTACATTTACTCAACGTATTACGGATACTTTTTCCACGACGCGAAGGTACGTAAATGACGTGTTGCCATGGAGACGATGGGCCCCTGCGAAGGTAAACCCTGAATTAACGTGGGCACCCGATGTGTTAAATATTAGCTCACAGTGTACCATTGTGCGCCTTGACGTAGGCATATCTAACTGATATTAACGTTTGTTTAATATAGAGTTGTATCAAGGGGGGCGTGGTTTCATTCTGCCCTCGTTGTGGCGTCTCGTTGTGTCGTTGAGTTTAAGCTTGTAGATCTGCTATTTTTCGTGTGTGGACGCGTTGTTTGTGTGCGCGCACTGTCACGACACACACACACACACACACACACACACACACACACACACACACACACACACACACACACACACTACACAGAAAATAGCTATCAGCGCTAGCCTAGCGTCCCTTCTTCGGGCTTAAACTCAACTATAAAAATATACTTTACCAGTATATAATACATCATTTTACACAAATTGTTGTGCTCTCTGTCTGATAACATGCTTTTTAAACTTTACAGAACACTTGGACATCATCCATCTGGGACAGCTTTATAGAATGGACTCATACAGGTAAGTAGCATGACAAACATGAAGATAAACCATATTCTAATGTCTGACCATTTTGAACCATGTCTTTATGGACACACAGGTGTCTGGTTAATGGCAGAATGAATGAAAAAAAAACGAAAAAAAAACATTATTGCGACTGTCAGGTCGCATTACTATCAAAACCTCCACTGTCTGTCAGTCAGTCAGTCTTCAGTCACGTCACACTTTTGCCCTACTCATATCTCCGCCACCGTTGCCCCTATCCATGCCAAACTTTGCACCCACACTCCTTGGCTGCCAAACCACAACCTCTAACCCACCCTTCATTTCTCACATGGCCTTCTTCTAGCGCCACCATGAGGCAGATTCTTGCAAAACACATTTTTGGACACTGCTCTTACAAATTCTTCCCTAAAATCACGCAAAGCGGTACACAGTATGTCTAGAGTCATGTCATCAACATGGATATGTCCCATTTAGCGCCACCATCAGGCCCATTTTTCAAACACATTTTTGGACACTGTTCCTACAGATTTTACCCTAATTTGTGTATACATGTGACCTCGCTTATCTCCCGATTAGGGAGTCTTACTGGTATATGTTCAATTGTGACATAAGTGTGTGTGTGTGTGTGTGTGTCTAAAAAAGTCTAAAAACAAAAGTGTGCGTGCGTGCGTGCGTGCCTGTGCATGCATACAGTATGTTGGCACCATAGACCGTAAAAAATATGGATGGTGGGAACCGTCACATGACCCATTGGTTTCTATCAGTGTGAAAATTACGCTTTTTTCCCTCATTGTTTTAATGGTACCCAAGGAATGCTATTGGCTGCCACTGGTCACGTGCAACCACAGGGATACTTGGGAGAATGTGGTGTTGAGCTTACCGAAAATAAAGCACACGAAGAAGAATCATCACAAGCTTATGATCACAAGCCCCTGCTACAGCATACCCTGCTTTAACATCAATTATAACATAAATTGGACCATATTTTCACAAAACGCATATCATGGTGATTGAAACGAGGCTTTAAACTAGTGACAGGAACCATAAAGTATTTATGACAATGTTTACTAAGGTAAGAAAATCTAATGTAAAAGTTCGGGGGAAATGAATGGAATCCTATGGAGAACAGAATTGCTTTTGGTACCAGAACAGCGCAACTAGCAGCCAATCATAGGAACTTTTAGTTTCATGTTTGCTTCATGTTAAATCCGGACAACTGGACCCCTGGTTGGCACCTTTCCAACAGGCGGTATAGTACAGGCACACATCTGTAAAAGTGACGTATGTTCATGATGACCTGATATCTCTCTCTCTCTCTCTCTCTCTCTGTCTCTGTCTCTGTCTTTGTCTCTCTGTCTCTCTCTCTGTCTCTCTCTCTCTCTCTCTCTCTCTCTCTCTCTCTCTCTCTCTCTCTCTCTCTCTCTCTCTCTGTGTCTCTCTCTCCCAGTGGCAGACACATGTTGTAGAAATGCACAGAAATCTGTCATGGACTGTTGTTCCTGTTGTTCATGTTGTTGTTGAGTATAGATTACATTCACCTATTCTCACCTTCTTCAGAAATGTTTGGGTCCATGCTCAAGCTCCCTCAAGCTCCCTCAGCCTTATTTTCCCTCAGCCTTATGTTCCCTCAACCCTATGTTCCCTCAGCCTTATGTTCCCTCAGCCCTATGTTCCCTCAGCCCTATGTTCCCTCATCCCAAAATAGGACCCTATGTTCCCTCAGCCCTATGTTCCCTCAGACCAAAAATCTCAGTCCCCCATGGCATTGTTTCCGATGTCTCATTGACGCCCCATTCGCCCGATGCTGGTGAATGCTAACCTGCCGACGCTGTTGAATGCTAACCTGGTGAATGCTGACCTGCCAACGCTGGTGTATGCTAACCCGTGAATGCGGACCTGCCGACACTGGTGAATGCTAACCTTTTGAATGCTGGTGAATGCTAACCTTGTGAATGCTGACCTGCCGATGCTGGTGAATGCTAACCTGGTGAATGTTAACCTGAAGAATGCTAACTCTTTATATGCCCATATATGGAGATCCCTGATGTCATCATTATTAAGGCCATATCTGTGAATGCATGGGTAACAGGGATCTCCATATATGGGTAACTGGTCTGATATATATTAAAAGGATAATAAAAGGATAAAGTTCACTTATGGGTATTCCCAGATGATGCCCTGTTAGGGGAACCACACCAACAGAATCCATATATGGCCAAGACTGGTGGCCAAGACAGATGGCGTGACCTTGCCCAGTAAGACACCCTTAATGGGACATCGGAACAATGAGATGTCGGACCAATGCCATGGCACCGTCTATTTTGGGCTGAGGGAACATAGGGCTGAGGGAACATAGGGTCTATTTTTGTGTTGAGGGAACATAGGGCTGAGGGAACATAGGGTCTATTTTGGAATTGAGGGAACATAGGGCTGGGGGAAACATAGGGTTGAGGGAACATAGGGTATAATAAATTGTTAGGGAGTGAGGGAACATAGGGCTGAGGGAACATAGGGCTGAGGGAACATAGGGCTGAGGGAACATAGGGCTGAGGGAGCTTGAGCATGACCCCAAATGTTTTAGTTGACAAAAATTCCCAGTATTTCTTTGACCAGCTAGGATACATAAGAGATGAACATGACCATAATGACTAGACAAGCCAGTTCAGGTTATCTGGTAACACCAAAAACAAATCTGCTCAAATGTTCTATACTAGAAGGTCGGCCGGCTACGCCGGCCTCCCCTCTAGGTTGTCGCGTTGCGTCTATAGGAGTAGATATTCGTCGAAAACAAACCCCTGAGGTACAGGGTGGCCACGATCTGATGTATTTTTTTTATACTATTTTTGCGGCAGTGTGGTGTGTGTAATGGCCAAATATGTTTTTTTTAGAGAAAAATGTTTTTTGAGAAAAAAAAAAATTTGAGAAAAAAAAATTTTTGAGAAAAAAAAATGTTTTGAGAAAAAGATTTTTTTTGAGAAAAACATTTTTTTTTTTTTTTTTTTTTTTTTTAGATTTTTTTTTTTTTTTTAATAAAAAATAAAACGTATTGGTGATGCGATGACGTGGTGTATACGGATGTTACTGCGATTGAGGTGAAAGAGAAAAGTGGAAAGTTGTGAGCTAACTATTAGCTATTTTGTGTGTGTGTGTGTGTGTGTGTGTGTGTGTGTGTGTGTGTGTGTGTGTGTGTGTGTGTGTGTGTGTGTGTGTGTGTGTGTGTTCTGGCTACGCCCCCCTCGGTTGAAATTGGATCCGCCGGTCCCATAGCTGGGAATACGAGCCAATCACCGGTCACCATGGCAACGGGGGGCCAATGATAGAGTACAACTACCTGACTGACAACTACCTATGAGTTGAAGTCGATGTGAAGTGGGCGTGAATGGGCTTTGAAGTGGGATGCGGCTCTAAGAGGAATGTATAAATAAGATGCTGTAATATGATGGAACACATTGCCTAATTGCATAACTAATACAGACACAAAATTCACCTTTAAGAGAAAGTTGAAAGAACATCTAATTCAAAGATGCCTGTACTAATCCTCAGAGGCACATCATGTAATGTATTGTAAATGATTGTGGCGACCTGACCTACAGTCAGGTCGCAGTTACTATCAAAACCTCGACCAGCTGTCCGTCAGTCCGTCCGTCAGTCTGTCTTTCACACTTTTGCCCTGCTCATATCTCTGCAACCGTGGCCCCGATCCATGTCAAATTTTGCATCCCCACTCCTTGCCTGCCAAACCACAACCTCCACCCATCAATTCTCACTTGACCCTCTTCAAGGCCGATTCTTGCAAAACACACTTATGGACACAGCTCCTAGAATGTTTTCCCTAAAATCACGCAAATCGGTACACAGTATGTCTACACTCATGTCATCAACATGGATCTGTCCCATATAGCGCCACCTTCAGGCAGATTTTTTCAAACACATTTTTGGACACTGCTCCAACACATTTTGCCCTAAAATCACGCTGCGACCTGACTCCCGATTAGGGAGTCTTACTGGTGATTGTAAAGTTGATTACATGTCATTTTTTTATTAATATTTGTTGTGTCGGACCCCAGGAAGACTAGCTTTTGTCATGGCAATAGCTAATAGGTATCCTGAAGAACAATAAACTCTCACAACACAAGAGACTCTCTCTCTCTCTCTCTCTCTCTCTCTCTCTCTCTCTCTCTCTCTCTCTCTCTCTCTCTCAGTCTCTACTGTAATTTGCCCACAAGAGACAACCAGCACCAGGTAATATCTTTATCTCTTACTGTACTTGGTTAGCCACTTGAGTCTCTCTCATTAAAATGCATTGCATTTAGTTTTTTTTAGATCTTAAATATGTTCTGAGGAGGTGTGTTCATAATGTGACTCAGTATTGCCAAGTGTGTCCTATGTTAGTGTCAATTCTATCTGGTTGTCATTTTCATCAATTCTGCAGCCCATCAGAGAAGGAAACAGCAGAGGACACTGAGAGTAAGATGTGTTCTTCTTATAGAACATTCAATGTTAAATAATAAACTGTTTATTATTGTTGTCTTAGACCTGTGTTCTTCTTTCAGTTGAACCCCCATGGAGAGATGTCAACTTATTGGGGTAAGAAAATTGTAATATAAGAAAATAAATGCTTTGCTCACAGAATGTTTGCACATAAAGGCAGAGGATTCTGTTTTAGTGAGCCTGGTGTGCAATTATCCTAGATTATGAAGGAAAGATCTTGAACTTGAAAACATAGTGTAAAACTATGTGTATATAACTATAATATATATATATATATATATATATATATATATATATATATATATATATATATACATATATATATATATATATATATATATATATATATATATATATATATATGTGTGTGTGTGTGTGTGTGTGTGTGTGTGTGTGTGTGTGTGTGTGTGTGTGTGTGTGTGTGTGTGTGTGTGTATATATGTATCTATGTATGTATGTATGTATTAATTTATTATTATTATTATTATTATTATTACCCCTATTGTTTTTGGTGTCTCTAAGGTCAATGAGCTATGGCCGGTGTACACAGCCAAATTTACGGGCCCCACTGTGCGGATTGTGGGGGCGTGAAAATTCACCGGGTGGACTCTAAATGTCCTCAGGGGCCCCCTCTGCGTGTGGACTCCACTTGTTCGCCCATTAGTCCCACGGATGATTTTAGTTTCTTTTTTTTTAATTTAGGGTCCTTTTCTGCAGTTCAAGCATAATTCCACAGGGCGGCAGGCTATTTTCCAAAACTATTGGAAGTGGACATGTGTACACAGGCAGCATTATTGAATGGAAAAAAATACTGTCTAATTTGATAGACTATCCCATCTCCGTGATTTGTAGATCTAACTTTACAGACAGTTCATTTCTATGATTTGTATATCTAATTCCAAAACCAGTCCCAGCCCCATGATTTGTAGATCTAATTCCATCAGCAGTTCCATACCATGATTTGTAGCTCTAAATCCATCACCTGTCACGTCCACATGATTTGTAGATCTAATTCTAAAACCAATCACATCCACATGATTTGTAGATCTAATTCTAAAACCAGTCACATCCACATGATTTGTAGATCTAATTCTAAAACCATTCACATCCACATGATTTGTAGATCTAATCCATACCATAATTTGTAGCTCTAAATCTATCACCTGTCACATCCACATGATTTGTAGATCTAATTCTAAAACTAGTCGCATCCCCATGATTTGTAGATCTAATTCCATCGGCAGTTCCATACCATAATTTGTAGCTCTAAATCCATCACCTGTCACATCCACATGATTTGTAGATCTAATTCTAAAACCAGTCACATCCACATGATTTGTAGATCTAATTCTAAAACCATTCACGTCCCCATGATTTGTAGATCTAATTCCATCGGCAGTTCCATACCATAATTTGTAGCTATAAATCCATCACCTGTCACATCCACATGATTTGTAGATCTAATTCTAAAACCAGTCACATCCACATGATTTGTAGATCTAATTCTAAAACCGTTCACATCCACATGATTTGTAGATCTAATCCATACCATAATTTGTAGCTCTAAATCCATCACCTGTCACATCCACATGATTTGTAGATCTAATTCTAAAACTAGTCGCATCCCCATGATTTGTAGATCTAATTCCATCGGCAGTTCCATACCATAATTTGTAGATCTATATCTATCACCTGTCACATCCACATGATTGTAGATCTAATTCTAAAACCAGTCGCATCCACATGATTTGTAGATCTAATTCTAAAATCATTCACATCCACATGAGCCTAGACATGTTCATGTAAAACTATTGGCCGTGTACACTAAGGCATGTAGAAACTAGGGCCCGTGTACACAGTGGATAATCCCATCAACGAGGAGCTACATGACTGGCGGGAGCCTTGAGCAGCCTGGTGGAGACTGCTGGAGTCTGGTGCAGTCCTGTGCACCCTGGTCTGGCCTATAACAGCCGGATCCAGCCTAATGTAGGCTAGTGAAGCCATCTAACCTCTCCACTTCCCTAATCTATTCTCCCACTGTGCTGGACTTGGATGTGCTGGGCTGTGCTGGACTCTATCAGGCTCTGGTGGCCTGTTTTTTGGCTCTGGTGGGCTGTGCTGGGTTCTAGTAGGCTATACAGGGCAGTACTGTAGTATAGCCTAGGCATGTTCATGTTAAACTATTGCCCGTGTACACTAAGGCATGTAGAAACTAGGGCCTGTGTACACAGTGGATAATCCCATCAACGAGGAGCTACAGGACTGGCGGGAGCCTTGAGCAGCCCGGTGGACACTGCTGGAGTCTGGTGCAGTCCTGTGCAACCTGGTCTGCCCTATAACAGCCGGATCCAGCCTACTGTAGGCTAGTGAAGCCATCTAACCTCTCCACTTCCCTAATCTATTCTCCCACTGTGCTGGACTTGGATGTGCTGGGCTGTGCTGGACTCTTATCAGGCTCTGGTGGGCTGTTTTTGGCTCTGGTGGGCTGGGCTGGGCTCTGGTAGGCTATACAGGGCAGTACTGTAGTATAGCCTAGGCATGTTCATGTTAAACTATTGCCCGTGTACACTAAGGCATGTAGAAACTAGGGCCTGTGTACACAGTGGATAATCCCATCAACGAGGAGCTACAGGACTGGCGGGAGCCTTGAGCAGCCCGGTGGACACTGCTGGAGTCTGGTGCAGTCCTGTGCACCCTGGTCTGCCCTATAACAGCCGGATCCAGCCTACTGTAGGCTAGTGAAGTCATCTAACCTCTCCACTTCCCTAATCTATTCTCCCACTGTGCTGGACTTGGATGTGCTGGGCTGTGCTGGACTCTATCAGGCTCTGGTGGGCTGCTTTGGGCTCTGGTGGGCTGGGCTGGGCTCTGGTAGGCTATACAGGGCAGTACTGTAGTATAGCCTAGGCATGTTCATGTTAAACTATTGCCCGTGTACACTAAGGCATGTAGAAACTAGGGCCTGTGTACACAGTGGATAATCCCATCAACGAGGAGCTACAGGACTGGCGGGAGCCTTGAGCAGCCTGGTGGAGACTGCTGGAGTCCGGTGCACCCTGGTCTGGCCTATAACAGCCGGATCCAGCCTACTGTAGGCTAGTGAAGCCAGTTAACCTCTCCACTTCCCTAATCTATTCTCCCACTGTTCTGGACTTGGATGTGCTGGGCTGTGCTGGACTCTATCAGGCTCTGGTGGGCTGTTTTGGGCTCTGGTGGGCTGGGCTGGGCTCTGGTAGGCTATAAAGGGCAGTACTGTAGTATAGCCTAGTAGGCATGTTCATGTTAAACTATTGCTCGTGTACACTAAGGCATGTAGAAACTAGGGCCCGTGTACACAGTGGATAATCCCATCAACGACGAGCTACAGGACTGGCGGGAGCCTTGAGCAGCCCGGTGGAGACTGCTGGAGTCCGGTGCACCCTGGTCTGGCCTATAACAGCCGGATCCAGCCTAATGTAGGCTAGTGAAGCCATCTAACCTCTCCACTTCCCTAATCTATTCTCCCACTGTGCTGGACTTGGATGTGCTGGGCTGTGCTGGACTCTATCAGGCTCTGGTGGGCTGTTTTTTGGCTCTGGTGGGCTGTGCTGGGTTCTAGTAGGCTATACAGGGCAGTACTGTAGTATAGCCTAGGCATGTTCATGTTAAACTATTGCCCGTGTACACTAAGGCATGTAGAAACTAGGGCCTGTGTACACAGTGGATAATCCCATCAACGAGGAGCTACAGGACTGGCGGGAGCCTTGAGCAGCCCGGTGGACACTGCTGGAGTCTGGTGCAGTCCTGTGCACCCTGGTCTGGCCTATAACAGCCGGATCCAGCCTAATGTAGGCTAGTGAAGCCATCTAACCTCTCCACTTCCCTAATCTATTCTCCCACTGTGCTGGACTTGGATGTGCTGGGCTGTGCTGGACTCTATCAGGCTCTGGTGGGCTGTTTTTTGGCTCTGGTGGGCTGTGCTGGGTTCTAGTAGGCTATACAGGGCAGTACTGTAGTATAGCCTAGGCATGTTCATGTTAAACTATTGCCCGTGTACACTAAGGCATGTAGAAACTAGGGCCTGTGTACACAGTGGATAATCCCATCAACGAGGAGCTACAGGACTGGCGGGAGCCTTGAGCAGCCCGGTGGACACTGCTGGAGTCTGGTGCAGTCCTGTGCAACCTGGTCTGCCCTATAACAGCCGGATCCAGCCTACTGTAGGCTAGTGAAGCCATCTAACCTCTCCACTTCCCTAATCTATTCTCCCACTGTGCTGGACTTGGATGTGCTGGGCTGTGCTGGACTCTTATCAGGCTCTGGTGGGCTGTTTTTGGCTCTGGTGGGCTGGGCTGGGCTCTGGTAGGCTATACAGGGCAGTACTGTAGTATAGCCTAGGCATGTTCATGTTAAACTATTGCCCGTGTACACTAAGGCATGTAGAAACTAGGGCCTGTGTACACAGTGGATAATCCCATCAACGAGGAGCTACAGGACTGGCGGGAGCCTTGAGCAGCCCGGTGGACACTGCTGGAGTCTGGTGCAGTCCTGTGCACCCTGGTCTGCCCTATAACAGCCGGATCCAGGCTACTGTAGGCTAGTGAAGCCATCTAACCTCTCCACTTCCCTAATCTATTCTCCCACTGTGCTGGACTTGGATGTGCTGGGCTGTGCTGGACTCTATCAGGCTCTGGTGGGCTGCTTTGGGCTCTGGTGGGCTGGGCTGGGCTCTGGTAGGCTATACAGGGCAGTACTGTAGTATAGCCTAGGCATGTTCATGTTAAACTATTGCCCGTGTACACTAAGGCATGTAGAAACTAGGGCCTGTGTACACAGTGGATAATCCCATCAACGAGGAGCTACAGGACTGGCGGGAGCCTTGAGCAGCCTGGTGGAGACTGCTGGAGTCCGGTGCACCCTGGTCTGGCCTATAACAGCCGGATCCAGCCTACTGTAGGCTAGTGAAGCCATCTAACCTCTCCACTTCCCTAATCTATTCTCCCACTGTTCTGGACTTGGATGTGCTGGGCTGTGCTGGACTCTATCAGGCTCTGGTGGGCTGTTTTGGGCTCTGGTGGGCTGGGCTGGGCTCTGGTAGGCTATAAAGGGCAGTACTGTAGTATAGCCTAGGCATGTTCATGTTAAACTATTGCTCGTGTACACTAAGGCATGTAGAAACTAGGGCCCGTGTACACAGTGGATAATCCCATCAACGACGAGCTACAGGACTGGCGGGAGCCTTGAGCAGCCCGGTGGAGACTGCTGGAGTCCGGTGCACCCTGGTCTGCCCTATAACAGCCGGATCCAGCCTAATGTAGGCTAGTGAAGCCATCTAACCTCTCCACTTCCCTAATCTATTCTCCCACTGTGCTGGACTTGGATGTGCTGGGCTGTGCTGGACTCTATCAGGCTCTGGTGGGCTGTTTTTTGGCTCTGGTGGGCTGTGCTGGGTTCTAGTAGGCTATACAGGGCAGTACTGTAGTATAGCCTAGGCATGTTCATGTTAAACTATTGCCCGTGTACACTAAGGCATGTAGAAACTAGGGCCTGTGTACACAGTGGATAATCCCATCAACGAGGAGCTACAGGACTGGCGGGAGCCTTGAGCAGCCCGGTGGACACTGCTGGAGTCTGGTGCAGTCCTGTGCACCCTGGTCTGGCCTATAACAGCCGGATCCAGCCTAATGTAGGCTAGTGAAGCCATCTAACCTCTCCACTTCCCTAATCTATTCTCCCACTGTGCTGGACTTGGATGTGCTGGGCTGTGCTGGACTCTATCAGGCTCTGGTGGGCTGTTTTTTGGCTCTGGTGGGCTGTGCTGGGTTCTAGTAGGCTATACAGGGCAGTACTGTAGTATAGCCTAGGCATGTTCATGTTAAACTATTGCCCGTGTACACTAAGGCATGTAGAAACTAGGGCCTGTGTACACAGTGGATAATCCCATCAACGAGGAGCTACAGGACTGGCGGGAGCCTTGAGCAGCCCGGTGGACACTGCTGGAGTCTGGTGCAGTCCTGTGCAACCTGGTCTGCCCTATAACAGCCGGATCCAGCCTACTGTAGGCTAGTGAAGCCATCTAACCTCTCCACTTCCCTAATCTATTCTCCCACTGTGCTGGACTTGGATGTGCTGGGCTGTGCTGGACTCTTATCAGGCTCTGGTGGGCTGTTTTTGGCTCTGGTGGGCTGGGCTGGGCTCTGGTAGGCTATACAGGGCAGTACTGTAGTATAGCCTAGGCATGTTCATGTTAAACTATTGCCCGTGTACACTAAGGCATGTAGAAACTAGGGCCTGTGTACACAGTGGATAATCCCATCAACGAGGAGCTACAGGACTGGCGGGAGCCTTGAGCAGCCCGGTGGACACTGCTGGAGTCTGGTGCAGTCCTGTGCACCCTGGTCTGCCCTATAACAGCCGGATCCAGCCTACTGTAGGCTAGTGAAGCCATCTAACCTCTCCACTTCCCTAATCTATTCTCCCACTGTGCTGGACTTGGATGTGCTGGGCTGTGCTGGACTCTATCAGGCTCTGGTGGGCTGCTTTGGGCTCTGGTGGGCTGGGCTGGGCTCTGGTAGGCTATACAGGGCAGTACTGTAGTATAGCCTAGGCATGTTCATGTTAAACTATTGCCCGTGTACACTAAGGCATGTAGAAACTAGGGCCTGTGTACACAGTGGATAATCCCATCAACGAGGAGCTACAGGACTGGCGGGAGCCTTGAGCAGCCTGGTGGAGACTGCTGGAGTCCGGTGCACCCTGGTCTGGCCTATAACAGCCGGATCCAGCCTACTGTAGGCTAGTGAAGCCATCTAACCTCTCCACTTCCCTAATCTATTCTCCCACTGTTCTGGACTTGGATGTGCTGGGCTGTGCTGGACTCTATCAGGCTCTGGTGGGCTGTTTTGGGCTCTGGTGGGCTGGGCTGGGCTCTGGTAGGCTATAAAGGGCAGTACTGTAGTATAGCCTAGGCATGTTCATGTTAAACTATTGCTCGTGTACACTAAGGCATGTAGAAACTAGGGCCCGTGTACACAGTGGATAATCCCATCAACGACGAGCTACAGGACTGGCGGGAGCCTTGAGCAGCCCGGTGGAGACTGCTGGAGTCCGGTGCACCCTGGTCTGGCCTATAACAGCCGGATCCAGCCTAATGTAGGCTAGTGAAGCCATCTAACCTCTCCACTTCCCTAATCTATTCTCCCACTGTGCTGGACTTGGATGTGCTGGGCTGTGCTGGACTCTATCAGGCTCTGGTGGGCTGTTTTTGGCTCTGGTGGGCTCTGCTGGGTTCTAGTAGGCTTACAGGGCAGTACTGTAGTATAGCCTTGGCATGTTCATGTTAAACTATTGCCCGTGTACACTAAGGCATGTAGAAACTAGGGCCTGTGTACACAGTGGATAATCCCATCAACGAGGAGCTACAGGACTGGCGGGAGCCTTGAGCAGCCCGGTGGACACTGCTGGAGTCTGGTGCAGTCCTGTGCACCCTGGTCTGGCCTATAACAGCCGGATCCAGCCTACTGTAGGCTAGTGAAGCCATCTAACCTCTCCACTTCCCTAATCTATTCTCCCACTGTGCTGGACTTGGATGTGCTGGGCTGTGCTGGACTCTATCAGGCTCTGGTGGGCCCTTTTGGGCTTTGGTGGGCTGGGCTGGGCTCTGGTAGGCTATACAGGGCAGTACTGTAGTATAGCTTAGACATGTTCATGTAAAACTATTGGCCGTGTACACTAAGGCATGTAGAAACTATCGCCTGTGTACACAGGGGTTAATTGCATGTGTAGGGAGCTACAGGCCTGGCTGTAGCCTGGAGCAGCCTAATTGTTCATCCCCCAATATCATGATGGCTAATTTGACCGTTGTGCAACACAATTTGGTGTGTCCAAAAACATAGTGCACTGCACCTTGACCTTTTAGGCCAGTATTGCCTAGACATGTTCATGTAAAACCTACTGGTAATGCACATACAAGCTATTGCCCGTGTACACAGTGGTTAGTCCCTATGGTGTGAGTATCTACCGGTTTGACAAGAGCTTAATAGAGGCTATTAAAGTAGACCCTAGACAGTTCTCCCACAGGCTAGACTGGGCTAGAATAGGGTGTACTAGGCCTTACTGTACTAGACTCTACTGGGTTGTAATAGTCTTTTTAGGCTGTGCTAGGCTGTACTTTGCTCTCTTGGGCTGTACAAGGCAGTATATTTCATTTATTTATTTCATAAATATTTTTCATCACAATTGGGTTTGTGGGGAGCCATCCCTGCTTCAAGCTGTCACAGCACGGCACCAACACTTCAAACTAGTTAAAAACCCCAATACAGCAGATCTACAAGCGCCTCACAGATCTACAAGCACCTCGCACATGCCAGGGACAGAGTTAGGTTGGCCTGCATAAGCCTTGCTGTCAACACACTATACTACACCACTCAGGCCACCAAGCCAGGTGTGGTCAATTAGTGCCTTCTTGTGATCAGTGGCTTCTGCTTGATGAGTGGCACCAGTCTGTCTTTGTTCACTGGTCAGTCAAGTTCACTGGGAGAGAATGTTTCAGATCAGTGCAAGTGTATTTGTTTTCCATTTGGACTTACTGTGTTTTGTTGGTACAGTATGCGTGCGACTAACTTCTGATAATTCCAATTTGTTTGTTGTTTAATTAGCCAGATTGTGAATGCCCTGCATTTTTCTTTCATCTTTAGAACCAAACGTGTGTAACAAAACAGAGTGGTGATCATTTGGTGTGGGTGAAGAGAAGAAAAACATTTCATTAAAGGAGTAGTTCACCCCCAAAGTGACTTTTTTTCTATTGAACTCAAGTCTCCATGGCGTGAGTAATACATTGAAAAAATAAGTCATTTTGGGGGTGAACTACTCCTTGAATGTCAGTTTTGTGGTGTTTTGACTGGACACCCTGAGGATATTGCCAGATAGACAGACAGACAGACAGACAGACAGACAGACAGACAGACAGAGAATTGTAGGCCTTGCATTTATTTGACTTGGTTCCACAGATGGCGAAAATAGCTAATCTTCAAGCTCACAATGCCTCACTGTTTGGACAAAGAGTTGAGGCGTTAGATTTTGTAAAACACGGCCTTGTGAAAATAGCAGATCTACATGCTCACAACACCTCACAACGCAGGGCGGCGTGAGCATGTAGATCTGATATTTTCACAATTTCTGCCCCTAATATTTAATTTATCATTTTAAAAGTATTAAAAAGTCCTTAAATTGTCTCTTTAGAAATGTGCAGATAGCCTCTGTACACTGTTGAGTGGAAAAACAATGTTTCACATTAAGCTAATCATTTGGGACCACCCAAGATCATCTGGAGACCCCTCTAGGGGTCCCATTGTTGAACCACTGACTTATAAGGGGAGTATGGAGACCCCTCTAGGGGTCCCATAGTTGAACCTCTGACTTATAAGGGGAGTATATGAGGCTGGATCCGTCTGGAACACTGCACTAGGCTCTCGCCAGCTCTGTAGCTCTCCACACTTGAACAGTTGTGTCCTTAAATTCAATTATAATAATTAACCCCTGTGCCCAACAGAGCCCATCACAGCACAACACGGCCCACCAGAGCCCAATACAGCCTACCAGAGCCCAATAGACTCCAGCAAACATAAGTCCAGCCCAATCCTGCCCAATAGGAGTATAGACCAGGGAAGGGGGGTAGTTAGATGACTCCACCAGGCCATTACAGTGACTGTAATGGCAGACCAGGGTAGACAGGACTGCACCAGACTCCACCAGGCTGCTCCATGCTCCAGCCAGCTCTGTAGATCCTGTGTACACGACACTCCTAACTCGAAAGGTCAAGGAAAAGGGTCGTTTTAGGCGTCAAAACAGGCCCTTTGTCCTTAAAATGAATAAAAAAAACAAAAAAATATGTTTTGATTCAGGCAGGACACACGTTTCATATTTGAAGCATGCCCGATCTGATGGAATGGGTTTCGTGTCTCTCCAAGACTTTGAACCCTTTACGATTGCGAAAAAGACACCGAAACACGTATTTTTGTCCTTAAAATCAATAAAAAAATCAAAAGAAATCTGTTTGTTTTACGTAGGAAACACTTTTCATATTTGAAGGATGCCTGATCCGATGGAATGGGTTTCGTGTCTCTCCAACAATTTTAACCCTTTATGATTGCGAAAAAGACACAAAATTTGCACGCCACCAACACGATTACACATTCTTTCGGATAACAGACACTTATTCTGACTTACTTTTTGACGCTGAATCCAACAAACCCGGTCTCGTGTCTCTACGACACTCCTAACTCGAAAGGTCAAGCAAAAAGCCACTGTGTACACGGGCAATAGTTTTACAGGACTTTGTGTACACGGCCAATAGTTTTACTTGACTTTGTGTACATGGCCAATAGTTTTACATGACC
The DNA here is from genome assembly GCF_963921795.1 of Nannobrachium achirus. Lineage (NCBI taxonomy): Eukaryota > Metazoa > Chordata > Actinopteri > Myctophiformes > Myctophidae > Nannobrachium > Nannobrachium achirus. The sequence continues at coordinate 3,348,606 of NC_137813.1, read as the reverse complement.
ATGGCCAGACTTTAGTACTGTACTGTCTCGTGTAGCCCAACAGAGCCCAGCACAGCACAACACGGCCCACCAGAGCCCAATAGAGCCTACCAGAGCCCAATAGAGTCAAGCAAACCTAAGTCCAGCCCAGTCCTGCCGAGTAGGAGTATAGACCGGGGAAAGGGGGTAGTTAGATGACTCCACCAGGCCATTACTGTCCAGATCTGGCTTGAATAGGCCAGACAGGGTAGACAGGACTGCACCAGACTCCAGCAGTCTTCACCGGGCTGCTCAAGGCTCCCGCCAGTCCTGTAGCTCCTCGTTGATGGGATTATCCACTGTGTACACGGGCCCTAGTTTCTACATGCCTTAGAGTACACGAGCAATAGTTTAACATGAACATGCCTAGGCTATACTACAGTACTGCCCTGTATAGCCTACTAGAACCCAGCACAGCCCACCAGAGCCAAAAACAGCCCACCAGAGCCTGATAGAGTCCAGCACAGCCCAGCACATCCAAGTCCAGCACAGTGGGAGAATAGATTAGGGAAGTGGAGAGGTTGGATGGCTTCACTAGCCTACAGTAGGCTGGATCCGGCTGTTATAGGCCAGACCAGAGTGCACAGGACTGCACCAGACTCCACCAGGCTGCTCCATACTCCAGCCAGCTCTGTAGATCCTGTGTACACTGCAATCCTAACTCGAACGGTCAAGGGAAAGGGTCGTTTTAAGCGTCAAAACGGGCCCTTTGTCCTTAAAATGAATAAAAAAATCTAAAAAATATGTTTTGTTTTAGGCCGGACACACTTTACATATTTGAAGCATGCCCGATCCGATGGAATGGGTTTCGTGTCTCTCCGACAATTTGAACCCTTTACGATTGCGAAAAAGACACGAAATGTGCACGCCACCAACACGATTACACATTCTTTCGGATAACAGACACTTATTCTGACTTACTTTTTGACGCTGAATCCAACAAACCCGGTCTCGTGTCTCTACGACACTCCTAACTCGAAAGGTCAAGCAAAAAGCCACTGTGTACACGGGCAATAGTTTTACAGGACTTTGTGTACACGGCCAATAGTTTTACTTGACTTTGTGTACATGGCCAATAGTTTTACATGACCATGGCCAGGCTTTAGTACTGTACTGTCTCGTGTAGCCCAACAGAGCCCAGCACAGCACAACACGGCCCACCAGAGCCCAATAGAGCCTACCAGAGCCCAATAGAGTCAAGCAAACCTAAGTCCAGCCCAGTCCTGCCGAGTAGGAGTATAGACCGGGGAAAGGGGGTAGTTAGATGACTCCACCAGGCCATTACTGTCCAGATCTGGCTTGAATAGGCCAGACAGGGTAGACAGGACTGCACCAGACTCCAGCAGTCTTCACCGGGCTGCTCAAGGCTCCCGCCAGTCCTGTAGCTCCTCGTTGATGGGATTATCCACTGTGTACACGGGCCCTAGTTTCTACATGCCTTAGAGTACACGAGCAATAGTTTAACATGAACATGCCTAGGCTATACTACAGTACTGCCCTGTATAGCCTACTAGAACCCAGCACAGCCCACCAGAGCCAAAAACAGCCCACCAGAGCCTGATAGAGTCCAGCACAGCCCAGCACATCCAAGTCCAGCACAGTGGGAGAATAGATTAGGGAAGTGGAGAGGTTGGATGGCTTCACTAGCCTACAGTAGGCTGGATCCGGCTGTTATAGGCCAGACCAGAGTGCACAGGACTGCACCAGACTCCACCAGGCTGCTCCATACTCCAGCCAGCTCTGTAGATCCTGTGTACACTGCACTCCTAACTCGAACGGTCAAGGGAAAGGGTCGTTTTAAGCGTCAAAACGGGCCCTTTGTCCTTAAAATGAATAAAAAAATCTAAAAAATATGTTTTGTTTTAGGCCGGACACACTTTACATATTTGAAGCATGCCCGATCCGATGGAATGGGTTTCGTGTCTCTCCGACAATTTGAACCCTTTACGATTGCGAAAAAGACACGAAATGTGCACGCCACCAACACGATTACACATTCTTTCGGATAAAAGACACTTATTCTGACTTACTTTTTGACGCTGAATCCAACAAATCCATCATCAAGGTCATCAAAAGGTCAAGGAAAAAGCCACTGTGTACACGGGCCATAGGTTTACATGACTTTGTGTACACGGCCAATAGTTTTACATGAACATATCTGGGCTTTAGTACTGTTCTGCCTCGTATAGCCCAACAGAGCCCAGCAGAGCACAGCACAGCCCACCAGAGCCCAATACAGCCCACCAGAGCCTGATAGAGTCCAGCACAGCCCAGCACATCCAACTCCAGCACAGTGGGAGAATAGATTAGGGAAGTGGAGAGGTTAGATGGCTTCACTAGCCTACAGTAGGCTGGATCCGGCTGTTATAGGCCAGACCAGGGTGCACAGGACTGCACCAGACTCCAGCAGTGTCCACCGGGCTGCTCAAGGCTCCCGCCAGTCCTGTAGCTCCTCGTTGATGGAATTATCCACTGTGTACACGGGCCATAGTTTCTACATGCCTTAGTGTACACGGCCAATAGTTTTACATGAACATGCCTAGGCTATACTACAGTACTGCCCTGTATAGCCTACCAGAGCCCAGCCCAGCCCACCAGAGCCCAAAACAGCCCACCAGAGCCCAAAACAGCCCACCAGAGCCTGATAGAGTCCAGTCCAGCACAGTGGGAGAATAGATTAGGGAAGTGGAGAGGTTGGATGGCTTCACTAGCCTACAGTAGGCTGGATCCGGCTTGAATAGGCCAGACCAGGGTGCACAGGACTGCACCAGACTCCACCAGGCTGCTCCATACTCCAGCCAGCTCTGTAGATCCTGTGTACACGGCACTCCTAACTCGAACGGTCAAGGGAGAGGGTCGTTTTAGGCGTCAAAACGGGCCCTTTGTCCTTAAAATGAATAAAAAAAATCTAAAATATATGTTTTGTTTTAGGCCGGACACACTTTTCATATTTGAAGCATGCCCGATCCGATGGAATGGGCTTCGTGTCTCTCCGACACTTTGAACCCTTTACGATTGCGAAAAAGACACCGAAACCCGGATTTTTGTCCTTAAAATCAATAAAAAAATCTAAAAAATATGTTTTGTTTTAGGCCGGACACACTTTTCATATTTGAAGCATGCCCGATCTGATGGAATGGGTTTCGTGTCTCTCCGACACTTTGAACCCTTTACGATTGCGAAAAAGACACGAAATTTGCACGCCACCAACACGATTACATATTTTTTCGGATAAAAGACACTTATTCTGACTTACTTTTTGACGCTGAATCCAACAAACCCGGTCTCGTGTCTCTACGACACTCCTAACTCAAAAGGTCAAGGAAAAAGCCACTGTGTACACGGGCCATAGTTTTACATGACTTTGTGTACACGGCCAATAGTTTTACATGAACATATCTGGGCTTTAGTACTGTTCTGCCTCGTATAGCCCAACAGAGCCCAGCACAGCCCACCAGAGCCCAATACAGCCCACCAGAGCCCAATAGAGTCCAGCAAACCTAAGTCAAGCCCAGTCCTGCCCAGTAGGAGTATAGGCGAGGGAAGGGGGGTAGTTAGATGGCTACACCAGGCCATTACAGGCCAGATCCGGCTTGAATAGGACAGACCAGGGTGCACAGGACTGCACCAGACTCCACCAGGCTGCTCCATACTCCAGCCAGCTCTGTAGATCCTGTGTACACGGCACTCCTAACTCGAACGGTCAAGGAAAAAGCCACTGTGTACACGGGCCATAGTTTCTACATGCCTTTGTGTACATGGCCAATAGTTTTACATGAACATGTCTGGGCTTTAGTACTGTTCTGCCTCGTATAGCCCAACAGAGCCCAGCACAGCCCACCAGAGCCCAATACAGCCCAATAGAGTCCAGCACACCTAAGTCCAGTCCAGTCCTGCCCAGTGGGAGTATAGAGCCAGAGCCCAATACAGCCCACTAGAGCCCAATAGAGTCCAGCACACCTAAGACCAGCCCAGTCCTGCCCAGTGGGAGTATAGACCAGGGAAGGGGGTAGTTAGATGGCTGCACCAGGTCATTACAGGCCATATCCGGCTGGTTAGATGGCTGCACCAGGCCATTACAGGCCATATCCGGCTGGAATAGGCCAGACTAGGGTGCACCAGTCTCCACCAGACTCCACCAGGCTGTTCCAGGCTCCAGCCAGCCTTTAGCTCCTTGCAAATGTGATTAACCCCTGTGTACACAGGCAATAGTTTTACATGAGTTTGTGTACACGGCCAATACATGAACATGACGCATTACATTGTATTGGGCTCTGGTGGGCTATGCTGTTCTGGGCTCTGTTGGGCTATACAAGACAGTACTCTACTAAAGCCTAGACATGTTCATGTAAAACTATTGGCCATGTACACAAACTCATGTACAACTATTGCCTGTGTTCAAAGTGTGTAATCCCATGTGCAAGGAGCTACAGGGCGGGTGGGAGCCTGGAGCAGTGTGGTGGAGACTGTTGGAGTTTGGTACAATTATGTGCACCCTGATCTGGCCTATTCCAGCCAGGTATGGCCTTTAATGGCCTGGTGCATCCATCTAACTATCCCCCTTCCCTGGTCTATACTCCCACTGGGCAGGACTAGCCTAGAATTAGGTGTGCTGGAGTCCATTGGGCTCTGGTGGGCTGTATTGGGCTCTGGTGGGCTGTGTTGTGCTGGGCTGGGCTCTGTTGGGCTATACGAGGCAGTACTGTAATAAACCCTACACATGTTCATGTAAAACGATTGGTCGTGTATACAAAGTCATATAAAACTGTTGCCCGTGTACACAGCGGTTAATCACATGTGCCAGGAGCTAAAAGCCTGGCGGGAGCCTGGAGCAGCCTGGTGGAGACTGTTGGAGTCTGATGCAGTCATGTGCACCCTGGTCTGGCCTATTCCAGCTGGATCCGGCCTGTAATGGCCTGGTGCATACATAACTGCACCCCCTTCCATTGTCTATACTCCCACTGTGCAGGACTGGGCTGGACTTAAGTGTGCTGGACTCTATTGGGCTGCATTGGGCTCTGGTGGCCTGTGCTGTTACACTATCACTATTACACTATTACATGTAATGCACTATTACACTATTAGACTTATTACACTATTACACTATTACACCTATTACACTATTAAACCTGTTACATTATTACACTATTTACACATATTGTGCTATTACACTATTACACTTATAGTGTAATATATACGTTTTACCCCCGGGAGACCCTCCTGAGAAGCGGAGGTCCCCTCCCCGCCCGGGCCTCGGTCCTTGGAGTGGAGCAATAGCTTGTAGATCGGCTAATTGAGTATTTTCCATATTTCTTTTCCCGGTGGCGCTGGGGTCCCTGGGGGTCCCTAGAGCTCCAGGGGTCCCTCGGGGCCCAGGCGGTGGCCCTGCCGCCGGGGACCCCCTGGGTGCCGTCCCCGTCTCTCCCGGTCGCTCCGGGGCCGAGTTAAAGCCTATTTAGCTGACTGCAGTTGCAGGGGTCTGCCACTAGGTGGCGCTCTATGAACGGCCGTCTCCGGGCCGCCGAGGCGGACGCGTGGGTACCGGCCCCAGCTCTCCCGGTCGCTCCTAGATCGAGTTACAGCATTTTATTTGCGCTGCAGTGGCAGGGGGTCCTCCACTAGGGGCGCGACCTGGTGCGTCGTTCCGGAGCACCAGGAGTCGTGGTCCCCGGGAATTCCCTGTGAGCAGCCCCTTTGGGGGGATCATTTGGTCATTTTTTAGCTTTTTGGCGGTGGTCCCCGGGGGTCCCCGGAGCTCCAGGGGGTCCCTGGCTACTCTGCAGTCCCAGGCCGAGGCCCCAAAGTCGGACAGGAGCGGAGCAGCGGCCCGTCTGGTTCTCCAAAGCCATATCCCAGGTCCACAGTCATATCGCCAGGGGTCCCTGGAGGTGGTCCCTGATCGGTTGTCCCCGGACTCTGCAGTCCGAGGCCAAGGCCCCAGAAACCCCTCAGGGACCCAGAGAGGTCCCTGAACCACACTTTGGGAACCAGCCAAGGACCCCTTTGAAACCCTGTAGGGCCCCCAAGAGGTCCCCGAACCACACTTTGGGAACCAGCCATGAATGTACTAGGCTGTTGTAAACCAGCCATGGAAACCCTGGGGGTCCCCAAACCACACTTTGGGAACCAGCCAGGGACCCCCTGGAAACCCAGGGTCCCCAAACCACACTTTGGGAACCAACCAGGCAGTAGTAGGCTAGACTATGGCTCTCTGTTGCCCCCCATTGATAAAACATAGTCGGCACAGAATTGTACACGAAAGGCAGCCAGCGAGTGATCACGCACCATGGTCACTATGGTTCGTGTACAATGACTGTACACCGGCTCCAAAGGGTACACGAGCCATGGTCATTAACATTGAAACTGCCTGCCGTAGACACCAAAAACAATTGTTATTTTTAAAGAGACAAAGCCACAATCGTTGACTGGGTGAAGGGATTCCAACCTGCAAATGAGAATGTCAAACACGTGAGGATCCTCCTCCATGGACCAGTAGGAGCTGGCAAGTCCAGCTTCATCAACTCTGTCAGCAGCATCTTAAGGGGGAGAATGACCCATGATGCACCTGTGAATGCTAGTCGTGGTGATGAAGGTTACACAAAAAATGTATGTCATGTTTTGTTCCAGTACATGTGTGAAAGTAAATTGTAATTTACTTAATGTATGCTTAGAATACTGTGGCATAGCTACACAAGTGTACAAAGTATAACACCAGCAGCAATTCTATATCCTGATCAAACAGTATAACACAAATCAATAGAAGTCACCTTTATCACAATCCTTGTAGACACTGGGGTCATTGTCTGACCATTTGAATTGTTGTGTAATTTCACCTATATCAGAATTATGACATTTATCTATGATCTCTGTTGCAATATTATAATGTAGGTGCTAGAAGGCTTGTCTATAGCACTGTCTTACTGATATGTTCATTATTTTACAGTATAAAACCTATCAAATCAAAAGAGAAAAGGAAAATTACTTCCCCTTCGTGTTCAGTGACACCATGGGCCTTGGGGGTGAGACAGGATTTCATGAAGAAGACATTCTATTGGCTCTGAAAGGTTGTGTGATGGATGGTTACACGGTAAAACTACATGTCACACTTTGATTCATGTGTGTGTGTGTGTGTGTGTGTGTGTGTGTGTGTGTGTGTGTGTGTGTGTGTGTGTGTGTGTGCGTGTGCGTGTTATTTTTTATTTGTCTTTATTTACATGTTATTTTCTTCTACAGTTCAATCCTGCATTACGCTTGTCAGACGGGGATGACATGTCATCAGTGATGACATGTCACCACAAATTAATAATTCAAACCACATTTTTATGACAATCATAGTTTTGACCATAACAATATTTTACTTTCTGTACAGTTCGATCCTGCAGCAGTGATGTCAGTTGATCATCCTCTCTACAACCCTAAGCCCACTCCAGAGGACCAAACCCATGTTCTGGTTCTGGTCATTCCTGCTGACCAGATGACCTCTTCATCCCTAGAGTCCATGAAGAAGATGAGAGACATTGCAGACCAGATGGGTAAAATAATGCTGTTTGTTCTCACATCACATGGTTATTGTCAACCTTTTTTTGTATTCTTAAAAATTACAATAATAAAAACATACAGTATTAGTGTGGTTAAGTGCTAAATGATATAAGAATGATGGTGTGTAGCAGGTTGGGAAGGAGACAGAATCACTTGTCGGGCTAATGTGCATTTATGGGCTCTGTAGTCTGAATGTTTCTGCACCTTTGTCAGGTATTCCACAGATCTGCATTCTCACCAAAATTGATGAGGCCAGTTCTTTGGTGAAGGAAGATGTAAGAAATGTCTACAAGAGCAAAAAACTGCAGGAAAAGGTGAGAATATTGGAAGTTTTATACAATATTATTAAACCACTTAACTCATTTTGTTACGACTGGTGTGTGTTTGACCCAAATGCACAGCAAGGAGGAGGCAGAGGAAGGATAAAGCCCACCCGGGCGCGTTTATTAACCTGGAGCACAGAGTTAAAGGCACGAGGGGGGCAAAAAGGGGGTAGTGGGCGCCGCTGCAGCTCCAACTCGGTCCGGGGTCTTGAGGAACTGGAAGGAGAGGAGAAGCACGGTCAGCAATAGATCCACAAGAATTAAAGGGCAATGCCACTAATTATAAAGTCAGTCTAAAGCTCTGCTAAACTGGGAAAGCTAGTCTGCAGGTTGTACTTTACCATACGAGTGGAAAGGTGAGGATCTGACGCAGAGCTGTGTGCTGGCCAGGATCTTGTAGACTCAGGAGCTGATTGCAGACTCGGCCCAGGTGAGGAGATTGCCAATGGGAGACTGGTGTGCAGATATCTGGAACTCAGAGGTCTGCTGTGACGTACTGTGCCACGAGAGGGTGCCACAGTGCCAAGTGAGGGCCAGGACGTAACAGGACCCCCCCTCCAGGGATCGCCACCTGGCGATTGGCGAGAAACGTCGGGGTGTGCCCGGCGTCGGCGACGGCCCTTAGGACGGGAAGGAACCCGGGCAGAAAAATGCTCAGCCTGGGCGGAGATCGAGGCGGGCTGGAGGCAACAGACCTGGCAGGCGGCGCTCCAGCTGAGAATGCGCCTCGAACTCCAGCAGACGTGGGGGGTGTGACGCTCCAACCAGGGTCTGCCCAGGATGAACGGAGTGCCCGGGGAGTGAGTGACGTAGGGGCGTATGGCCTCCACATGGTCTCCCGAGACAGTGAGGGTGAGGGGCTTGGTCCGGTGAGTGACAGGACCCATGGAGTGACCATTCAGCGCGAAGGCAGAGAGAGGCCTCTGGAGCGCAGAGACCGGGATTCCCAACTTCAAGGCAAACTGGCGGTCAATAAAGCTCTCATCGGCCCCGGAGTCGATGAAAGCTGGAACTGTGAACGACTGTCCCTCCCAGGCGAGTGTGACAGGGAAACTGGCACGACTGGCGGTGAGGGGCTGGGGAGTAGAGAGACGACTCACCCGAAAACCCCGACTGGGAGAAGCTACGCCCCCTGGCGTCTGTGGAGAGGACACCTTGGAGCAGAGAATGGGACAGGAGTGAACGGTATGTGTTGAGCTGGCACAATACAAACAGAGCCCGTGTAGCCTGCGGTGCTTGCGCTCAGCTGGTGATAAGCGACCCCTGGAAGTCACACGGATCTGGCCCAGCTGCATGCAGTCCTCCTCTGTGGGACAGGAGACGGCAGATGGAATTCGCTCAGGCCGAGTGTGACTGGTGGGGAATGAGGAAATAGGCTTGGAAGCAACGTAATGCTGGGATGCCCTCTCACGCTTACGTTCACGGTGTCGCTCATCAATGGAGATGGAGAGAGAGATTAGTTTGGACAGGGTAGTGGGTCTCTCTCTCTCGGCTAGGGCGTCTTTCGTAGGCTCGCTCAGACCCTGAAGGAACGTGCTGAGGAGTGCAGGCTCGTTCCAATCACAGCGGGCGGCGAGGATGCGGAACTCAGTGGCATAATCTGCTACAGAGCTAGAGCCCTGCTTGAGAGTAGAGAGAGCTGTGTCGGCGTCGTGCCCCTGGACGTCGTGGTCAAACACAGCTTTGAACTCCAAAACAAAGTCCTTGTAATTCTGCATGTAGAATGCAGACCCCTCACGACTAGAGAAAATCCAACGGCGTGCCCTCCCAGTAGTCAGGTTAGTAATGTAAGCTATGCGGGCGGGGGAGGTGGAATACATGCTAGGCTGAAGATCAAACACGTACTCACACTGCATGAGAAACTCCCGACATAGAGAAAAAGTACCATCATAGGGGACCGGGGCAGTAAGGTGAGGCTCCCGGCTGGGCACAGGGGCAGGCTGGACAGAAACGGAGGCCAAAAGGCCTGGGGATGAAGTGAGTTGTGCGTTGAGCGCAGCAACCTGGACAGTGAGATTCTTAACTAAAGAAGTAAGTTCATTAACCTGGGCTTGTTGTTGAGTGGCCTGGGACTGCTGGAGTGTAGAAACCTCCCGGAGCTCCTGCTGTATACGCAAAACGGCTGTGGATGCCTCGGACAGCAGGCGGGAATGTTGATCCAAAACTTGTCCTTGGGCCTGGAGTGGTGTGAGAGGTGGGGGCTTCTCTGCCATGCTGGCTGGGTCTAGGTGGTCAGATCCTACTGTTACGACTGGTGTGTGTTTGACCCAAATGCACAGCAAGGAGGAGGCAGAGGAAGGATAAAGCCCACCCGGGCGCGTTTATTAACCTGGAGCACAGAGTTAAAGGCACGAGGGGGGCAAAAAGGGGGTAGTGGGCGCCGCTGCAGCTCCAACTCGGTCCGGGGTCTTGAGGAACTGGAAGGAGAGGAGAAGCACGGTCAGCAATAGATCCACAAGAATTAAAGGGCAATGCCACTAATTATAAAGTCAGTCTAAAGCTCTGCTAAACTGGGAAAGCTAGTCTGCAGGTTGTACTTTACCATACGAGTGGAAAGGTGAGGATCTGACGCAGAGCTGTGTGCTGGCCAGGATCTTGTAGACTCAGGAGCTGATTGCAGACTCGGCCCAGGTGAGGAGATTGCCAATGGGAGACTGGTGTGCAGATATCTGGAACTCAGAGGTCTGCTGTGACGTACTGTGCCACGAGAGGGTGCCACAGTGCCAAGTGAGGGCCAGGACGTAACACATTTACTGCTATCCCAGAGGGAAAAAAAAAAAACACGCCGCTGTGCGGCTCTGCCAGGCCCAAGCAACCCGAAGATTTAATATGCTTTAATCGCTATGAAACAATTAAAAGTATGATCGCTCTTTAGCGCCGATCCGGACTGGATCGGCCCTCGGAGAACTGTTTCAGGACGAATTTCCGGTTTTCGACCGGATCAGGTTTCCGTATCCGGTCAGGGTCTGGACCATAGTGCAGCTTACATTGGCTTTCATGTAAACAGTAGCAGACACAGCTCGGCGACAGAAAGGTATTTTATCAATCGGATTATTTTATTTGAAAGCTGTGATCGGGTGCACACACGCCTGGTAAATGATCCGTAAACAGATTGTGCGCACACATCGCGGACGACAGGGCAGTTGATGAGTTCAGCGATGTTATCTGTTGAACTGTTTTTTTGTAATCATATTAGTCATATTAGTATTTATTGGATTTTATAAAATACATAACAATACAAACAATAGATCAACAGGACATAACAAGACAAAACACACCAGACTAAAATGCATATAAAACACAAGTAATTAACCTACAATATCATTCAGGATTTGGACACATTATAGAAAATAATAATAATAAAATAACTGTAGCAGTCATACAGAGTCGAGATGAGCAGTGATAGGACCCCAGATGTATTCAAATGTTGCTAGACTGTCCTGTTTATTACAACACAGCCTCTCCAAATGTATTAGTGATACAAACTGTCCTGTTTATTACAACACAGCCTCTCCACATGTATTAGTGATACAAACTCATTAAACCATCTAGTGAAACATGGAATGACAGAAGTCTTCCATTCTGTTAAAATAATTATTTTGGCTATAACTGTATGGCAGAGTGAGAGAAGCATCGGAGCAAGCAAACAGGACAGTTAGTGCATCAGGTTCAATATGAGTATGGTATGCTCTGCTGTACCAAGCATTTTAATATGAATACGGTATGCTCTGCTGTACCAAGCATTTTAATATGAATACGGTATGCTCTGCTGTACCAAGCATTTTAATGTGAATGGTATACACTGCTGAACCAATCATTTTAATATGAATACGGTATACACTGCTGAACCAAGCATTTTAATATGAGTACGGTATGCTCTGCTGTACCAAGCAAAAATGCTTTTCCAGAATGGAACAATCCTAGGGCATGACCAGAAAGTGTGTGCCAGCTTGCCTCTGGAAATGCTGCATCTGTCACATATCTGTCACATATCTGTTGAACGTTGACTAGAACTCTCTACACAGGTGCAGGAATGCAGTACCAGAGTGGGCATTCCAGAGGACTGCATCTTTCCTGTGAAGAACTACCATGAAGAAACTGACCTGGATGATGACATTGATGTTCTGATACTGCCTGCACTGCAACTGATGCTTTGCTTTGGAGGAAACTTCATCAACAAAATTAAGTCTGATCCAATACCTCAAAAGTAATTTCTGCTTCATTGTGAGGCATAGTCAAATCCTTGGTATTGAATAAAGAAATAACAATGGAACACATTTATAAATGATTAAAAGGTACAAAAGGAACACAATTATTTGGTACACTTTTATGAGTTAAATTATTACAGCAATGTTAATATTACTGTGGCCCTGTGGGACAGTGAGCTCAGGGGGTCAGAGATGGATGACATACACAGATACTTAGATAGATCAGCAGGTGCCTCTTTAAAATAAGACAAGCCACTTAGTATAAGTTGTGAGTGACTGTCATGTCACAGTCCGCTCCTCAGCCCATACGTACTTAATCCACAACTTTCCAACGTCCCATCATGCATTGCGCAGAAGGACTGGGGCAGTTCCAGTGCCACAGCCAAGAGTGATCTACAAGCTCACAACGGTTGGATCTGCGACGCGACGTGAGCTTGTATGTCTGCTGTTCTCCGGATGTGTCCCACACATAATTCTACAGTAAATTCTCACAGAAACAGGTGGATATATTTTGGGACAATTAGGCCTATCTGTTGTTCCCTGTTTGCTTTAGGTGTTTCACTTGCTTTGTTTTTTTCTGTATTTATAGTCAATCCTGGTAGTTTATTCCTCAAGTGTTTCAAGGCTCAGGACACACATTCTGACCTGATGGTCAAGATTCAATTTATCCCCTGAGCAAGCAGGAAAGCTCTATTAACTCAATGGTGAAAACTGTCAGCTCTTGCCACCAAAATTGTAAAAGGTAAGACAAGGTTATATTTGATGTTGTGTCTCCTTTACAATGAACAGTTGCAACACATTGTATATTTTCATGTTCATATTGATGAATAAAGACCACTGTTTTATCACATTATTTGATTTAATGTATTCTGTCAATTTAAGAAATATTTGTCTTACCCCCAGTCAACCTTTCTCCATTCAGCTGAGGAAAAAGGTGAAGAGAAAAATTCACAAAAGATAGCTTCAATAATGTTTGTCATCAAAACGTTATTTCAATATATTTGACATTTCTAACATACATTCAAAGAAGGGCTTCTGGTGTTGATTGTCTGTTTCCCATTGTGTAGCTATAAAGTAAGATCAGTATTGATTATAAGCATTTTACAACGTACATAAAATATCTACAGTACATCAATGGTTCTCAAAGTGGGTTCTGGAAAACCCTAAAAAGAAAAAGAAAAACACGTATTTGTATTTAATTGTTTTGTGCCTATTTGACAATTGGTGAGCTGCAATGTATAACATTGTGACATGTTGTTGAGCTTGAGCAATTTAGTTTTTATGTAGACAAATCTTCTGTTATGGGGGTTTCTGCTCAAAATGTTTTCAATTGGGGTTCCATGGCCAAATACATGTGAAAATGTTTTGGGAACCACTGACTTACATAATACAGTATGTGTCCTTAAATTAAAATATGTAAAAGAAAACAAAAAAGCACCTTAAGATAACAGAAAAACATTTAACATCACATTGTATAATACTGCAGTATGCATGATAAATGTTGTTTTCATTACAAAACTTGCAAATAAGTTAAATAATAAAATTATAAATAACTATAAACTTCCAGCATAAAATTGAGGGAGTGGGGAGTGTTCGACGCTGGTGAATGTTAACCTCTGTGCCTAACCCTAACCCAAACCCTAACCCAAACCCTAACCTCAGTAACCCTGATGATGGTGAATGTTAACCTCTGTGCCTAACCCTAACCCAAACCCTAACCCAAACCCTAACCTCAGTAACCCTGATGCTGGTGAATGTTAACCTCTGTGCCTAACCCTAACCCAAACCCTAACCCAAACCCTAACCTCAGTAACCCTGATGCTGGTGAATGTTAACCTCTGTGCCTAACCCTAACCCAAACCCTAACCCAAACCCTAACCTCAGTAACCCTGATGCTGGTGAATGTTAACCTCTGTGCCTAACCCTAACCCAAACCCTAACCCAAACCCTAACCTCAGTAACCCTGATGCTGGTGAATGTTAACCTCTGTGCCTAAACCTAAACCCTAACCCTAACCCAAACCCTAACCTCAGTAACCCTGATGCTGGTGAATGTTAACCTCTGTGCCTAAACCTAAACCCTAACCCTAACCCAAACCCTAACCTCAGTAACCCTGATGCTGGTGAATGTTAACCTCTGTGCCTTAACCTAAACCCTAACCCTAACCCTAACCGCAGTAACCCTGATGCTGGTGAATGTTAACCTCTGTGCCTAAACCTAAACCCTAACCTCAGTAACCCTGATGCTGGTGAATGTTAACCTCTGTGCCTAAACCTAAACCTAAACCTAACCCTAACCTCAGTAACCCTGACGCTGGTAAATGTTAAACTCTGTGCCTAAACCTAAACCTAACCCAAACCCTAACCGCAGTAACCCTGACGTTGGTGAGTAGCTAACCTGCCCACGCCCGTTGTCGAAATAATGGGTCTCAGAAATAGTGAGATTTCCGTGTGGGGGGAAGGTGTTGGAATGTAAGGACCTCTAGGCTGAGTGAGAGGACACAGAGGCCTTGAAGCAGGTGAAAACCTCTGATGCATGTGTAACCTGGTGCAGTTTTCAGTGAATGTCTTGGAGACCCATGTTTGATTGTGGTTTTATTGTGTCATTGACTGCAGGTGTACATGTGGAGATCAACCAATCATGATCCGGGCCTGCTTTTAAAAGCAGGAAGTTGACAAGTGTTCTCTTTTTTTTCTTTTTTTATTAGAGTAGAGTGTGCTCCAGCGACACATGTTTTTAATGATTTCTGTAATTTGAAGGATGCCTGATTTGAGTGTCACTAATTGATGTTGCACATGTACAGTATGTGCACTACACAGGTTTCTGTGTTTAGGTGCACTTCATTCTGCTCACCCTGGTAAGGTATTAATATGTGCCCGTAATGTTATGGTTTCTGTGTAATGATAAGTATGACGTTTAATTTTTTGTTTGTAATATTGTTTTACCCACTTCAATTAATGTATTGATCCTCGGAACTGTTCACCTTGATGCCATGTCAGAGCATTGTTGAGTGCAGTGTTTTTATAGCCTACTCATGATGTTTGTTTTGCAGTGAAACTATTAACCTGATGAGTAGCTGTGGGTTGTTGTCTGCTCTTAATGATGCACAGTATTGTGGGCGCTGGCGGCGTGTTCCTCCTCCGCGTCATCAGCGCCCACACCCTAGGTAGGGTTGGCGATAGGGCCTTTCTGTGTGGAGTTTGCATGTTCTCCCCGTGTCTCCTAGGGTTGATACCCTCACAAAAACATGCACGTAATCCTGGTCTCAATAATGCCTCCCCCTGGCCAGCCGGGGCGCCTGATGGAGGGGAAAGGAACTGGTTGGAATAACGTGTTCCTTCCACGCGCTACGTCCAAACCAGGGAAATCTCCACTGTCAGGTGAAAAGAAGCAACTTGGACTCCTCATGCATAGAAGGAAGCATGAGGTCAGTCCGTTGTCTCCCCAGGCGCGGCAGAGGGAGAGCAGAGCCCAGGATTACATAGGCAATTAGCACTGGGTGAAAAAATGGGTTACAAAATTGTGGGATAAAAATTATAGTAAAAATAAAAAAAAATGATTCACTGTATTGAGGCAGATGTGATTGTGTTAAAAGACCAGTGTCATGTTGGCTGTGGCCTACTGTAAGTTGTATAATATTTAATGTGAAATAAAAGTTATATTTTGACAATTCATGGTGTCTTCACTAAGCTCCCTAACTCAGTTTTAAAGCTCTGTAAAATAACACTTTTTAAAAGTAAAAGCCTTAATTGGCTTGTTGGTGAAATTCCAACTGGTGTAGTTGGTAGTGTTTATGTATAGTAACCCCTATTGGTCCATTTGGTTACAACACATGCATTCATCTGCATGCACTACAGACAACAATACACTAAATGTAACAATTAACATGTCATTTGAGGGTTTAACCCTAATTAGGTTAGGTAGGGTTAAACCCTCAAATCACATTCGACAACCCTGATTCTTGGAAGCCATGGAATCATAGTATATAATTCTTAAACATGTCTGTGTTACTGTTCAACCAGCAGAAGGTGCTATTGACCATTGTCAGAATTTAAAAGACAAAGCAAAAAACTATTAACACTGTTTAACTATTTTAACTTTAACTAACTAGGCTATTTATAGAATTTGGTTGAATAAAGGCGAACAAATATATTTCTGTATGAACCAATATTCCACATACATCCGTATTGCCACATTGGTTGTATTTTGTCTAGAATCCATCTTGTTTTCGTTTTTTGCTGTAAATAATACATAATGTAGTCTCTTGTATCAGTGCTTACCAGTCCAGAACAAACAACAAAGACACAGAGAGTTGACTGACTGGTAACATGTATTTCTCCATGTTAAATAGTTTTAATATGTGTTTACATACACATACTGTACTCTCAGTTAGAACAGAGCTATAAGACATTGTACAGTAATGACAACTTAATGATGATGAGGTTTATTCTACCAGTTAACCAGCCTGTCCCTTTAGAAACACCAACAGTCACTGCATGAGCATATTATGATTACATATAGCAATTAAAATGTATTTGATATTTACATTGAGGTGGCAGTGGCTCAGGAGTTAGAGCAGACAACTTATTGGGGGAAAATGCAAGTTTTTTCACCTCTGGTACTTCTGTATGACTCGGGCATAATTCTGTTCTGTTCTAAGTCTTGACAAGCTGTCTCAGTTACAGTACTATGGCAGTGATGTTGATGGACAGTCTCAGTGGCCAGTGAGGGCAAGTTCAACATATGAGTTTGACCATTAAATACAGCTCATTTGTGTCATTCAGAGGAGAGCAATATCATTTATCAGCTTCAGTGTCATAATGTCAAGATCCAGTTTCACTGGTTTATCCTGGATGTGTGAGTTCTCTCCCCTGGTTGGATAAAATTGGTATCCCAACTTGAAAATGTATTTTCTGTATGTTTACTAAAAAGGTAGAGAGACTTGGGAGACCCTAGCCCTAGAATGTCTGTTATTTCCGGTCGATTGACACTCCGTGTAATCCTTCAAATAGAGCCATAGAACGGTCCCTATCCGCGGCGGTTAGCAGCGAATCTGCGCGGCACTAAAGTGCTGCGCATTACTTGTGTACTCACCCAATAATTTATTCCTCAGCCTGGGAGAACGATATTGTCCTGTAGTGTCATATCCATTTGAAAGTTCTGGCTGAAAACGTGTACTTTGTAAAATATCTCCACTTATCACGAGCCAACACGGACGACTTACACGACCGGGCGAGGGGCCCGGAATGACTGCTGGACTGAATATATCAAAACTTCCTTTGGGAAGCACAAAACATACGGGGCACACAATTGACAGGTGCTTGTGATTGACGTGGGGTGACTAATCACACCACCTGCGTGATTTGCAAGATGGTTTTGCAAGATGGACTTTCAGGTCTACAATGTTGTCCCTGGTGTCCGTAGACAGCTCTTTGGTCATGCCCTAGTGGATAATTTGGAGTCTGATTGATTGAGTGTGTGAACAGGGAGATCGATTGGAAGGGGGGGGGGGGGTGTAGGAGGGAGAAAAGGGAAAGGGGTAAGGATGGGGGGGAAGTGGAAGGCTGGGGCTTAGCTGGTTGTGTAGGCGTATGTAGCCATGGTTTTGCCGATGTTGTTTGGCAGGGCTAAGGAGGGGGCGTGGGTGAGGAAGGGGAGGAAGTGGCCGGGCATGTTAGCTGGAGCTAGGGGGGGAGCTTGGGAGGATTCTGGGGGCATGAAGACCGGGCGTGGGCGCCGCCGCAGTGGCTGCAAACATGGAGGAGCTTGCAAGAGCTGGCTGTGCACCCTAGGTCATTAAATATCTAGGTATTCCCGCAGTCCAGGAAGCGGGGTACGTTGTTGGTGGCCATTGGGCGGTCGATGTCGTTGCCCTGGAGGATCTGGTTGCGGAGGGATGCTCGGATGGGGTGTGGGTTTCTGGCGTTTGGCGTTTGGCGGTGGGTCGACTGGATGGGCTGGACTGGAAAGAACGGCGGGGGAGGGGAGGGGCGATGCCATAGCTGGTTGTGGCAGCGGTCGTTGGCGGGATGGCGTGCCTGAGAGGGGAAGGGAAAGCAGGCGGAGCCTGATGTGCACTGGTGCCGGGTGTGGCCACGACAGTGCTGTTGTTGTTGTTGGTTGGAAGGGAGGAGAGAAAAGAGGAACGTTGAGTGGGATGTAGGGATTGGTGGTGGGGAGAGGGGGTTGAAAGTGCAGCCTGTGGGACAAGGGATGATAAAACAGACAAAAAATACATTAATGGGTGGGTGGCAGGCACAGGGTTAACAACATTAGAAATAGTAGTGGTAGTAGCGGGAATGATGGTAGTAGGCCTAGTAGTCATCTTGGCGCGCCCGGCTAGACGAAGGCCTAGGTGTTGTTGTTGTGGCTGTAGCCAGCGCGTCCGTGTACAGTTGAAACCGCCCGGTTTTATGTGTTGCCAGAGGAAGCAAATCCCGGGGGCTTGGAGTTGCCGCTGGAGTCCCGCCACAGTCCAATCCCCAATGTTAGGTGGTGGGACGCGGGAAGTTTGTGTCTGGGAGATCACTGACGGTGATCGCCTGAAGATGGGCGGCGGGCTCCTCGGGATGATCCTGCAGATGGTCTCATCGTCCGAGGCGAAAAACTCAACGGAGCTCATGGCGTTTGGTGTCTGCTTGTCAGATACGAAAAGCATAGCATACCAAAAGCATATAGTGCAGGGGTCTTCAATGTTTTCAGGCCAAGGACCCCTTAGTTGAGAAATAGACGAAGCAGGGACCCCCACAAGCTGTTCATAGATTCCATATAGTTTCACTGTTTGACACAATTATCAGTGTATTTTGGATGTCAATTTGGATGTCAATTTGTGTTTTCAGATGTTTAACCACTTGAACCGTCAATACTTAATCAGTGTTGGGAAAGTTTACTTTCTATATGAACTAGTTCAAAGTTCAGTTCACCATTTCTAAAATGAACTAGTTCAGTTCATCGTTCTTAATTCATATTTTTCAACTAAAAGTTCATGGTTCCAAAAATGAACTAGTTTAGATCTTTTTAGTAATTTTTCCCCCTTATTTTCCAATATGTTGCTGTGATCTATTATTTGGCAAAATGATTTCATCCAATTTAACATTGAGGTTCCCACAATGTTTAAATATGTGCCCACCGCACACTCTTCCTGCACCCCTTTGCAATGTGAAATGACACTGAATCAGTTATCCTTTCCCACTGTCATTGTCTAATGCCGATTAACTTTTATTGTGAAGGCAATCGTTTCTAAATATCCCACATCCTGCAAGTTTCCTGTGCAGGAAATAGCAGATCTACCAACTTGTTGTGAGCGCGGCACGAACAAGCCAACGAGCGCTGTTCATGAACGCCAGAATGAGCGGACCCCCTGTTGAATTTGGTGTAGGGGATTCTGGAAGGTTTGTGTGGGTACAAATAGTGCCAGGTAGATGACATGGGGCAGAGCTTGGGGACAGGTAGATGGTGTGAGGGCAGGTAGGTGGCATGGGGGGGGGGGGGGGGGGGGTAAGTCAAGGTGTGTTTCTCTGCCTCCCGAACTTGAGTTTTTCCAACTCCATAAAAATGGTGAGTAAAAATATACATCGCACCTTGATTCTCATCTGTTAAGAAACGATTGCTGGTTGGTCTGAGTTTGAAGCAAACGTTGACACCGACAGCTGAACAACCTGCTTTGACAGCTAAGCATGTAGAATGAGCAGTGAACAGAGGCTGCTTACAAAGACCGCCTAAGTTGCACTGAGGGAATGAGGGGCACGTGTCAAATAGCTTGAAGCAAATGAGAATTAAGTGAGGTTGAACGGGAGCGTTTCGCTGTTACTACGTGTCATCTGTTCGACACCCAACTCTAACCCTTACCCCCGGGGAAAGAAATGGCATCTAACTTTCTGCCTTCCGCGTCTACATGAACTAACACTAGGCTGAATTAATTTGAATGTAATAATCATCATGTAAATTAAACTTGTACCGAAGAATGACCAACAGCATCCAGGACTTTACTGAAGGCTTTCTCATTGTAGCTGCACTTCAGGAATTCACCTTCCCAGAACAGAGTGTCGACAGTGAGGATGACATCTTCTCTGGTCACATGTCTACTGCTGTCATCTAGATAAGCTGCAACATCATGTCTGTGATGCATCACCACCAGAATCACTGGTTTACCACCTTTCAACAGAGAGAAAACAAAGAAATTTGTTTATCTGGATGATGATTTATACACCAATTAATCCAAAAACTCTTATCAGAGGATTTCTTACTTGGAATCTTTCTCATTGCCACATTGACATCAGTTCCAACTCGTGAGGTGATTGGGCAGAAAGCCAGGATGTAGTTACTTTGGTCCACAAATTTCTTCTGTTTCTGTCCTTTATGTTTTTTAAGTTTTTTAATAAATTCTTTATGGGCACCAAGGGTCTCTCCAGTCACAACAACAAAGAATTTGGAGAGTTTCCCTGGTGTCAAGATAGAGAAAACAGTAAGGCTGAATCTATGTATTTAGAAACATAATCACATTCTTTAGTTTGTATTACAAACTGGCCAATTGTCAATGAACCAACGAACAACATATTGTATGGAGCCCCTTTAATTAACACACACTGCCCACAACCGGCCCAGCTCTGTATTAAGTTCTTAGTTCCAGGGCTACGGAGTGGACAAAAATCTCTCCTGGCATCCTGAACGGTTAAAAATGACAAGGCAGTTCATTGATTTTACCTCATTTCTCTGTTAATAATAACCTGTGTGAAATGTGCTGCATTTGGAGGTGAAGGAGAGACTTTTTAAGACCAGAAAAGATAATTAGTTGTCACACCGCGTTATGTCGACTTTGAAATACGGGACCGTCCCGCACGGTTTAAGTTCAATATAACATAGTCAAAACAATTTTATATTATTAGTTAGAATATGTGACAGACACTTTCAAACGAGAGGGCACTTGTGAGTAAAGTTGGCAAGTTGTCCAACACTGCACAGTGCACACGCATTTGAATATGAAAACATCCGACAAACAACACGGATGCTTAAGATTGGTCTGTCGCATCCAGATGAAACACAGCGTTTATCATGTGGACAGTGGACATGTTAAATCGTTACCACTTGAATGGAATATATCTATGAGGAGTATACATCCCCACGCTGTCAACTTTGACGAAAAGCTGCCCTAATAAACCAGACACTGGGACAGCATCCACTGCCTGTATCTATTGTATCTATCATTTATTGCCTTAACAGGTCAGCTGATCACTTTATGAAAGTACCTGTAATCTGAAGTACGTGTTTTTGTGCAGGAGCCAGGCTATCGTTTGTTTGTTATTGTGAAGGAAATGTGTTCAAATGCAACAGATTATGAGCAAACATTATGCACGCCAATGCGCAAATAGTAATGTGGGTAGTTAATGAATTTGGGCAAGATGGCCCTGCTATAAAATGTGTGTATTAGGCTACTAATTATGTTAAAACAGTTCAATCCAAAATATAATGCTTAGGCTGTGCTGTGTTAGGCTGCATTTACAAACCTGCCTGTCATTAATTCATACAAATATCTATGACCGTTATTTTTATCAGATGTCCAGTCAATTTTAATCATGCCGGACATTGGGACCAGCATCTTTAAATCCTAGCACAACCTTGTCACACACATTACATGCTATTGCAATAACAAAATAAAAATAAATAGATAAAAGATGTAGCCTAGAAGCGCTGCGTGGGTCCATGAGTGATATAGGAAAAAAATGTAAACAGTTGCTCTTTGGAGAGGGTATATACATTAATTATTGAATAAAATATTTTCTACTTTGAACTGAACAGAGCTGCCTTGGATCCTTTATAAGTTCCCGACCTCATCACACTTTTTTGATACCTCTACAACGGAATGGAACTAGATTTGTTGTGCTAACAAAATACAAATGTTGAAGTAATTAGTTAGCATTTCAGATAGTATGTCCCCAAACCGGTTGTGAGACTGCTAAATTACTAGAATATTTCTTTTCTAAATATCTTGGAAGTGCACAGTCACACCAAAGTATTATTTATTGAGTTAGTAAAAGTGTTGTGATCTTACCAGAAGGCTGTGTTGTGTGTTTCTTTGATCTGAGGGACAGAAAAAAAATAATAATAAAAAAAAAAAAAAAAAAAAACATTTTATACAGTTTCATGAGAGAGACAGTGAGAGAGAAATATATACCTGCCACTGGTTGTCCTAGATGGCTTAGTTAGAGTAGAGACTGAGAGAGAGAGAGAGAGAGAGAGAGAGAGAGAGAGAGAGAGATCAAATGAGATTGAAAATGTGAAAATGACAATAGAATATGGTTTCACTTTGTTTGTAATGCAACTTACAAGAACGTGTTGTCAATGTCTTCCTGGCCTGGAAAGTAAAACAAGAAAAAGAAAGAAAAGAAAAGTCAAAAAAGAAAGAAAGAAAGAAAGAAAGAAAGAAAGAAAAAGAAGAACACCATATTCATATGTAAATTACATGAGTACCATTGTACCAAAGAATGACACAGACCTGAAGGACTTTACTGATGGCTTCCTTATTGTGGCTGCACTTCAGGAATTCACCTTCCCAGAACAGAGTGTCGACAGTGAGGATGACATCTTCTCTGGTCACATGTCTACTGCTGTCATCTAGATAATCTGGAACATCATGTCTGTGATGCATCACCACCAGAATCACTGGTTTACCACCTTTCAAGAAGAGAGAAAAAATCAATGAATCTGTATGGATGATATACAGTACAAAAATGAATCCTACAACTCCTATCAGAGGATTTCTCACTTGGAATCTTCCCCATTGCCACATTTACATCAGCTCCAGTTCGTGAGGTGATTGGGCAGAAAGCCAGGATGTAGTCACTTTGGTCCACAGATGTCTTCTGTTTCTGTCCTTTAAGTTTAAGTTTTCTAATGAATGTCTTTTGGGCGCCACCAGTCTCTCCAGTCACAACGATGAAGAATTTGGAGCGCTTCCCTGGTGTCAAGATAGAGAGAACTGTAAGGCTGGATCTATGTATTAGAGGCATAATTTATATGGAAGCTTATCACATTCTTTAGTTTGTATTGGCCAATCGTCCATGAAACACACACACCCACACACACACACGCACAGCCGCACACACACACACACACACACACACACACACACACACACACACACACACACACACACGCGCACACACGCACACACGCACGCACACACACACACACACACACGCACACACACGTGTGCGCACACGCACCAACCATAGAAAAGGATACATTACTTGCCGTTACAATAAAGGCAATAATAAAATTAAGTTAGCATTTCTGATTTCTTAATCTGTTTGCGTCTGTCCCCAAACCGGTTGCAGTGACATTGTGAGATTTACATTTTGGAAGTGCACGTCACACCAATTCTACTTTTTTATTTTATTATTTTATATTATTTTAGCAGAAAACCACAAATGGCAACAAACTGCGATATTTTCCCAAATATGGATATGACTGACGTCTGACATCATAGATGTCTTATGTTATAGACCACATGAGACTCACACAATATGTCCATATACTGTATGGGCATTACAAGCTGTGGGCTTAATATTGATGACATCAAGGATCTCCATATATGGGCTGGTCAGCTATAGACATTGAGGCATATTTTGTAAATGAATTCTGTGTTGGCCATACGCTATATGGAGTGTCCAAATAAGACCATTGCCAAATATGGGTCAACAATGTGATGTCACAACAGGTCATCTGTAGACATTGAGGCGTTATGCAAGGGATAACATCTCGCTCAGCAGTCATTATCGAGTGATAGGAGCCCGACAGGTTGATATGCCACCAACGCGAATTTGACTCAAAACTAAAAACAAAACAAAGTATTTCCTTGTTTACAGACGGCTGAAAGTGCATCCCCCCAGCGTAACACGGTCACCTCGGAAAACAAGGAAATGCTGGTCAAATAGAATCCATTTTCTGTTACTGCGTCGTCTATTTCTCGCCTCAAATGTTTTTTAAAACATTCTTCAGGGCAACGTTTGGTTGTAAATTACGCTGGGTGTTTGTTTACATGGAAGACGTGTTGGATACAGCACTAAATCCACGCAGTGCAGCCTGAATGCTGCAGCTGCTCTGAGACGTTGATTAGGCAGTGGTGAATTATAGAGCGGAGCGGTCATTATACGCTCATAATTCACAGCTGATTTCATCGCTCGACCAATCAGAATCAAGCGTCCAAACAAGCCGGGTAATAAACCTACTTATTGACCCAGGTTTATAAATCCTCCTTATGGTCGCAAAAACTGTTTTAGCACTTAATGATCTTACCAGAAAGCTGTGTTGTCTTTTTCTTTGATCTGAGGGACAGAAACATAATAAGATCTTACAAAAACACATTTTAAACAGTTTCATGAGAGAGACTCATGAGGCCAACCAAGTAAGAGATAAATATATTACCTGGTGATGGATGTCTCTGGTGGGGGAATTACAGGAGAGGCTGAGAGAGAGAAAGAGAGAGAGAGAGATTCTGGATATCATTTCATTTTAGTACAATTTCCTTTCTTATTTACTGGAGGTTTGAATCTGACATTAGAATATGGTTTCTCTTTATGTTTTGTGATTGATTGAATAATGTATTAGAACAGGGTTCCCCAATTAGTTTTCCCCAAGGGCCGAATTATGTCTAGGGTACCGAGCCGAGGGCCACAGCATTGAATTATGTCTAGGGTACCAAGCCGAGGGCCACAGCATTGAATTATGTCTAGGGTACCGAGCCGAGGGCCACAGCATTGAATTATGTCTAGGGTACCAAGCCGAGGGCCACAGCATTGAATTATGTCTAGGGTACCAAGCCGAGGGCCACAGCATTGAATTATGTCTAGGGTACCAAGCTGAGGGCCACAGCATTGAATTATGTCTAGGGTACCAGGCCGAGGGCCACAACATTGAATTATGTCTAGGGTACCAAGCCGAGGGCCACAGCATTGAATTATGTCTAGGGTACCGAGCCGAGGGCCACAGCATTGAATTATGTCTAGGGTACCAAGCCGAGGGCCACAGCATTGAATTATGTCTAGGGTACCAAGCCGAGGGCCACAACATTGAATTATGTCTAGGGTACCAAGCCGAGGGCCACAGCATTGAATTATGTCTAGGGTACCGAGCCGAGGGCCACAACATTGAATTATGTCTAGGGTACCAAGCCGAGGGCCACAGCATTGAATTATGTCTAGGGTACCGAGCCGAGGGCCACAACATTGAATTATGTCTAGGGTACCAAGCCGAGGGCCACAGCATTGAATTATGTCTAGGGTACCGAGCCGAGGGCCACAGCATTGAATTATGTCTAGGGTACCGAGCCGAGGGCCACAGCATTGAATTATGTCTAGGGTACCAAGCCGAGGGCCACAGCATTGAATTATGTCTAGGGTACCAAGCCGAGGGCCACAGCTTTGCGGGGGGCGATGGCGGCGTTCCCGCTACTCCAGCGACAGTTCAGATGTACTAGTGTTGTTGCTGCGCTTATACTACCATTGTTATAATTATTTTGAGAAATGTTTAAAGTTGAAACAAACTAAGTTAAGAACCAATTAACCAGTCTGCTTGAAAAGTATGCATCTGTATAACAGCAGCTAGTTGGACAGTGCAGAGACATAATTGCCTTCCTTTGATCCATTAACGAGGGGCCGTTGACTGCTTACTGGCATCAGCTGGACACAGACACACACACATTCCCTCTGCAGTGCTCTGTGTCTGTCTCATTTCTCTCCAAAAAACCCTTGAATATGATTGAAAATGATTAAGGATTAGTGTGATTATGGTAAGCTTATGTTTCATATCGCACTCATTGTAACTTTCACTACCCCCCCAAAGTTACTGGGGTTGGAGGGGCCAGACAGAACCCGCTTATTGGGGAACCCTGCATTAGAAGGTTGCATAGGAAAAACGTAGAGTTTCATGATAGTACAAAACTCTGGTACAAGGTCAACTACAAGGAGATCCTACTGTAGTAAGGTTTTCTGTTTATTTGCACAGGAACCACTTTATGTTTGTTTGTAATGCAACTTACAAAACGATGTTGTCAAGGTCTTCCTGGCCTGGAAAGTAAAAAAAAAAAAAAAAAGAAAGAAAGAAAGAAAAAAAAGTGCTGAACAATAAAAAATATAGCACACAGGAGAGAAACAATGAGAGCCATAGAAACTAAAACAATTAAAAGCAAACAATAAAGCACAACACAACACCTTAAAACTAAAAGCAAGCAATAAAAACACACAAAACAATTAAGGCAAAATGAGGTTATCTAGGGGAAGGCTTTCCTGAACAGGTGTGTTTTTAAAAGTGATTTAAAAGATTCTAAGGAATCAGCTTTCCTGATTGCCACGGGTAGGGCATTCCAAAGCTTGGGTGCACGTGCGGCAAACGCCTGATCACCTTTTGTCACCATTTGAGGTTTTTTTGTGACCTCCAGGAGGGCCTCCTCAGAGGATCTGAGGCTACGTGAGGGATTATATGGAGGCACCAAGTCAGTAATATACTGTGGGGCGAGGCCCTTTTGGGCCTTAAAAGCTAATAAAAAACTACTGGAAGCCAATGGAGGGTTGCTAAGACAGGGGTGATGTGGGCACGTTTTTTTGTGTTCGTCAGGAGTCTGGCAGTTGCATTTTGTACCAGTTGCAGGCGAGAGATGGTTTTGTGTGTTAGGCCGGTGTATAGTCCATTGCAGTAATCTAAGCGGGAGGTTATGAATGCATGTATGACTTTCTCTAGGTCTGGAGGTGACAGGATTGACTTGATTTTTGAGATTGTTCAGAGTTGGTAGAAGCATGATTGGACAGTTTTTGTGACCAAAGGATGACAAACAGACCTGAAGGACTTTACTGATGGCTTTCTCATTGTGGCTGCACTTCAGGAATTCACCTTCCCAGAACAGAGTGTCAACAGTGATGACATCTTCTCTGGTCACATGTCTACTGCTGTCATCTAGATAAGCTGGAACATCATGTCTGTGATGCATCACCACCAGAATCACTGGTTTACCTCCTTTCAACAGAGAGAAAATTAATAGATAAATGAATCTGTATGGATCATGTATACATGATAAATCCTACAATCAGAGGATTTCTCACTTGGAATCTTTCTCATTGCCACATGGACATCAGTTCCAGTTCGTGAGGTGATTGGACAGAAAGCCAGGATGTAGTCACTTTGGTCCACAGATGTCTTCTGTTTCTGTCCTTTAAGTTTAAGTTTTCTAATGAATGTTTTTTGGGCGCCACCAGTCTCTCCAGTCACAAAGATGAAGAATTTGGAGAGCTTCCCTGGTGTCAAGATAGAGAGAACTGTAAGGCTGGATCTATGTATTAGAGGCATAATTGACATGGAAGCTTATCACATTCTTTAGTTTGTATTACAAACTGGCCAATTGTCAATGAAACAACGAACAACACATTGTATGGAGCCCCTTTAATTAACACACACTGCCCACAACCTGCCCAGCTCTGTAAGAATAGGGCTAAATCAGAAATTAGCCTACAAAACAAATATGTTGCTACATACTGTACATGTACTGTAAGCCCCTCCCAAACAGCAAAATGTGTTCCCGGCCTGAATGGGTTAAGTTCTTGGTTCGGACTAAATACATATTTTGAACACACACACACACACACACACACACACACACACACACACACACACACACACACACACACGCACACACGCGCACACACACATGTACTTTGTAACCCAGATTTGAAAGGTGCTACATAAATAAATTGTTGTGATTATTTATTGAATTAGTAAAAGTATATGTGTGTTTTTCTTTGATCTCAGGGACAGACACGTATAGAGAAAATAACACCCAGCAAAGCAAGTGTCAAAAAGTAGGAACTGTTGTAATAAGAGCATTTCAAAGGCAAGAGATGCAGTTTACATTCTGCTCTTTAAAATCTAGTCTACTTGCAAAAGCATAATGAGCTCCACTCACCCCTTCCACGGATCTGAAGTCCCTTTCGACATTGTTTGAGAAAACCTGCCAACATGACCTAAAAAATATATATATAAATTGTTTTCTTCTTTTCTTGTCTGATAGTCCTACAGTACGTAGCCATTCAGTCGACTGTAAGAAGTGATTGTTTCACATGCTTCCAGTCCACTCTGTAAGGCTCCTCCCTGTTACTGCTCTGACTCACTCTGCTCTCACTGCCTGTCTGCTACCATGATAGATGCACTGTATGCTGGAAGTCAGTTTGGAAGAAATATTGTTATCAACACATTCAGACAACTTTTGTTAATAACCGACTGTGTCACTTGTTTATGCAATACCCCTGTGTAATGTGTACTTTGTACTGTATATTGTGTTGTTGATTTTTTTATTATTTTAATCCCAGGAACAATAATGCTAATAAAATGTGTAGTCCATGCTGTGGCAAAATGGCAAACTATAAAAGCAAACAACTAAACAAAGTACCTTATGACTTAGTTATAAGGTAGTGCAGTCACTTTCTATTCATAATTAGCATCTATAGTGGCCATTTAGCTAAGTCATCCAAATGACTGAAGGAAGCAGAAGCATGCTTAAAGTGTGGTCCCTGTGGAAATAAGCCTCGGCTTTCTAGGATCTCCTTTTAGTTGACCTTGTACGGTTGTACCAGTGATTTGTACTGTCATGAAACTGTACTTTTTTCTATTGCAAACTTCTAATAAATTCTTCAATCAATCAAAAAAAAAGTGATGGTAGCCTACAGACGGGTACATGTCTCCTTTACGAAATACCAGGATTCCGAAACACCGGGTCCAATTCTTTTTTTTCCACCATACCCTGCCATTCCGATTATTATCTTTTTTTATGCATAGGCATAACTCACATCATATTATGCTATAAGGCTTAACATCATCAAATAAGGCCAAACCGAATAGTTACATTATTCAGTCTTTTACAACCAAATTCACAAGCGGACAAAAACACAACAGTGCAGTAGTACTGTGCGCAAAGCCGTAGCCTACAGTGGACAGCTGCATGCAGCCCAACAAATTGACCAAAGCACAAAGCAATAGAAAAGAGCATCAGTGTGCTTTTCTCTGCGACCAGGTCGATGTTGCAGTCCTTATCCAATGCAGGAAAGTCTCTTTTTCAATTAGATGTTTTGATTAATTTAAAACCTTCGCTGACAGGCACTGATGTGAAGGGAAACTTGCAAGCGAGCCCAATTAGATCTGTGGTAAAATGAATGGTGAACATGTTATAGCGCTGGAGGGAGGGGGGGGGGGGGGGAGCAACAGGCCAGACACTGTCTTCATGCAGGGTTTGTTCACAATATCCCATTCTCCCTCATGTCTGCTCCCAGAGATGAGTATTCCCAGAGCATTCCCAGAGATATGCGCTTAATATTGATGACATGGGGACAGGGATCTCCATATATGGGCATAAAACGGGCAATCTCTTTCTGTTAAGAGTGGTTCCCCTGACATCACAGTGACATCAGAGCATGATGTCAGAGCGACAAACCCATAGAACCACAGTGTCAGGCGTGACAGACAGACATAGATACACACATTTTCATAGTAAACCATACTAGTAAGACACCTCAGGGTGACTTGCGACCTCAGGGTGACATGTCGCGCTAATTCTTGGCCATCTGGCCAACCACAGCGTTTCTCTGACGATTCTAGTTGTTGTCATTCTGGGGGTCAGTGCTCATCTTCATTCTCAGGGCCCTGATGTCATTATCAGATCAATATAAAGACCGCTGCTCCTACACTTGGAAAGGAGTCAGCTTAGGTTTTTGGGGTATCTAGTACGGATGCCCCCCGAGTGCCTTCCTAGGAAGGTCCTCGATGCACGTCCCACTGGGAGGAGACCCCGTGGCAGACCTAAGACCAGATGGAAGGATTATATCTCCACTGGGAGGAGACCCCGTGGCAGACCTAAGACCAGATGGAAGGATTATATCTCCAAACTGGCTTGGGAACGCCTCGGTATACTCCCTGAGGGATTGGAGGAAGTTGCTCGGGATAAGGAAATCTGGAGGTCTCAGTTGGAACTGTTACCCCCCGCGACCCGATTCCGGATAAGCGGTTGAAGATGGATGGATGGATGGATAAAGATTCCCAAACTTGTCAAACACCTTTGTAAGCGCATCATTGCGCACCACCATCGCGTTTCACCTGGTGACGGCGCCTGTGCCGTGCATGTGTATTTGCATCCTTTACATTAATGTATTACTAAGTTGCTACTAAATGCCTTGATGTCATATTCGACTATATGCCAATACTGCCTATTGTTATTAACCTGGTGAAATTGTCATGTTATTTCAACAGGCTTAAAAACATATTTTGCAGGAAAAGAGTCAACGAGAGAGCTTTACGACAGGAAGACAACTATGAGGAGAATACTGTAGACGAGAGGAAAACCTTCAGCACATTGAGTCATTGCCTGTCAGGCAGTCAAAGCATGTCATTGCGTCCTACCTTCCCAGCTTCCCTTTGCTGACATCAACCTGTTACACACAGCAGTGCAAAGTGTATAATAACCATCAATTCTGTGCTTCTTTATTAACTTATTGACCTTGCTCCATTGTTGGCTAAATTTCGTTTCATTTCTGCGTCTTTGGGCAAACCTTGACGTCGGTTTGCATCTAACAAGCGTGGGGGGAGCGACTGTAGTGTCCAGTGTAACAGTTGGGAACGAGCACTAAACAAAATAAACTCATGTAGCACGCGACACGCTGCGGTGCGGTGTCGCACTGTGACCGTGAGCTTGTATATGTGCTATTTTTCTATACCAATGAATAAGCTGGCTGCAAGCTGTTTTAGACCAAAGAAACGTGAGAATTACCGCGATATGCAAATGTAAGTCAGCAGGCTGGCTGGC
Organism: Nannobrachium achirus; assembly: GCF_963921795.1. Lineage (NCBI taxonomy): Eukaryota > Metazoa > Chordata > Actinopteri > Myctophiformes > Myctophidae > Nannobrachium > Nannobrachium achirus. Next base: position 3,317,683 of record NC_137813.1, on the reverse strand, counting down.
TGATAGTGGCACCGCACTGCACTGGCTGAGCAGAGTCAGACCTGTATTCTAACTGGAGATTTACAAAAGCCGGACAATAATGTGTCTGGCCACAGGTTGAGCTGGGAGGAGGACAACAGGGTCAAAAATCTGGACGTATGGCCACCCTATAGATCACTGGCAAACTGGTATAAGTGTGAGAGTTTTTTTGGTAAGCCCACACATCTACAGTACATGTATACAAATTAGGCCTACATCCTGCATAGCTGACCACTTTAACCACTTTAACCCTGACATCCCAATTATGGGCATTATAGGCTGAAATGAAAAGATAATTGCTGATCTAAAAGCTCACAACGTGCCGTGAAGTGTCTTCAGCTTGTAGATAGGCTTTTCCACCCAAATAAATGTAGATCTAATGTTTTTGAGTGTAAAAGAGTCCATTGGTACAGTATACATTTGGAGCTACATGTGTTCCTGGTAATGTTACTGATCACTTGTGTTGTATGTCTGTGCAAAAATAAAATATTGATGGAAATGTCCATCACAAGCTGGCATGGTGAAGACCCCTGTTTATTCATGGTTGTATTATTGCTGCTAACTCATAGTCACATTTTATGCCAGTGAATCAACACACACGCACGCACGCACGCACGCACGCACGCACGCACACACACACACACACACACACACACACACACACAGGTTTCAACTTGAGGAAAAAGCGGAACGGCTCATCTTTAATCTATTCCACACCCACGTCACATACCAGCTATACACACCATGCCATGTGAGAACTATTGTGACACTGCATTACTTTCAATCCTGCCATGGCCTTCATTAATCACTCATCATGGAGATAATTATCTGTTTGGACTGTCAAGTATTTCCCCGTGTTGACACACCTTAGACGTTCTCATCAACAAAGACTACAGCACCAGTTTCACCTTTATGGAAACCACAACTATTAAAGCAAGTTGACAAACTAGTTTAACTGGTGAAAGTGAATCTCCTCCTGTCCTCAAGTAACCCTGTCCTCTGAAAAGCCATCTGTCTGTATAATAATAACTAGTAAGACGCCTCAGGGCGACATGCGACCTCGCCCTAATGGGCCAGTAATGTATATCAGACCAGTTGCACCAGACGAAATAAGACGTAAGGCTTTCTAGGATCTCCTTTTAGTTGACCTTGTACCAGTGATTTGTGCTGTCACAAAACTGTACTTTTCTCTATTGCAAACTGCTAATACACTTTTCAATCAATCAAACCCCTGTATGATAGTCAACAATTTGATGGCAGAACATACCCATATATAGGCATTACCAAATACGGGCATTCCCAGAGATATGCGCTTAATATTGATGACATGGGGACAGGGATCTCCATATATGGGCATAAAACGGGCAATCTCTTTCTGTTAAGAGTGGTTCCCCTGACATCACAGTGACATCAGAGCATGATGTCAGAGCGACAAACCCATAGAACCACAGTGTCAGGCGTGACAGACAGACAGAGATACACACATTTTCATAGTAAACCATACTAGTAAGACACCTCAGGGTGACTTGCGACCTCAGGGTGACATGTCGCGCCAATTCTTGGCCATCTGGCCAACCACAGCGTTTCTCTGACGATTCTAGTTGTTGTCATTCTGGGGGGAGTTTGTTCATGTTTTTGTGAGGGTATCAACCCTAGGAGACACGGGGAGAACATGCAAACTCCACACAGAAAGGCCCTATCGCCAACCCCACCTAGGGTGTGGGCGCTGATGGCGCGGAGGGAGGAACACGCCGCCCATATATGTCCTTAATATTGATAACATAATATCCTTAATAATCTCCTTAATATTAACAATAGGAATCTCCATATATGGGCATGAAACGTACGTAAGTATTGCCAAGCAGGGCCTTGGTGAGTTAGGGCCTTGGTATGACGCCTGTGGATCTCCATATGTGGGCATAAGGGGATACCCTAACATTCTCATTTTCGGCCTGAGATTTATGACATCAGAAATCTCCATGTATGTGCATAAAAGGTTTTTTCTTTTTTCTGGGAATGACCTAATGGACTTTTTATTTTATTTTATCCGTTATTAATAATAAAGATATGTATCCATATACATACAATATAATGTTATGCCCATACATGGAGATGGGCATGGAAAAAACGTAAGTTAATTAGTAATGCCAAGCAGAGCCTTGGTGAGTTAGGGCCTTGGTTTGATGTCTGTGGATCTCCATATATGGGCCATATATGGTACCCTAACATTCTCATTTTCGACCTGGAATTTATGACGTGAGAAATCTCCATGTATGGACATAAACTTTTTTTTCTTTTTCTGGGAATGACCATATATGGACTTTTATACCCTGAGAAATCTCATAGCTTGTCTGTCTGACTGTCAGTACAGGAAGTGATGTCACGTGACATCCTTTTTATGCCCATATATGAGTCATTCTGTACCACATCACTGTGACTCACAGACATCACTTCCTGTACAGACAGACAGTCAGACAGACAGACAGACAAGCTACAAGGTTTTTCAGGGTATAATGCAACCTTCGGTCGCAATAACCATATAATAACCATGCATATAATAACCCTATGCAGTACAACACGCAGCCACTCACCTTTGCAGCCCTTTTGCTCCTACAGTGTAAGATGGAAGCACAGTCAGTACTGATAAAACACAATGATTGAATTATTGAAGTCACAAACATGGAATATAATTGGACCATGATGTGAGATATGATGCCTGTCTCAGGACTGCCCCCTAGCTGTCAGAATACAGAGGACAGCTTCACAGTCTCCAGGTTTTCTAAAGTAATAGCTGACCACTTTTAGCGGGGCAGATACGTGACGCGGAACGTATCAGTGCATGCAGCGCGAATACAGTACAGCAGAGAGTTTCTTTTCTCGCCGTCCGTGCCCCCAAAACACATTGTTTTTCCCAACTTGAGGACTAGTAGTCGGGGGAGAAGTAGTGGAATTCATAAGGGAGAAAAGACCAGATGGTCCTAGGTAATTCCAAAGGCACCACCATCACCATTGACATTTGCTTGGCCTACTCATGGGCTTGGTCAAAGGCTAAGCCACAAAACATCCTATAAGTCCTAATAAGTCATTTTACGGTCTTATTTTTACGTCAGAAGTCCTTGGTGTTCAATTCATTGACATAACAAATAGCACGAAAAAAAAAGAAAAGAAAAACATTCAAAAATCACCACAGTTATAAGAACGCTATATGTACAAGGTAGGGTAAACAAGGGGGTGGACTAAGGTAAGGGGGGGTAAGGGGGTGCTCACTTCTCACCTGTCTATGGGAGAAGTGATAACTACCTCCGCCTCTGGCCTCCTGAAAGGTGAGTTTTCAGGGCAAGGATTAAGAGAGTCATTATGTCAGCATAAAACACTGCTTTCCAGTTGAGGAGAGTTTGGAAAAGCTAGTTTGTCTTGAATGGTGCCTCGGGGTGTGGCATGGAATGGAGAGGAGGCTTTGTGTGTTTTTCAGTAATGCTGCCTTCATGGTTTGGAAAGAGGGCACTTTATACTACTACTCTACTACACTGTCTCTCTGCATTCTATAATCCTATAGTTTACTGAGACGCTACGCTGTCTCTCTGCGTTCTATGATCTTATTGTTTTGGGTGAAACCCAAAACCAATAACTAGGGTCGGACGTCGCTTTGGCAGTCACGTGGGCAGGGTACAGTGGATACATTTCCCCTGATGAGGACACGCGGGCTGCCTCCATGTATTCTATATAGTGCGCCGGCCGCTCAGCCGTCCAACATGTGGAATCGAGTGCTCCTCCTTTTTAGTCGCTCCAAGTAGCCCCCCTCTTTTGGTTTGGGAAGGGCGATATCTGTGTCGGAAGGTATTTGGCCGGGCGGAGCCAGCCTGTCTGCATGTATTTTAGCGTATTTCAGTGCTCTCGTCATAGCATATATGTGTAAACGAGCACCACTGCCTCACTAGCCCTCTCTCGGTGTTCCTCGGCAAAAGTCGCGCTCCCTCGTTTTGTGCCGGCCGCCATTGACTCCTATATCAGAGCTGCCAACCCTCACGCAATGAGCGTGAGACTCACGCAAATGACCCTCTTCTCACGCTCTCACGCCACACATCGTATTTCTCACGCCGTCATATCACCAGCCGTCACAAAGTGGAAAACTGCGTCAACTCAAGTGTGACTGAGACATCCACTTCGGCCGCGATTTGAGCAACAAAAAAGGGCTTAAAATACTGTATCTGATTCTGAAGTAATGATTAGATGCGTCGCTGTGTGTGCGTGAGCGTCTGGTGTGAGGAACGCTGCGTGCACGTTCCCTGCGCACGTCATTCTCTACAGTAGAGACAGGCGACAGGAGGATCTAGGGCAGGCTACAACATTAATTCAACACGTCCAAAATGCCCATTGCTTACTAGCAGGCAGTTTAAATGAGAGACTTTTGGATGGATGCGTGTGCAAAAAGAACAGATCTTCAAGCAAAAGACGTGTTACTTGCAGCTTAATGTAAACATTTATCCATAATTTTCTCATCCTAGTAAAGCCAGATAAAAAGTATCAAACTCCCTGTAAAATGCAACAGAATACAGGAAATAACATCTACTCTTTTAATTTTTTTCTGGGGGAGGACCCCCAGACCCCCCACCAAAATGATCCACAGTATACTATATTCTACGTTTCTGCCTCAAAATTACATATTCATTATTGAGGGTTAGATTTGGAGAATTAAATAACACCCACCCAGTGCAAAATACTGTACCTGGTACCTGGTTGGTGTAATAGTGACTCCATGGGTCGATAAAATTATAATAACCTAAATTATTGTAATATTTGTTGAACATATAGGCCTATATATCATTTTTTTTATATTTCTTTTGAGGCACCAAAGCTCTCTCCCCCCCCCTCGCAAAAAAAGAAATATCTCACTCTTAGGTTTTCCTGAAAGTTGGCAGCCCTGTCCTATATTCTATACTGAAACATAAAAACGGCTTTATCTCGAAATAAGGTGCAAATAACGCCGAGGAGGCCGAGATCAGCTTGTCTTCACGGCGACACTATGCCGTGATGGTCGGCCCCGGTTAGGATTTTAGTTTTCGCGACCGTTTGTAAACAAACAGATCTCCTTCCTGGATCGTCAGTGTACACCCACGTGCACACGCACGGAGCTTCCGGGGCTCTTCAAAATAAAGCGTAAGTGAATGGTGGCGTCCTGAGTGTTAAAGCAGGTGAAAATAATAATAAACAAATAATAGTTGGACATTTTTGGATTTAAGCTCACAAAAAAACGGTGAGTGGTTTAAACATGCTGAAGTTAACATTTCCCATTTGGCAATGCGTCATGGTGTGTTGCAATACAGTGGATTAATGTTTTAAATATACATTTTAGGCAGATTACCCCCCCGGACCCCCCCTGCGGCTTAACACTTTAAGAAAACAACAAGCACCCAAAACGCTCTATCAAAGAATTTGATTCTAGTTATTTACTGAGACACTACACTGTCTCTCTGCATTCTATGATCCTAGAGTTTACTGAGACACTACGCTGTCTTTGGCATTCTATTATCCTATAGTTACACTTTTGGACAGAATTACGATTAAAACATTTCCACAGGCTCACAGTGTGTCACTCTGTGACATGTTGTGAGCTTGTAGATCGTCTATTTCCGTTAATTAAGTATAATCTAACCATTGCTGGTGATGTGACGTAACGGTTTTCAGGGCAAGGATTAAGAGAGTTATTATGTCTGCATAAAACACTGAGAGAGGGCACTTTATACTACTACACTATTACACAGTCTCTCTGTGTTCTAGGATCCTATAGTTTACTGAGACACTACACTGTCTCTCTGCATTCTATGATCCTATAGTTTACTGAGACACTATGCTGTCTCTCTGCATTCTATGATCCTATAGTTTACTGAGACACGACGCTGTCTCTCTGCATTCTATGATCCTATAGTTTACTGAGACACTACGCTGTCTCTCTGCGTTATATGATCCTATAGTTTACTGAGACACTATGCTGTCTCTCTGCGTTATATGATCCTATAGTTTACTGAGACACTACGCTGTCTCTCTGCGTTATATGATCCTATAGTTTACTGAGACACTACGCTGTCTCTCTGCGTTATATGATCCTATAGTTTACTGAGACACTATGCTGTCTCTCTGCGTTATATGATCCTATAGTTTACTGAGACACTATGCTGTCTCTCTGCGTTATATGATCCTATAGTTTACTGAGACACGACGCTGTCTCTCTGCGTTATATGATCCTATAGTTTACTGAGACGCTACGCTGTCTCTCTGCATTCTATGATCCTATAGTTTACTGAGACAACACAATGTCTCTCTGCATTCTATGATCCTATAGTTTACTGAGACATTACACTGTCTTTGGCATTCTATTATCCTATAGTTTACTGAGACACTACACTGTCTTTGGCATTCTATGATCCTATAGTTTACTGAGACACTACTCTGTCTCTCTCTAGCCCCAAACTAGCTGATCCTAAGGCTCACAGTGCATCACTCTTTGACATGTTGTGAGCTTGTAGATCGGCTATTTCCATTAATTAAGTATAATCTAACCATTGCTGGTGATGTGACGTAACGGCATGGATTAAGAGAGTCATTATGTCAGCATGAAACACTGCTTTCCAGTTTCCAGTTGAGGAGAGTTTGGAAAAGGTAGTTTGTCGTGAATCAATGAATGCTGCCTCCGTGTGTGGCATGGAAAGGAGAGGAGGCTTTGTGAGTTTTTCACTGTAGTAATGCTGCCTTCATGGTTTGGAGAGAGGGCACTTTATACTACTACACTACTACACTGTCTCTCTGCGTGTGGATCAGCTAGCCAAAACTAGCTGATCCACAGGCTCAGAATGCATCACTCTGTGACATGTTGTGAGCTTGTAGATCGTCTATTTACACTTTACAGCACAGCGCAACTGGCACAGCCCATCTCAGCACAGCACATGCAGCACAGCACAGCACAGCACAGCACAGCACAGCACAGCACAACCAGTGTTGCCAGACGTACGATAATTATCGTATTTGTACGATAATTTGACCCTCTGTACGATGTACGATCAATAATTCCAAAAATGCCCAAATGTACGATAATTTCGGCATATCATCAAAAAGAGCGTGAATTCACTATTTTCCCTGCCTGCTGATCTGGGATCTGGTTTGGCTTCTCAAAATAAGCCAGGAAATCAGTCAATCTGACCCTAGATCTGTACTTGGAGGCATTAAAAACACTGGTTTTTAATGCGTGTAAGCTCCAAGAAGTTGCCTGCCTCCACACAGCATATCTGATGCGTTTTTGTCACGCAGGAGTCTAAAACGAGGTCGTTTCTTACACTAAAGACGCATTTTTTGGTGAAATTACGTTTTTACGCGAGTGATTTCTCTTTTTTGGCCGTGTACGATAGTTTCATGTCAAATACGATAATTCTGAGCCTCCGGTACGATAATTCAACATTTCCCATCTGGTAACACTGAGCACAACTGGCACAGCCCAGCCCATGACATCCCATCCCTAAAAATACCAGTAAAGACTGGTGCTAGATGATTGGCACAGTGTTTCAGCGTGACCGGAGAAATAATTTTAGTTTGGCAAGCCTGTACTCATCCTTATTCTCATTTTTGAACGCCTGCTGTTTTTCATTCCTGAGCATCCGGAGTGATTTAGTAAACCAGGGCTTACTGTTGTTGTACTTCACTCTGGTTTTGGTAGGGATGCAGGTTTTTTCACAGAATGAAATGTAGGAACAGACAGTGTCTGTATATGAGTCATTGGAGTCATGAGGGTTATGCAGGGATTCCCAGTCTGATATCCAGGCAGTCCTGTAACATACTAATTCCCTCAGCCGTCCAAATTTTGGACGTGTGAATAACAGGCTTGCTTACTTTTAATTTTTGTTTGTAAGTGGGGATCATCTGTACAACGCAGTGATCAGAATTCCCAAGGGGGGCACGGGGGAGGGAGCGATATGCGCCTTTATGAATGGAGTAAAAGTGATCCAGAGTCTATCTCTCCCTAGTGTGACAGCTGACTAGCTGCTTATATTTGGGCATGTCATTCTTAAGATGACATGAGTAAAAATCGCCCTTTAACAGAAGCACTGACTGAGTTAGGATGTTTGCTCTCAATGGCTTTGTATTGAATGCTGCCTCGGGGTGAGGCATGGAAAGGAGAGGAGGCTTTGTGTGTTTTTTTTCCCCACTGTAGTAATGCTGCCTTCATGGTTTGGAGAGAGGGCACAACTGGCCACAGCACAACTGGCAGAGCATATCACAATACAGCACATTTCTAGCCCAAAATTAGCTGATCCACATGCTCACAATGTGTCACTGTGTGACATGTTGTGAGCTTGTAGATCGGCTATTTCCATTAACTAAGTATAATCTAACCTTTGCTGGTGATGTGACGTAACGGTTTTCAGGGCAAGGATTAAGAGAGTCATTATGTCAGCATAAAACACTGCTTTCAGTTGAGGAGAGTTTGGAAAAGGTAGTTTGTCGTGAATGCTGCCTCGGGGTGTGGCATGGAAAGGAGAGGAGGCTTTGTGTGTTTTTCACTGTAATGCTGCCTTCATGGTTTGAAGAGAGGGCACTTTATACTACTACACTACTACACTGTCTCTCTGCGTGTGGATCAGCTAGCCAAAACTAGCTGATCCACAGGCTCACAATGCATCACTCTGTGACATGTTGTGAGCTTGTAGATCGTCTATTTACACTTTACAGCACAGCACAACTGGCACAGCCCATCCCATCCCATCCCATCCCCGCACAGCACAGCACAGACAGAACAGCACAGCACAGAACAGAACAGCACAGCACAGCACAGCACAGCACAGCACAGCACAGCACAGCACAACTGGCACAGCCCAGCCCATGACATCCCATCCCTAAAAATACCAGTAAAGACTGGGGCTAGCTGATTGGCACAGTGTTTCAGCGTGACCGGAGAAATACCATCTGGGCCACCTGCTTTCCTGACATTTTGGAAAAAAACTGGTGCACATCCTTCTCCTCGATACTGAGGGGGGCTGCACGATGCTGGATCTGTGTTGCAGCTGGTCCCAGTGGTGGGGGAGAGGGGCTGGGGGCAGTCGGGGGGGGGGGGGGGGGGGGGGGGCAGTTCAAATTGTGTGTAAAATACATTAAGGTCATTGGCCAGATTTACAGATGCGCTGTCTCTCTGCATTCTATGATCCTATAGTTTACTGAGACACTACGCTGTCTCTCTGCATTATATGATCCTATAGTTTACTGAGACGCTACGCTGTCTCTCTGCGTTCTATGATCCTATAGTTTACTGAGACGCTACGCTGTCTCTCTGCATTCTATGATCCTATAGTTTACTGAGACGCTACGCTGTCTCTCTGCGTTCTATGATCCTATAGTTTACTGAGACGCTACGCTGTCTCTCTGCGTTCTATGATCCTATAGTTTACTGAGACGCTACGCTGTCTCTCTGCATTATATGATCCTATAGTTTACTGAGACGCTACGCTGTCTCTGCATTATATGATCCTATAGTTTACTGAGACACTACACTGTCTTTGGCATTCTATTATCCTATAGTTTACTGAGACGCTACGCTGTCTCTGCATTCTATGATCCTATAGTTTACTGAGACGCTACACTGTCTCTCTGCATTCTATGATCCTATAGTTTACTGAGACACTACGCTGTCTCTCTGTGTTCTATGATCCTATAGTTTACTGAGACACTACGCTGTCTCTCTGTGTTCTATGATCCTATAGTTTACTGAGACACTACACTGTCTCTCTGCATTCTATGATCCTATAGTTTACTGAGACACTACGCTGTCTCTCTGCATTCTATCATCCTATAGTTTACTGAGACACTACACTGTCTTTGGCATTCTATTATCCTATAGTTTACTGAGACACTACACTGTCTCTCTCTAGACCCAAACTAGCTGATCCTAAGGCTCACAGTGCGTCACTCTGTGACATGTTGTGAGCTTGTAGATCGGCTATTTCCATTATTTAAGTATAATCTAACCATTGCTGGTGATGTGACGTAACGGCATGGATTAAGAGAGTCATTATGTCAGCATAAAACACTGCTTTCCAGTTGAGGAGGTTTGGAAAAGGTAGTTTGTATTGAATGCTGCCTTCATGGTTTGGAGAGAGGGCACTTTATACTACTACACTACTACACTGTCTCTCTGCGTGTGGATCAGCTAGCCAAAACTAGCTGATCCACAGGCTCAGAATGCATCACACTGTGACATGTTTTGAGCTTGTAGATCGTCTATTTCCACTTTACAGCACAGCGCAACTGGCACAGCCCATCCCATCCCAGCCCAGTGCAGCCCAGCACAGCCCAGCACAGCACAGCACAGCACAGCACAGCACAGCTTGTAGATTGTCCATTTCTATTAACTAAGTATAATCAAACCTTTGCTGGTGATGTGATGTAACGACATGGATTAAGAGAGTCATTATTTCAGCCTAAAAAACTGCTTTCTATGGACCTGCAGAGAATAGAGGGGCAGGGACTGAAATTCCCAAAAAGGGCACTTTTGGACAGAATTACGATTAAAACATTTCCACAGGCTCACAGTGAGTCACTCTGTGACGTGTTTTGAGCTTGTAGATCGGCTATTTCCGTTAATTAAGTATAATCAAACCATTGCTGGTGATGTGACGTAACGGTTTTCAGGGCAAGGATTAAGAGAGTTATTATGTCAGCATAAAACACTGAGAGAGGGCACTTTATACTACTACACTATTACACAGTCTCTCTGTGTTCTATGATCCTATAGTTTACTGAGACACTACGCTGTCTCTCTGCGTTCTATGATCCTATAGTTTACTGAGACACTACGCTGTCTCTCTGCATTCTATGATCCTATAGTTTACTGAGACACTACGCTGTCTCTCTGCGTTCTATGATCCTATAGTTTACTGAGACACTACGCTGTCTCTCTGCGTTCTATGATCCTATAGTTTACTGAGACACTACACTGTCTCTCTGCGTTCTATGATCCTATAGTTTACTGAGACACTACACTGTCTTTGGCATTCTATGATCTTATAGTTTACTGAGACACTACACTGTCTCTCTCTAGCCCCAAACTAGCTGATCCTAAGGCTCACAGTGCGCCACTCTGTGACATGTTGTGAGCTTGTAGATCGTCTATTTCCATTAATTAAGTATAATCTAACCATTGCTGGTGATGTGACGTAGCGGCATGGATTAAGAGAGTCATTATGTCAGCATAAAACACTGCTTTCCAGTTGAGGAGGTTTGGAAAAGGTAGTTTGTATTGAATGCTGCCTTCATGGATTGGAGAGAGGGCACTTTATACTACTACACTACTACACTGTCTCTCTGCGTGTGGATCAGCTAGCCAAAACTAGCTGATCCACAGGCTCAGAATGCATCACTCTGTGACATGTTGTGAGCTTGTAGATCGTCTATTTCCACTTTACAGCACAGCGCAACTAGCACAGCCCATCCCATCCCATCCCAGCACAGCACAGCACAGCACAGCACAGCACAGCACAGCACAGCACATATTGTCTATTTCCTTTAACTAAGTATAATCAAACCTTTGCTGGTGATGTGATGTAACGGCATGGATTAAGAGAGTGATTATTTCAGCCTAAAACACTGCTTTCTATGGACCTGCAGAGAATAGAGGGGCAGGGACTGAAATTCCCAAAAAGGTCACTTTTGGACATAATTATGATTAAAACATTTCCACAGGCTCACAGTGTGTCACTCTGTGACATGTTGTGAGCTTGTTGCGACCGTCAGGTCGCATTTACTACCAAAACCTCCACCGGCTGTCTGTCAGTCAGTCAGTCAGTCTGTCCGTCATGTCACACTTTTCCCCAACTCATATCTCCGCCACCGTTGCCCCAAGACATGCCAAACTTTGCACACACACTCCTTGCCTGCCAATCCACAACCTCCACCTCTCACGTCATACGGGCAGCCTTAGATGTTAACAAACTCCAAAGACACTACACTGTCTTTGGCATTCTATGATCCTATAGTTTACTGAGACACTACACTGTCTCTCTGCGTTCTATGATCCTATAGTTTACTGAGACACTACACTGTCTTTGGCATTCTATGATCCTATAGTTTACTGAGACACTACGCTCTCTCTCTGCGTTCTATGATCCTATAGTTTACTGAGACACTAAGCTGTCTCTCTGCGTTCTATGATCCTATAGTTTACTGAGACACTACACTGTCTTTGGCATTCTATGATCCTATAGTTTACTGAGACACTACACTGTCTTTGGCATTCTATGATCCTATAGTTTACTGAGACACTACACTGTCTCTCTCTAGACCCAAACTAGCTGATCCTAAGGCTCACAGTGCGTCACTCTGTGACATGTTGTGAGCTTGTAGATCGGCTATTTCCATTAATTAAGTATAATCTAACCATTGCTGGTGATGTGACGTAGCGGCATGGATTAAGAGAGTCATTATGTCAGCATAAAACACTGCTTTCCAGTTGAGGAGGTTTGGAAAAGGTAATTTGTATTGAATGCTGCCTTCATGGTTTGGAGAGAGGGCACTTTATACTACTACACTACTACACTGTCTCTCTGCGTGTGGATCAGCTAGCCAAAACTAGCTGATCCACAAGCTCAGAATGCATCACTCTGTGACATGTTGTGGCTTGTAGATCGTCTATTTCCAATTTACAGCACAGCACAGCGCAACTGGCACAGCCCATCCCATCTCAGCGCAGCGCAGCACAGCACAGCACAGCACAGCACAGCACAGCACAGCACAGCACAGCACAGCACAGCTTGTAGATTGTCTATTTCCTTTAACTAAGTGTAATCAAACTTTTGCTGGTGATGTGATGTAACAGCATGGATTAAGAGAGTCATTATTTCAGCCTAAAAAACTGATTTCTATGGACCTGCAGAAAATAGAGGGGCAGGGACTGAAATTCCCAAAAAGGGCACTTTTGGAAAGAATTACGATCAAAACATTTCCACAGGCTCACAGTGCGTCACTCTGTGACATGTTGTGAGCTTGTAGATCGGCTATTTCGTTAACTAAGTATAATCAAACCTTTGCTGGTGATGTGACGTAACGGTTTTCAGGGCAAGGATTAAGAGAGTTATTATGTCAGCATAAAACACTGAGAGAGGGCACTTTATACTGCTACACTATTACACAGTCTCTCTGTGTTCTATGATCCTATAGTTTACTGAGACACTACGCTGTCTCTCTGCGTTCTATGATCCTATAGTTTACTGAGACACTACGCTGTCTCTCTGCATTCTATGATCCTATAGTTTACTGAGACGCTACGCTGTCTCTCTGCGTTCTATGATCCTATAGTTTACTGAGACACTACGCTGTCTCTCTGCGTTCTATGATCCTATAGTTTACTGAGACACTATGCTGTCTCTCTGCATTCTATGATCCTATAGTTTACTGAGACGCTACGCTGTCTCTCTGCATTCTATGATCCTATAGTTTACTGAGACAACACAATGTCTCTCTGCGTTCTATGATCCTATAGTTTACTGAGACACTACACTGTCTCTCTGCGTTCTATGATCCTATAGTTTACTGAGACACTACACTGTCTTTGGCATTCTATTATCCAATAGTTTACTGAGACACTACACTGTCTTTGGCATTCTATGATCCTATAGATTACTGAGACACTACTCTGTCTCTCTCTAGCCCCAAACTAGCTGATCCTAAGGCTCACAGTGCATCACTCTTTGACATGTTGTGAGCTTGTAGATCGGCTATTTCCATTAATTAAGTATAATCTAACCATTGCTGGTGATGTGACGTAACGGCATGGATTAAGAGAGTCATTATGTCAGCATAAAACACTGCTTTCCAGTTGAGGAGAGCTTGGAAAAGGTAGTTTGTCGTGAATCAATGAATGCTGCCTCCGTGTGTGGCATGGAAAGGAGAGGAGGCTTTGTGTGTTTTTCAGTAATGCTGCCTTCATGGTTTGGAGAGAGGGCACTTTATACTACTACACTACTACACTGTCTCTCTGCGTGTGGATCAGCTAGCCAAAACTAGCTGATCCTCAGGCTCAGAATGCATCACTCTTTGACATGTTGTGAGCTTGTAGATCGTCTATTTCCACATTACAGCACAACTGGCACAGCCCATCCCATCCCATCCCATCACAGCACAGCACAGCACAGCACAGCACAGCACAGCACAGCACAGCACAGCACAACTGGCACAGCCCAGCCCATGACATCCCATCCCTAAAAATACCAGTAAAGACTGGTGCTAGATGATTGGCACAGTGTTTCAGCGTGACCGGAGAAATAATTTTAGTTTGGCAAGCCTGTACTCATCCTTATTCTCATTTTTGAACGCCTGCTGTTTTTCATTCCTGAGCATCCGGAGTGATTTAGTAAACCAGGGCTTAAGGTGGTTGCACACTGTTGCGTTTTTCGGGCCGAATATCGGAGTGAATTTCGGAGCACGCAAATAAAAAAATCAACCTCACGTTATGTCAGTCACGTTTGCACACCGCCGCCCGTTTCGCGCACCACTCGGTCCCTTGCTCTCTCTATCTCTCTCTCTCTCCTTGCCCTGAAAAACGCATTTCGCAACGAAAAACGCAGCAGTGTGCAACCAGCTTTACTGTTGTTGTACTTCACTCTGGTTTTGGTAGGGATGCAGGTTTGTTCACAGAATGAAATGTAGGAACAGACAGTGTCTGTATATGAGTCAATGGAGTCATGAGGGGTATGCAGGGATTCCCAGTCTGTGATATCCAGGCAGTCCTGTAACATACTAATTCCCTCAGCCGTCCAACTTTTGGACGTGTGAATAACAGGCTTGCTTACTTTTAAATTTTGTTTGTAAGTGGGGATCATCTGTACAACGCAGTGATCAGAATTCCCAAGGGGGGCACGGGGAGGGAGCAGAGCGATATGCGCCTTTATGAATGGAGTAAAAGTGATACAGCGTCTTTCTCTCCCTACCCTAGTGGGACAGCTGACTAGCTGCTTATATTTGGGCATGTCATGCTTAAGATGACATGAGTAAAAATCGCCCTTTACCAGAAGCACTGAGTTAGGATGTTTGCTCTCAATGGCCGTGATTTGTTCAGTCAAAAGATGTTGTGCTTTGTGTGTGTTCACTTTGGGTGGAATATACACTCCAGCTAAGATAACAGAGGAAAACTCTCTAGGAGAGTAGAAAGGTTTACAGTCAATGGCAACACACTCCAGAATGGGAGAGCAGTGCTTGTGAATTATTGAAACACTTGTGCACCAGTCCTGTTAACTTCCCACTGATCTGAGTGTCACTATCGGCTCTGAGGAGCTGAAATCCGCATACCTCCAGCGCCGCGTCAGGTATGTCCGCCTTCAGCCAAGTCTCTGAGAAGGCAAAGACCGCATTCAGCTTGAAGTCGTTGTTAGATCGCAGCATAAGGTTTAGTTCCTCGATCTTGTTGCAGAGGGAGCGCACGTTGGACAGGCATACGCCAGGTAGAGCTGCGAGATGTCCTCTTTTCCTCCACCTGCATCGAGCACCTGCCCTCCTCCCTCTGTATCGGGTACGCCGGTTACAGCTGATCGTCGGGTTTTTACTTAAAATATCCTCAGCAGAGTCCATAAGCTCGGGTACCAGGCTGACTGGCATGGTTCCCCTAATGTTCATAAGCATGTCCCAACTATATCTAAGACACATAACTGCTGTAAACCGACGAAAAACAAACAAACAAAACACAGCGGCTGCCCTTGCGGTGGCGCCACAATATGTTCACCCAAAATGTTCACCCAAAATGTTCACCCAAAATGCTCCCTGGGAAACAAGGGGGTGAACTAAGGTGGTGGTGGTGGGGGGGGGGGGGGGGCTCACTTCTCACCTGTCTATGGGAGAAGTGATAACTACCTCCGCCTCTGGCCTCCTGAAAGGTGAGTTTTCACCTGTCTATGGGAGAAGTGATAACTACCTCCTTCTCTGGCCTCCTGAAAGGTGAGTTTTCACCTGTCTATGGGAGAAGTGATAACTACCTCCTTCTCTGGCCTCCTGAAAGGTGAGTTTTCACCTGTCTATGGGAGAAGTGATAACTACCTCCTTCTCTGGCCTCCTGAAAGGTGAGTTTTCACCTGTCTATGGGAGACGGGATAACTGCCTCCTTCTCTGGCCTCCTGAAAGGTGAGTTTTCACCTGTCTATGGGAGAAGTGATAACTACCTCCTTCTCTGGCCTCCTGAAAGGTGAGTTTTCAGGGCAAGGATTAAGAGAGTCATTATGTCAGCATAAAACACTGCTTTACAGTTGAGGAGAGTTTGGAAAAGCTAGTTTGTCTTGAATCAATGAATGCTGCCTCGGGGTGTGGCATGGAAAGGAGAGGAGGCTTTGTGTGTTTTTCACTGTAGTAATGCTGCCTTCATGGTTTGGAGAGAGGGCACTTTATACTACTACACTACTACACTGTCTATCTGCATTCTATGGTCCTATAATAATAATAATAATAATACATTTTATTTGTAACGCACTTTACATTTGACAGCAAACCTCAAAGTGCTACAGTACAGATAAAATAAAAACAGCATAAAATAAAACGTTGGCAAAAGGCAATCAAAGCAAGTTAAAACAAGTTAAAAAGGCAGGGTTTTAAAGACATAAAAGCTTAGCTAACCAAAAGCTTTGTTAAAAAGGAAAGTCTTTAGTCCTCTTTTAAAAAACATCAACAGACTGTGGAGCTCTTAGGTGGTCTGGGAGTGAGTTCCATAGCAGGGGGGCGGCTGCATAGAATGCTCTGTCTCCCATGGTGCGGAGCTTGGTGTGCCGTTCCTTTAGGCTGTTGGTGTTTCCAGAGCGGAGGCTGCGGGTTGAGGGCTGTGGCTCAAGCAGTTCCTTGAGGTAGGGGGGGGCTTTGCCATAGATGCATTGGTGGGTTAAGAGGGTGATTTTATATTCAGTCCGGGAGGCGATGGGAAGCCAGTGCAGGGAGTGGAGGATGGGAGTGATATGATCATATTTGCGCACTCTCATCAGGACCCTAGCAGCGCTGTTCTGAATATATTGGAGCTTTTGAAGGCTCTTGCTAGGGGTCCTGATGAGAAGTGCATTACAGTAATCCAACCTGGAGGAGATAAAGGCATGGATTCGTTTTTCGGCATCACCTATAGTTTACTGAGACACTACACTGTCTCTCTGCATTCCATGGTCCTATAGTTTACTGAGACGCTACGCTGTCTCTCTGCATTCTATGATCCTATAGTTTACTGAGACACTACACTGTCTCTCTGCATTCTATGGTCCTATAGTTTACTGAGACACTACACTGTCTCTCTGCATTCTCTGCGTTCTATGATCCTATAGTTTACTGAGACACTACACTGTCTCTCTGCATTCTCTGCGTTCTATGATCCTATAGTTTACTGAGACGCTACGCTGTCTCTCTGCATTCTATGATCCTATAGTTTACTGAGACACTACGCTGTCTCTCTGCATTCTACGATCCTATAGTTTACTGAGACACTACACTGTCTCTCTGCATTCTATGATCCTAGTTTACTGAGACACTACGCTGTCTCTCTGCATTCTACGATCCTATAGTTTACTGAGACGCTACGCTGTCTCTCTGCATTCTATGATCCTATAGTTTACTGAGACACTACACTGTCTCTCTGCATTCTATGATCCTATAGTTTACTGAGACACTATGCTGTCTCTCTGCATTCTATGATCCTATCGTTTACTGAGACACTACGCTGTCTCTCTGCATTCTACGATCCTATAGTTTACTGAGACACTACGCTGTCTCTCTGCATTCTATGATCCTATAGTTTACTGAGATACTACACTGTCTCTCTGCATTCTATGATCCTATAGTTTACTGAGACACTACACTGTCTCTCAGCATTTGTTGTCATCAGACACAATGTAATCTCACTTAGACAGTTGGTATGGTATGGTATGGTTTTATTTCGGTTTTCAAAATACAATGTTTAAAAAGAAACATTTAAAACAATATCAATTTAAAATAAATACGCAACAATGTTGCCGAAAAGGAGTTAGGCTGAAGCCGCAGCTTATGGTGCCTACCCTTTATGTCTCTTCATCTTACATCAGAAACGAAATATCTGATACTTTCAAAACAAACAATACAAGGACAAAACTAAATATATATAAAAAAATATATATATACATATATATAATATGTATAAAAAGAAAATATGTTATGCATAATCCAACTTGAACAAGTATTTTATAAATTCAACGTTTTATTATGTATTTACTATATTATCTTTAAAAAAGTTCATTCTAACCCTTGCTTTATTCCTGTGACTTCCTGCGATCTCTGTGGCTGCTGTCTGCGACATCTACTGTCTGGTTCAGGCAGTGTTTCTCAATCAGATTCCATATGTTTGTATAGCTACCAGGGACGAGCTGGGCCCCTGATTCAGGAGTTGGAGAGGCCCTCGCTGCTTGGTGTGCAATTACTTCGCCTTCCGAGTATGCTGCGAGGCCCTAAATGCTAACCGATGAGCTGTTACTGTGATTTTAGGTCTCATTGTTTTTCTGGTATAAAGACAGTCTAATGATGTTGTATGAAGACCGCCCAGGAGTCAAGGAAGCTAGAGAGTAGTGGGCCGGTATTCAGATGATAGACAAGCCAGAGGGGCCAATGTGATGGCTCTGTGGGCTGCTGCTACTCAGTGCTATAGAGAGAGATCTCTCTCTATAGCACTGCTGCTGTTACTCAAAGATTGTCCATTTCAGATCATGAGAGACAGTGGGCCAATTACATGAGTTATATTTACTTTGTGAGCCGGCCATTTTTTTGAATGGCTGGCCTGGAGAGGCCGGTAATGGACCGGCCGTTCGATGCGTCACTCTGTGACATGTTGTGAGCTTGTAGATTGGCTATTTCCGTTAACTAAATATTCAGTGTATGCTGTGACTTTTGATGTTTCTAAATGGACAGGCTGGTTAACTGGTAGAATAAACCTCATCATCATTATGTTGTCATTACTGTACAATGTCTTATAGCTCTGTTCTAACTGAGAGTACAGTATGTGTATGTAAACACATATTAAACTATTTAACATGGAGAAATACATGTTACCAGTCAGTCAACTCTCTGTGTCTTTGTTTGTTCTTGGCTGGTAAGCACTGATACAAGAGACTAAATTATGTAGACAATTTACAGCAAAAAACAAAAACAAGATGCATTCTAGACAAAATACCACCAAGTTAAAAGAAACATGGCAATATGGATGTACAGTATGTGGAATATATTCAACCGTATTCTATAAATAATGTATATAATAACAATCATGTGTGTATCAGTACTACAGTAATATGCACCACCTTTGCTTTGTCTATTAAAATCTGACAATACAATGGTCAATAGCGCCCTCTCCTGGTTGAACAGCAACACAGACTTTTCTCTATTAAGAATAATAATATGCTTCCATGGCTTCCAAGAATCAGGGTTTGGGTTAAAACCTCAAATCACATTTAATTGTTATATTGTGTGTGTGTGTGTGTGTGTGTGTGTGTGTGTGTGTGTGTGTGTGTGTGTGTGTGTGTGTGTGTGTGTGTGTGTGTGTGTGTGTGTGTGTGTGTGTGTGTGTGTGTGTGTGTGTGGGTGGGGAAGAAATACTGTCCATGCAGAAGCTTGATGCTTTTATACAGAATACAGAACATGTTTATTTAGAAAAACATCAAACAAGCCTAGCTGCATCTTCTCTACAGTGTTGTTTTTGACAGCAGATTTTGATTTAGTTTTTGTCTTAGTCTTTTGAATAAAATGTAATTTAGTTTTAGTCATAATTTAGTCACCTGAAAAGTTTTAGTTTTAGTCAAATTTTTGTCGACTAAACATCATACGTTTTTAGGCGACTAAATCTACCGTTGATTAAGTCAACTGAAATTAATTTTGGCGGGCCTTGATGGCATCGTAATGACTGATTTTACACTTGGTTGCGTCGTGTTGTGAGCTTGTAGATCTGCTATTTTCAGCACGCAACACCTGAGAGCAACCAAACATAAAATGACTCTCTTCTCCACTAGTCCCTCCCTTAATGTTTTAGTCTAGTTTTTATTTTGTTGACGTAATTGTCAATATATTTAGTCTTAGTTTTAGACATCACAGCTTAGTTTTTATTTAGTTTTCGTCAGTGAAAAAACGCAGTCGACACACATTTTTTTTCATGGTTTTAGTCGACATAATCAACGCTGCTTCTCTATAGACAAGGCCTCTGTGTCCTCTCACTCACTTTATAATTTCTTTAAAAAGCCTTCTCTGGTTGCTTTCATAGCTTGTATACACCTTCCCAGAAAGGATTGATTACAGTTACATGTCACTACATTGTCTGTGGCAAATGTTTGGTGTTTTTGCACACCATTATTATTCTCATCTTGATCATAAGACCCAATTACTGAATGTCATGTCTCAAAGTTTTCTCCAGAATATGTATGACAGTAATGACACTGATTCACTATGACACCATAGATAGATAGATAGATAGATAGATAGATAGATAGATAGATAGATAGATACCTTTATTATCCCAAGGGGGAAATTCAGTTGTCCAGTTGTAGCACAGCAGTATACAGTTATTTACAAAGTTACAGAGAAGTAAGAAAAAAGATAGATAAGAGGAAAAAACAAGAGCAGTACAGTACCAATAAAGAGAAGGTGCATCAATAAAGGGGGCAATAATATAGAATGGCATGTTAGGAGTCCGTCAGTAATGTATAGTTGTTCTTTTGTAAACGTTGTTGAGGTGTTAATTTAAGGGTTGTTTTTAACCTGCTCTAAAATGCAACACTGGTGGAGAGCACATGAACACCTTCATGTTTTGGGGGTAAATATACTGAAAACCCATTGATCAAACTGCTGCTCAATGACTGAATCAACCCTCTGTGGGATGTGGGGAAGGTGTATCCACCTGTTTCCCGCAAGAATTTACTGTAGCATTATCTGTGGGACACTTCCGGTTAACAGCAGACATACAAGCTCACGTCGCGTCGCAGATGCAACCGTTGTGAGATTGTAGATCATTCCCGGCTGCGACGCCGGAAACTGCCGCACACCTTCTGCGCAAAATGCACGACAGGACGTTGGGAAGTTGTGGATACAGGCTGTGAACCTTCAGAGAAGGCTTTATAAAGGATTTATCCACGAGTTTCCTACGCCCCATAGTGCATTGCGCAAACGTTTGCATCGATCTTCCGGCGCCGATTTACAAGCTCTCAACGGGTTGCATCTGTGACGCGACGTGAGCTTGTATGTCTGCTGTTAAACCTGGAAGTTTGGTCCGGATAGTCTCCAGTAAACTCCCGCAGAAACTTGTGGATAGGCTGAGTGACACACAGGCCTTGCCTAGAGAAGAATGGATGCTGCTATAGGCTTAATGATGTTCTTCTAAATCAACTTATATATAAGCTTTCATCTCCTGCATGGACAGTATGATTTCCCCTCAACTTATTTCTCTCAACTTGGTTATATTTGGTAAAGGATGCATCTTGTTTTTGTACATCTCAGATCCAAATATTGTACTTGAGACAATGAGACATTCCACATAATGAGTACTTTTACTTTTGGTACATTTTGATGCCAATACTTTTATAGGCCTACTTTTACACAAGTATTTTTTTAATGCTGGACTTTAGCTTGTGACTGAATATTTCTACATTGCAGTATAGTATTGATACTTTTACTTAATTTTCCACCACTATCTGTATCTATATATCTGTTTGGTTCCATGATTGGTCACGATCAAGGAATCGGCGCTCGACCGCATGGGCTTTTCAAGGGATATGTGAACGAGCTTTTAGCCAGCTTCAATGATCCTGGCTCACTAAAGCTGCTGCTTCTCAGCCTGGCTTGGCGTTAGTGGAATGGAATAAACCAGGCTAAACGGAGGAGGCTTTGGCAAACCTGGATTAGGCTTAGATCCTGGATTAACCAAACTTGCGTTAGTGAAACAGGCACCAGTTAACCAGCCTGTCCCTTTATAAACATCAACAGTCACAGTGTGTATTTCTGTGCGGCCCTGTCTTTTTCCTCTCGTTTTGTGTGTCTGAGTGAGTGGTGACTGGTGAGTAGTGACTGAGTGAATACCAGCTGGTGTGGATGGTGAATGAATGGTTAATTAATAGGTGGAGCTACTGCTGGTGATTGGCTCATGTGACCAGGCTGGTGTCTATAAAGATGGCTGCCACCAGTCCCTCTGATGTCTTCCTCCCTGCCAGTCGCCAAACCACACCAGTCTAGTGTTTTCATTGCATTTTAGCCTTGGCAGTATTTTAGAAGTTTCACTGCTAACTTGGGGATTTTCTGGGTAATGAAGGGAGGGAGGGAGGGGGGGATTTTATTTTGTGTTCATTGTTTTATATATGGGGGCATTCATTTTATGCCCATATATGGAGAACGCGCGTGCCCGTGGGACGAACGGTTCTCGAGATACGCGGATTACATACATACATACACACTCACAGAGATTTTTTGTTGACTCATGTGGCGTACGTGATGTCAGAGCCTTTTATGAAGTGATGTCACAATGAGTCAGAGCTTTCGCCGATTTCCTCCGGAACAGCCTGATGTCAACAATCAACCCCGCATAAGGAGATTCCGAACGTTTCTCGCCGGTTCGGGAAAACCGCGCGTCGGGTCGGGTCGAGACCCGGCACTGCACTCCGTGCCGCGGCGGGGAACGCGCGTGCCGAATCTGAAGCCGGTGGGACGAACGGTTCTCGAGATACGCGGATTACAGAAACACAGAGACTTCTCGCATTTATAGATAGATTAGGCCTATATCAAATAATGTAATATTAAAATATGTTTTCACATAGGATCAAAGGTTTTATGGTCATGATTCACTGCCATCCTTGATGGCTTGGTTCGAGGCTTAACATAATTGTTATTAATATGTTTGTAAAAGTCTATGGGGAAAATGAATGGGACCCCAGTAAACCACCAGACTGGAAAATAGTTGACAGCAAACCGATCCAAAGAATATAACCGTGCCTAATGTTTTGATCAGATCAGGTGTCAACAGTGTTTTGGTGTCCAATATTCCGAGTTTTGATTGATTGAAGAGTTTGGTACTAAAAGGAGTTCCTAGAAAAGACTAAGCTTATTTCCATAGGAAACCATTGAAGTATCTCATATAACATTGAATGACAGACGGATAGAACACAGTATTATGCAGTAGATATAGTCAGGAAAAAAAGGGGAAAACAATTTAAAAATTAAAAATAAAAACATACAGTAGGTAAATACAAAGAGGAGTCAGGGGAGGGTAGGTCTGGGCTGGGCTGTGTTTGTTTTTACCAGTTGCGAACGGCTGCCGCCTGTAATGGTTTTTCAGGGCGATTTTAAAGGATGCTAGTGATCCACACTCCTTTAAGGGCTTCGGTAAGGCGTTCCACATTTTTGTGGTATAGCAGGAGAACGAGTTTGACCCTTTCTTTGAGGTGACTCTGGGTTGAACGTGATCTGTGGCGCTGCCTCTGGTGTTGTAATTATGGACATCCTTAACCTTTTATAAAGTATTTTGCCAGGTACATGGGTATCTTAGTGGTCTAGTGTATCTTATGCACCAGGCCCATTGCAAGTTGCTGTACACTGCCACTGGTTAGTAGCGGTGAGGTGAGTTTAAGTAAGGTTAAGTAGGACCCTAATTGGTTTGTTTTGGGCTGTTTGGAGCTTAGTTTTTAGGGGGTGTCCCGATACCATACGTGGACTCCGTAGTCAAAGAGGGGCTAGACTATTGCACCAGCTATGGTCTTCAGTGTGTTGAAACTGACCATCGGGGCAATCCTCTGTAGGAGTTTGTTGGTTGATTTTATACTTTAGAAGTCATCTTTTCGCTGGAAAGATTAGCTTCAAGGATACATCCTAAGTAGGAGATTTCGTTTTTTCCTGTTATGACCTTGTCACCCACTTTGATTGTGAAGTTATCGACTTTTTTGAGGTTATGATTTGATACAAAGAGGATGGATTCGGTTTTTCCCAGGTGAATTGATAATTAATTACTATGTTTTGATTCCCAGCACTCTTCATGTGTTTGTTAAAGGTGGTCCAATCTTTAGATTTAATCAATAGTTTTCTCCATTATGTTCAATAACCTGACTGACTATTTATGAGATACTTAAATGGTTTCATGTGGAATTAAGCTTAGTCTTTTCATGGATCTCCTTTTAGTAGACCTTGTACCAGTGAACTGTACCGTCGTGAAACTGTACCTTTTCCTATGCAAACTCCTAATAAAGTCTTCAATCAATCAATCCCAAAGTATCGTTTTCAAAAGTCTTGAGTCAACCAACCTTCAACTGGTGTTTGTTTCATTCAGTCATTTGGTTGATGTTGCTAAAAGTGGCCACTAGATGCCACTAGATGCCAATTTATGAATACAAAGTGCTGTTGTATGCCTTGTAGTTACCTACATTAAGTAATAAGGCTGATGTTTTGTTTGTTGTAATAGTTGCCACAGTATAGACTACAAACACAAACACAGGACGTTACAAAGGTATACAGTACATTATTAACATGGTCTGTTATTAACTTAAGGAAACATGTTGTTTTTATGTCCGGTGACACCTGTCCAGGAGAGGCCTCAGAGAGACTTGGCTTGGAGGGTTTTACAACATGTTAAATGTGGTGTTTTCTTCGCTTGCATGTGCTTGTGAGCTTTAATATTGAACATGTAATGAGAAAGAAGATAGCAGGGGCGCTACTGGTATCTCTCAAACCACAGGTGCTCATGAAAGGGAATACAATGAGCAAAAAGAGGAAAGAATGTGCCACAGACAAGATGTAGGCCTAATTATTAGGCCTACATCTTGTCTTTGTTCAGTAACACCCTGAAGAAGGCGTTTGCCGAAACACGTTGGTGTTTTTTAATAATGTTCTAGCCCATTTAATAAAGGCCTTTTATTGTTAAATCCACCTGAGTGCCTGGACCTGGATTTTTGTGCCTCTGTGGCAATTTTGTTCCTCTTTTTGCTCATTGAACATAATGTTCTAATAGTTTTGTGTGGTTGTAATATATGAATAGTTAAACCAGTCAATGACTTAAAGAAATATTTCTATCAAACCAAAATCATCTCACATTCAGGTCATCGTTGAAGTAAATAAGTCTAAAGTCTTGTAAAGACGCAAAAAAAAAAAAAAAAAAAAAAAAAGAGTTTTATGGTATCATATTTCTTATCCAAATTCCACACTGACTTCCAGTATCATAGCAGGCAGTGACATCAGAGTGAGTCAGAGCAGTAACAGGGAGGAGCCTTACAGATCAGACCAGAAGCATGTGAAAGAATCCTTACTTAAGTCAACAGGCTGAAGTGGTAGACCTAACGGACAAAACCCAGACCTTTGTCAGGCAATAATCCATTGAGATGGCGACCAGGTGAGTGAAAATACATGTACATTTTTTTTTTTCAAGTAGACTTTGAAATGTTTTGCTATATGAAAATGTATACATTGATTGATATATGACTGAATTATGGTGCTAAATGCATAACACAAAAAAGCCCTGAAGGTGTGTTGCTATGTGTTCTATTCATGAAGAATCACTTACCTTTGAAATGGTGCTATATTACAAACATACCAATCTATAATAATAAACAAGAGTAATATGGTCCCTACTCCTTTGGGGTGTTTTTGTTACTAACTGTAGGCCTGTATTTGGGTAACTGCAATGGTTGCCCCAAAACACATTCACCCCCATTTGTTTTCTTTATTTTCTTTAGTTTTTACACTCCCGGTCACCCCCAGCGGTTTTACTGAGGATATGTTTGGAATAACGTTTGGTTTAGGCATAGTTTTACTGAGGTTAAGTTTAGGAATTCGGTTTGTGGTTAGGCATAGTTTTACTGAGGTTATAGGTTTAGGAATGAGGTTAGGTTTAGGCATAGTTTTACTGAGGTTATAGGTTTAGGAATAAGGTTTGGTTAGGCATAGTTTTACTGAGGTTACGTTTAGGAGTACCAGGTTGGCGGTTAGGGTTAGGGTTAGATTTGACCTGGTGCGATCGTGTTTTGGATCTTTTGAGCCAACCATGCAACAATTCATTGAGCTGACACTCTGACAGAGATGTAATGGCATGTTAAGATATTGTTAGGTTTAGCCATAATTATGATAACCAGTAGAAGGAGGAAAATAATAAAATTAACCTGAATCTGACACTCTTTATTTAAGACCCTTGTGCGTGGTAATGGGTAATGTAGGCTGTACTTTGATGCCCATGGCTGTCCTATATTTAGTGATAACAAGAAAACAGCCATTTCACATAGATTTACTGTGTTTCACCCCGACAGAGCAACGGATGATCTATTTGAAATGAACATTCACTGAGCGCTGTCTGTTTTTGTCGTGTTGTTCTTGTGATATTGTAGGGCCAACTGAGCACTTTGAGATTTCTTTTTAATTTTTTTTTTTTTTTTTTTTTTGCTGTCTTTATTTTTCGCAGTGCTTTCTCTTTCTGTCCTATTTTAATAGGGATGGATCTTGTTAAATTGTATTGATAACGAGCACCTTATCGATCCTGCTTAGCCTATTGAGCTTTGTCTAATATTTTGTGGAAAGATGTGAGATGACAAATTATTAACAAATGGTATATTTTTTTATTGGCCAGTTGTGAGTGACTGAGTGTGTGGCTGACCACCATCTAAGATTAAATGAAGATGACTAAAGTTAAACATGTTCGTGCCTATCATAAAAAAAAAAACATTAATTAAAGTGTTAAATGTATGTATATTATGAATAGTACTGTATGTGACTTAGTTTTTTGCCTAGTGTTGAACTTAAAGAAAACCAAATGTTTTCATTTACAAACTTGTTACGTAATGTGGGTTGTACTTGTTTGAATACCATGACATTTTAGTGTTTAATGTTGTGGGTTGTCATTTCACCTGTTGAAATTATGTTTGTCAATCCTCAGCAAATCAAAGAGGATGCAAGAGGACACTAAGAGTAAGATGTGTTGATAGCTTTGCAGAATATCCAATGTTAAAGCTCTATAATGTTTTTCTTTAGTTTTTTTGTGAATACAAATGTATTTTGTCCAATCTGTGATTGGTTATGAGTATGTTACAGTTTACAGTTTACAGTTTAGGCATTTAGCAGACGCTTTTAATCCAAAGCGACTTACAATAAGCAAATAACATCACAATAATAAACAAGATAATATGTCAGTACATCATCAACAATATAACAAATGCAAATGGATATCTATCTAGAAAAATACACAATATAATCAAAGTTCTAAAAAAAAACTAAAAACAAATGCTAACTAGCTTCATGTATGGTCAATGATTTTCTGTAGTGCTAAGGGTTTAGGTGGAGTCTGAAAAGGTGAGTCTTCAGTCCACGGCGAAAGCTAGCGAGTGAGTCCGTTGTTCTAAGTGCGACAGGGAGTTTATTCCACAACTTGGGGGCCAGGAGGGCAAACTGTCTCGGACGAGTGGATTTTTTCCCTGGAGTTTTTAGCGAGGGTTCTGTCAGCATCCCTGTGTTGGCTGATCTAAGTGAACGGGTGGGGTTGTAGGGGTTGATCAGGTTTTGGAGGTACGGAGGAGCCATACCTTTGGCTGCTTTGAAGGTCAGCATCAGTGTTTTGTATTCAGTGAGGGCCGCAACCGGGAGCCAGTGGAGGCTGCAGAGAAGGGGAGAGACATGTGAGAACTTAGGCTGGTTGAAGACCAGTCGTGCCGCGGCATTTTGGATCAGTTGGAGAGGTTTAAGTGCACATGCCGGGAGACCAGTGAGGAGAGAGTTACAATAGTCAAGCTTTGATATGACAGATGTCTGAATGAGGAGCTGGGCTGCCTCCTGGGTGAGGAACGGTCTGATTTTACGGATGTTATAGAGTGTGAACCTACAGGACCGGGTGACTGATGCAATGTGTGCCTTAAATGATAGCTGGCTGTCCAGGACCACACCAAGGTTTCTAGCAGTAGGAACTGAAGTCACCAATGCTAATACAATATAACTTATACAATTGGGGTGGTTGTATTTGGTCTCCTTGCTCCTCCTGTGTCAATGTTGGACACACTACTTTACACAATCCTGTTTCTAGTTTGACACAGATTTTAACTCTCTGAACACCAATTACACACTATACGTCTTTGATCTGTAGTGCCAATTACGCACTTTACGTCTTTTTAATTAATCAAAAGTTTTATACTTCATAACCTAATTTTGATTTCAAAAATTCGCTCTAAACTCATGCCATTAGGCTCCGCGCCCGGACCGATTTGACTGTAGCACCGATCGGACCGTCCGACGGGCATCACAGTGCCACACATTGGTTCCGGCCACATTTCTCATATTGTTTTCTATGTTAACTAGAAACGTTTCGTTTATACACTTCCCCGTGCTTCCCAGAGATGTATAGGTACTCATTCGAACGGGCGTGAGCTCTACTTTCTGATCGTGCATATGAATAGGCTCCATTGTCGCGATCCAGCGGATCGAAGGCGACATTAGCGTTTTGGGCTAGTATGCTAATATGGCTGGCCTGGAGAAAAACAAGCACTCCCCCCATCAAAAAAATAAAAAGATGCCTCGTGTCTTCTAAATGGCGATCAGATAGTAGGAGACCACCACCTGGTGGTTTTCAAAGGCCATTGCACTCTAGAACACACACACACACACACACACACACACACACACACACACACACACACACACACACACACACACACACACACACACAGTCATAATAACAGTATATATCATAATGATCTAGGTCATCTTACACATCTTCTATTGAAGCCCAAATCTAATGATAGGATATATATATATATATATATATATATATATATATATATATATATATATATATATATATATATATATATATATATATTATTATATATATATATATATATATATATATATATATTATTATTATTATTTTTCCTTTGTAAGAGGGGTAGTGTGGCTTTCGATAGAAGCATAGATATTATGTAATTTAAGTACAAATTATGATTTTGGCCCCCATAAAAAGTTGAAATTAAACAAAATGGCTGGCACCAGTTTTGAAGATTTTTAATAAAGGGTGGCATTCAGTGAGTTTAAAATTAGAATTTCCCCCAGAACAAAAGGCAGACTATTAGCTCAGTGGTAAAAAAAAAGAAGGATAAAAATAAAAATAAAATGCAATTGAACAGGAGACCGCCATTCAAATCTGTGGTTGAACAGTTAACACATTCAGCTTGACTTCAATAAGATCTCTTTCTTGACACCAGGGAATTTCTATGTTGTTGTGACTGGAAAGACGGGTGGTGCCCATGAAGCATTCATTAAACAACTTGAAGATAACAAACAGATTTGGAAGGAATCTGTGGACCAAAGTGACTACATCCTGGCTTTCTGTCCAAGCCCCTCACGAGTTGGAACTGATGTCAAGGAGGCAATGGGCAAGATTCCAAGTTAGTGAGGGCATTGTATCCGATATTTGACCAATCTGCCAGATTGAAATGTATTCACCAATGTGTTTCGAAAGGTGTATAATAACATGTACTAAAACGTTGAAATTCAACTCCCGGGGGAAACCTCATAAACTATGGTTTAGTGATGAGTCATCACTTTTCAAAGTTTTGTGAGAGCCGTTTTTAGCCCAAACAATGTTTTTTGGGCAAAACAAATGCTTGCAATGGACTCAGAATCATGAAAAATCCCTAATTTGACCCCTCAAATGCTACTTAAAACGGATGTATGTTTTTCTTTCCCCTTTATAGTAAAGTTAATGGGAACCCAACCTTTTTTTCAGCAGTTTTTTATATGGTTTCCCCGGGGAGTTGAATTTCAACTTTTTAGTACATGTTATTATACACCTTTAGAAAAACATTGGTGAAGAAATTTCTTGGTAACGATTTAGTTAGCAGATTTTCATATGTTTCCCTTAGCAAGTGAGAAATCCTCTGATAAGAATTTTTGGTTCATTTAGTGTATACATCATCATCCAGATTAATGTATTTATTCATTCTCTCTCTCTTGAAAGGAGATACTGGTAAACCAGTGATTCTGGTGGTGATGCGTCACAGACATGATGTTGAAGCTCATCTAGGTGACAGCAGTAGACATGTGACCAGAAAAGATGTCAAGCTCACTGTCGACACTCTGTTCTGGAGAGGTGAATTCCTGAAGTGCAGCAACAATGAGGAAGCACTCAGAAAAGTCCTGGATGCTGTTGGTCATTCTTCGGTACATATTTAATTTACACATGCATATTATTTTCTTAATATTGTTTTTGATATTGTTTCCAGAGGTCTCCACTACATGGAGGTCTGAGTACAGGTCAGGTGAAGAACGATGCTCCTTGAAGCTTGTGAGGGATTCAGTGTCTTGTTTAAAGACACATCGACAGGACAGAAGGGTCTTAAACTCAACTGCACTTATCCATTATTATACTGGAACATCAGTGAAAAAAACTAATACTAGTATCACATCGTTAAAATAGTAATAATTTCACAATGGGAACTACACCAGCTGTTGTGCTCTCTGTCTGATAACATGCTTTTTAAACTTTACAGATATCTTGGAAGACATCCATCTGGAACACCATTACAGTATGGTCTTGTAAGTTCCATTAGACACATCAAGAGAAATCATATATTAATGTCAGACCATTTTGAACACATTGGGCGCGATTCATCAGGTCGTATTTATAGTGTAAATAAAGTGACTACATCTGGCGTATAGTTCGTTAAGCTAAAACTGACGTGAGATTCACCAAGCAGTGCATACGTCCCATGTTTTAAACTCCTCTGTGGCTGTGCAGTTGAACTTGGCTTTCGTCCCCTAAAAAATACAGATTGGCGTTGCATTACCTTGACAACGTGTAGGGCTACAATTAAATCTGTCCCGCTGATTGTAGGCTACAATGGATCATCTGCTGTTGTTGCTTCCATAAAGAAGTTTACACGTTTTAACACACCATCAAATAATAAACATGGAATTGATATTATAAGTCTTCTCTACTTAACATTGGCAAACATTTGATCAATATACAGTATAGTCTACTCTACAACAGTAGTCTGTTATAAATTAAAAGCCAATGAAGGGTTGCCCCGCTGCCTCCTTCAGGGACTCGGAGCCAGCGAGTATCATACAACTTTAATCAGCCCTGCTGATTAAAAACTTCAACTTGTAAAAAAATTGATATGCTGAAGGTAATGCTCCCATATAAAATGAGAATAAAGAAGTTTACAAGGTTCAATCCACCACTGTAGCTAAAAGCGTGTGGCGTTCGATCATGTGATCAATATTATATACAGCAGTGGTTCTCAACCAGTGGTCCGGGGACCATCGTTGCTGGTCCTTGATGGAGAGTTGGTAACCAAACGGATCCCTATAGATCTTTAACTCTTGAGAGCGTTAAATGAAACCCTAACCCTTCTTTTATTTTTTATTTTTTTAATACATGTGTTGGCACATGTTGGGCAGAATGGGCACATAAATATTTTTTGTTTGGCACAATTGAAATTGATTTTGCATGAAGAAAAAAGTATTCTAAATATACACAAGCTTTGCACCCTGTTAAGTCAGCCTAGGAACTGGTGTATTTCACAATGTATTTCCCGCATAAATCCCTACAAAATAACATTGATGAATCTGACCATAATGTAGGAATTGTCGGAAATGCCAGTACGGTAAAATATGGGCGTAATATGGCCGTATAGTGCTTGATGAATCCAGCCCATTGCCTTGACGAACGCACTGGTGTATGAATTAAGCCAATTTCTCCACTACAAAAAAAAAAGAAAAAGAAAAAAAAAACATTATATATTATGTTCATTTGTGACATAAATGTGTGCGTGTCCGCGCATGCCTTCGTTTGCATATGTAGGCAGTATTTAGAGGCACAAATATGTAAAAGTGACACATTGTATGTTCATGGCGACCTGATGTCTCTCTCTCTCTCTCTCTCTCTCTCTCTCTCTCTCTCTCTCTCTCTCTAACCCTTCTTTTATTTTTTATTTTTTTAATACATGTGTTGGCACATGTTGGGCAGAATGGGCACATAAATATTTTTTGTTTGGCACAATTGAAATTGATTTTGCATGAAGAAAAAAGTATTCTAAATATACACAAGCTTTGCACCCTGTTAAGTCAGCCTAGGAACTGGTGTATTTCACAATGTATTTCCCGCATAAATCCCTACAAAATAACATTGATGAATCTGACCATAATGTAGGAATTGTCGGAAATGCCAGTACGGTAAAATATGGGCGTAATATGGCCGTATAGTGCTTGATGAATCCAGCCCATTGCCTTGACGAACGCACTGGTGTATGAATTAAGCCAATTTCTCCACTACAAAAAAAAAAGAAAAAGAAAAAAAAAACATTATGTTCATTTGTGACATAAATGTGTGCGTGTCCGCGCATGCCTTCGTTTGCATATGTAGGCAGTATTTAGAGGCACAAATATGTAAAAGTGACACATTGTATGTTCATGGCGACCTGATGTCTCTCTCTCTCTCTCTCTCTCTCTCTCTCTCTCTCTCTCTCTCTCTCTCTCTCTCTAACCCTTCTTTTATTTTTTATTTTTTTAATACATGTGTTGGCACATGTTGGGCAGAATGGGCACATAAATATTTTTTGTTTGGCACAATTGAAATTGATTTTGCATGAAGAAAAAAGTATTCTAAATATACACAAGCTTTGCACCCTGTTAAGTCAGCCTAGGAACTGGTGTATTTCACAATGTATTTCCCGCATAAATCCCTACAAAATAACATTGATGAATCTGACCATAATGTAGGAATTGTCGGAAATGCCAGTACGGTAAAATATGGGCGTAATATGGCCGTATAGTGCTTGATGAATCCAGCCCATTGCCTTGACGAACGCACTGGTGTATGAATTAAGCCAATTTCTCCACTACAAAAAAAAAAAAAAAAAACATTATATATTATGTCCATTTGTGACATAAATGTGTGCGTGTCCGCGCATGCCTTCGTTTGCATATGTAGGCAGTATTTAGAGGCACAAATATGTAAAAGTGACACATTGTATGTTCATGGCGACCTGATGTCTCTCTCTCTCTCTCTCTCCCCCCCCCTCTCTCTCTCTCTCCCCCCCCTCTCCCCCCCCCTCTCTCTCTCTCTCTCTCCCCCCCTCTCTCTCTCTCTCCCCCCCTCTCCCCCCTCTCTCTCTCTCTCTCCCCCCCCCCCTCTCTCTCTCTCTCTCTCTCTCTCTCTCTCTCTCCCCCCCTCTCTCTCTCTCTCTCTCTCCCCCCCCTCTCTCTCTCTCTCTCCCCCCCCCTTCTCTCTCTCTCCCCCCCCTCTCTCTCTCTCCCCCCCCCTCTCTCTCTCTCTCTCTCTCTCTCTCTCTCTCTCCCCCCCCCCTCTCTCTCTCTCTCTCTCAGCCTCTCCCGTACCTGATGCACAGAACATAACCAGCAACAAGTAATATATTTCACTCTTACTGTACTTACATCTGAGTATCTCTTGTTAAATTACATGTACATTTGTTTTTTTTAAAGATCTTAAATATTTCCTGAGGAGGTGTATTCCCAATGTGACTGAGTTTTTTTTGCCTATAGTGTTGCAAACCCAAATGTTTTCATTTACAATTTATTTAAGACACTTGTTACATAATGTGGGTTGTACTTGTTTGAATACCATGACATTTTAGTGTTTAATGTTGTAGGTTGTCATTTCACTTGTTGTAATTATGTTTGTCAATCCTCAGCGAATCAAAGAAGATGAAAGAGGACACTAAGAGTAAGATGTGTTGATAGCTTTGCAGCATATCCAATGTTAAAGCTCTATAAGGTTTTTCTTTAATTCTTGTGTGAATACAAATGTATTTTGTCCAATCTGTGATTGGTTATGAGTATGTTAATACAATATAACTTATACAATTGGGGTGGTTGTATTTGGTCTCCTTGCTCTTCCTGTGTCAATGTTGGACACAATACTTTACACAATCCTGTTTCTAGTTTGACACAGATTTTAAAATCAGAATTTCCCCCAGAACAAATAGGCAGACTATTAGCTCAGTGGTAAAAAAAAAAAAAAAAGAAGGATTAAAAAACAGTTAACAACATTCAGCTTGACTTCAATAAGATCTCTATCTTGACACCAGGGAATTTCTTTGTTGTTGTGACTGGAAAGACTGATGGTGCCCATGAAACATTCATTAAACAACTTGAAGATAACAAACAGATTCGGAAGAGATCTGTGGACCAGAGTGACTACATCCTGGCTTTCTGCCCCACCCCCTCACGAGTTGGAACCGATGTCAAGGAGGCAATGGGCCAGATTCAAAGTTAGTAAAGGCATTTTATCCGATATTTGACCAATCTGCCAACTAAATCGTTACCAAGAAATGTATTCACCAATGTGTTTCGAAAGGTGTATAATAAACATGTACTGGTTTAGTGATGAGTCATCACTTTTCAAAGTTTTGTGAGAGCCGTTCTTTGCCCAAACAATGTTTTTTGGGCAAAACAAATGCTTGCAATGGATTCAGAATCATGAAAAATCCCTAATTTGACCCCTCAAATGCTTTTCCTTTATAGTAAAGTTAATGGGAACCCAACCTTTTTTTCAGCAGTTTTTTATATGGTTTCCCCGGGAGTTGAGTTTCAACTTTTTAGTACATGTTATTATACACCTTTAGAAACACATTGGTGAAGAAATGTCTTGGTAACGATTTAGTTAGCAGATTTTCATATCCCTTACAAAGTGAGAAATCCTCTGATAAGAGTATTTGTTCAATTGATGTATTAAAGGAGCTATAGTCAACTTTTTCTTGAAAAACGGATGCTAAAATAAAAATATTGTTTCGAAAATATTTTATAAAAAATAAGCTTCATATATGTGTTTCTATTCAAAAATGACCACAAAAAGCGTAAAATAATGATAAAATAATCATTTTGGCCATTGTCAGACCGACACTTTGTTTACATTCTAGTCTATAGACTAGGATGTAAACAAAGTGTCGGCCCTACAATGAAAAAGTTGACTAGATCCTTTAATCATCCAAATTAATGTATTTATTCATTCTCTCTCTCTTGAAAGGAGATACTGGTAAACCAGTGATTCTGGTGGTGATGCGTCACAGACGTGATGTTGAAGCTTATCTAGATGACAGCAGTAGACATGTGACCAGAGAAGATGTCATCCTCACTGTCGACACTCTGTTCTGGAGAGGTGAATTCCTGAAGTGCAGCTACAATGAGGAAGCACTCAGAAAAGTCCTGGATGCTGTTGGTCATTCTTCGGTACATATTTAATTTACACATGCATATTATTTTCTTAATATTGTTTTTGATATTGTTTCCAGAGGTCTCCACTACATGGAGGTCTGAGTACAGGTCAGGTGAAGAACGATGCTCCTTGAAGCTTGTCAGAGATTCAGTGTCTTGTTTAAATACACATCGACAGGACAGAAGGGTCTTAAACTCAACTGCACTTATCCATTATTATACTGGAACATCAGTGAAAAAAACTAATGCTAGTATCATATCATTAGAATAGTAATAATGTCACAATGGGAATTACACAAGCTGTTGTGCTCTTTGTCTGATAACTTGCTTTTTACACTTTACAGACATCCATCTGGAACACCATTACTGCACTGACTTGTAAGTTACATTGCACACATCAAGAGAGATCGTATATTAATGTCAGACCATTTTGAACACATTGGGCGCGATTCATCAGGTCGTATTTATAGTGTAAATAAAGTGACTACATCTGGCGTATAGTTCGTTAAGCTAAAACTGACGTGAGATTCACCAAGCAGTGCATACGTCCCATGTTTTAAACTCCTCTGTGGCTGTGCAGTTGAACTTGGCTTTCGTCCCCTAAAAAATACAGATTGGCGTTGCATTACCTTGACAACGTGTAGGGCTACAATTAAATCTGTCCCGCTGATTGTAGGCTACAATGGATCATCTGCTGTTGTTGCTTCCATAAAGAAGTTTACACGTTTTAACACACCATCAAATAATAAACATGGAATTGATATTATAAGTCTTCTCTACTTAACATTGGCAAAAATTTGATCAATATACAGTATAGTCTACTCTACAACAGTAGTCTGTTATAAATTAAAAGCCAATGAAGGGTTGCCCCGCTGCCTCCTTCAGGGACTCGGAGCCAGCGAGTATCATACAACTTTAATCAGCCCTGCTGATTAAAAACTTCAACTTGTAAAAAAATTGATATGCTGAAGGTAATGCTCCCATATAAAATGAGAATAAAGAAGTTTACAAGGTTCAATCCACCACTGTAGCTAAAAGCGTGTGGCGTTCGATCATGTGATCAATATTATATACAGCAGTGGTTCTCAACCAGTGGTCCGGGGACCATCGTTGCTGGTCCTTGATGGAGAGTTGGTAACCAAATGGATCCCTATAGATCTTTAACTCTTGAGAGCGTTAAATGAAACCCTAACCCTTCTTTTATTTTTTATTTTTTTAATACATGTGTTGGCACATGTTGGGCAGAATGGGCACATAAATATTTTTTGTTTGGCACAATTGAAATTGATTTTGCATGAAGAAAAAAGTATTCTAAATATACACAAGCTTTGCACCCTGTTAAGTCAGCCTAGGAACTGGTGTATTTCACAATGTATTTCCCGCATAAATCCCTACAAAATAACATTGATGAATCTGACCATAATGTAGGAATTGTCGGAAATGCCAGTACGGTAAAATATGGGCGTAATATGGCCGTATAGTGCTTGATGAATCCAGCCCATTGCCTTGACGAACGCACTGGTGTATGAATTAAGCCAATTTCTCCACTACAAAAAAAAAGAAAAAGAAAAAAAAAACATTATATATTATGTTCATTTGTGACATAAATGTGTGCGTGTCCGCGCATGCCTTCGTTTGCATATGTAGGCAGTATTTAGAGGCACAAATATGTAAAAGTGACACATTGTATGTTCATGGCGACCTGATGTCTCTCTCTCTCTCTCTCTCTCTCTCTCTCTCTCTCTCTCTCTCTCTCTCTCTCTCCTCTCTCTCTCTAACCCTTCTTTTATTTTTTATTTTTTTAATACATGTGTTGGCACATGTTGGGCAGAATGGGCACATAAATATTTTTTGTTTGGCACAATTGAAATTGATTTTGCATGAAGAAAAAAGTATTCTAAATATACACAAGCTTTGCACCCTGTTAAGTCAGCCTAGGAACTGGTGTATTTCACAATGTATTTCCCGCATAAATCCCTACAAAATAACATTGATGAATCTGACCATAATGTAGGAATTGTCGGAAATGCCAGTACGGTAAAATATGGGCGTAATATGGCCGTATAGTGCTTGATGAATCCAGCCCATTGCCTTGACGAACGCACTGGTGTATGAATTAACACCTTCTAAGTCTGGTCGTACTCCCTCGGACTTCCTACTGGGTCCCATCAGCCACACGTCTATTCCCGGACTTTTGATATAAATGATAATAATTTTAAAAAAAAACATCGGAAATTCTTCTCTGTGTCTTTTTGGAGCTATCTGAAACGGTTAATATGCTCTCACAGACATTTTCTGGTGCTGGGTGTGATACTCGTAATATCCAGCAGGCCACACCGTTGACTCACATTCTGGATGGATGGCTGGCCAGGAGTGGCCATGAACTCTCCCCAGTGTTGAAACTCAACAAGAAAGACACACAAGATGGCTACTCTTTGTCTCTGTTCGTGGATCGCGGTTTCAATCACGTTCGGAGCGCCGCTTCTCTATCGCTCCTTTCCCTGCTTCGCCGCACGTAAACGAATGGAATTGATCTCCCCTCCGCCTCGCCAAAGTAAGATCGCCGACCTCTGCAGGATGAATATGTACGCTGTATCGAGCACTCCATTACGTGTTGTTATCATGTGGGCTTTGTTTTTTTAAAACATGTTTGTAAATAAATGGCTTATTTCTTCGGCGCTACCTCTGTTCAGAGGGTTCTGCCGCGGCTTGCAACGTGTTAAGCCAATTTCTCCACTACAAAAAAAAAAAAAAAAAACATTATATATTATGTCCATTTGTGACATAAATGTGTGCGTGTCCGCGCATGCCTTCGTTTGCATATGTAGGCAGTATTTAGAGGCACAAATATGTAAAAGTGACACATTGTATGTTCATGGCGACCTGATGTCTCTCTCTCTCTCTCTCTCCCCCCCCCTCTCTCTCTCTCTCCCCCCCTCTCCCCCCCCTCTCTCTCTCTCTCTCTCTCCCCCCCTCTCTCTCTCTCTCCCCCCCTCTCCCCCCTCTCTCTCTCTCTCTCCCCCCCCCTCTCTCTCTCTCTCTCTCTCTCTCTCTCTCTCTCTCCCCCCCTCTCTCTCTCTCTCTCTCCCTTCCCTCTCTCTCTCTCTCTCTCCCCCCCCTTCTCTCTCTCTCCCCCCCCTCTCCCCCCCTCTCTCTCTCCCCCCCCTCTCTCTCTCTCTCTCTCTCTCTCTCTCTCTCCCCCCCCCTCTCTCTCTCTCTCTCTCAGCCTCTCCCGTACCTGATGCACAGAACATAACCAGCAACAAGTAATATATTTCACTCTTACTGTACTTACATCTGAGTATCTCTTGTTAAATTACATGTACATTTGTTTTTTTTAAAGATCTTAAATATTTCCTGAGGAGGTGTATTCCCAATGTGACTGAGTTTTGCAGAGTGATGAACTGAAAGAAACCCATTTAAAAAGAAAACATTTAACATAGGCCTATAATACAGTACTTACATTCTGATTCTCATTTTTAAAGGACAACTTTAGTTTTTTACAACAAGGGTTGTAATTAAATAATATAAAATATGAGTGTTAAAATGATTTCATTTACTTCTTTCTATTGTTTTAGAGATTCTTATTTCAGTGGTTGGGGGCATGTGTACAAGTGCTAAATATGTAATTTTACACAGAATAAGCCCATTCCCAAGATACAACGCAACCTTTCATGGTTGGATGTGACTTATGGGGGCTAGAAGTGTTACTGTAAATAGCAATAAAGAAAATGCTGGCATATTGTGTCTAAAAAGACATATTTAGCCACTTGTACGTATGCCCCCATGCGTACACATGCCCCACATTTTAGCACGGTAAACGTGATAAAACAATAGAACGAAGCAAATGAAAACATTTTAAAACTCACTTTTTCTCTAATTATGAACCCTTGTTGTAAAAAAACTAAAGTTCTCCTTTAAGTGTTTTGCTCATGGACACTTTGACCTTGGCCTGGACATGAACCACTGACTTAATTTATGTTTCCCAAGCAGCCTCTTTACCACTCAGCTCGTCCAGTCGTCCCCAAGGCTGACTGTCAATCTTTTTAGACGAACATGCATGAACTCATTGAGCTGACATCTGTAATGATCTGCTAGGGTAGGCCTATAATGACCATTAAAAAAAAAGAAGAGAAACATTTTCAACCTTATTTTGATACTCATTATTTTAAACCTGTGTCACTAATGAATAATATAGGTTGTCCTTTAATGTCCATGGCTGTCCTATAGCATATTTAGTGAAAACAAGAAAACAGCCTGCACTCAGTGGAGGTCCATTTATAGCTGGTCCATTTATCCATAAAGTCTTTTTATGCACATTTTGGCTTTTGCACATATCTTTGAATGGAAACACCTGAAAATTCAAAAACACTTTTACGCTTGGAGGAGGCGGACTTAATAATATAAAAAACGTAATGTGCCAAAGGGCAATGGAAACACTAAGCCGGGGGTCAGCAACCCGTGGCTCTAGAGCCGCATGCGGCTCTTTAGCGCCACCCTAGTGGCTCCCTGGAGCTTATTCAAAAATGTATGAAAATGGAAAAAAATGAGCTTTTTGTTTTAACGATTTTTTTATCATCACTGTCAGGCAGACACCTTGTATCTCCATGTTTTTTTTGTTTTTGTTTTTTTCGCAAAGTGAAGCCCTGCTTCATCATACAAGACTGACGCACAAAAGTAGTGAAAACAGCAGATCTACAAGCACACAACGCCTCGCACCGCGAGGCGTTGTGTGCTTGTAGATCGGCTGTTTTCACTAGTTTAGTTAATTTTATGATAAATACAAAACAAAGTTTTGGATATACAAGGTTTCCACCCAACAACGACGATATATAAAGCTTTTATAATTTTTTGCGGGCTCCAGACAGATTTGTTTTGGGGTTTTTTGGTCCAATATGGCTCTTTCAACATTTTGGGTTGCCGACCCCTGCACTAAGCGAATAGGTTTTGAATGAAAATGCATTGAACTTGCGTGAAGGGGTGCTGGGGGGCGGCCGCCTCCAACACCGACTTGTTTTGATTCAGTGCAATGGTAACATGCTTATACAAAGTTATGAGGCAGGTGTTGATGGTCTACATACAACATCATTAGACTCTCACAAAAACGATGAGACCTAAAATCACAATAACCGCTCATCGGTTAGTATTTGGGGCCTCGCGGCGCTTCCGGAAGGCAAACAAATTAGGGCCTCTAGACTCCAACTCCTTTTTGAATCCGGGGCCCAATACGTCCCTGCTGTCCCGCAACGGTGTCACATGCACAGAACGCCCGAGAACAGCAGACCTCCAAGTCCAAGCTCACAACAGTTGCATCTGTAACAAGCTGTGAGCTTGTATATGAGCTGTTCTTGTGCATGCCGTTGCGGGGGGGGTGAAGTAGCCTATACATATGTGGAGCATCTCTTCCTCTCTCTCTCTCTTATCTTATAGATAAAATCTATACCAGTGGTGTCCACGTTATCCCCGCCCGCAATAATAATTATTTAAACTTAGGTGCAAACTATGGCAGAAATGACTGGTGATTGTGAATGAATTCCAAATCCAACTACATGTCTTTCACAAATATTGAAAGACAGCCTGGAGTCTGGACTAGGGTGACCATATTCTGAATTTCCTAAAAGAGGACACTCTACCCGGCATACAACACGCACGCACGCACGCACGTACACACACACACACACACACACACACACACACACACACACACACACACACACACACACACACACACACACATACATATTAGCCCAAAATAACCATATTTAAACAAGAGACCCCTCCACCCTTACGAGCACAATCAGTTGAGGCATTACATTTTGTATAACATGGTTCTATTGAGAAAATAGCAGATCTACATGCTTGGTAGATATTAGAGGCTTCACAATTTCTGCCTCTAATATTTGTTTAATTTACCATTTTAGAGGTACTAAAGGTACTAAAAAAGACCCTAAATTATCACTTTAGAAATGTGCATATACCTCATACTGTTGAGTGAGAAAACAATGTTGCACATTAAGTTAATCATCTGGGTGGGGACCCCTCAAAATAATTTGGGGACCCCCCTGGGTCCCGACCCACAGGTTGAGAACCACTGCCCTATACCACTAATATTATTAGTTATGTATTTATTTTTGAGGGGGTTCCAAATTGACCCTTTACAGATCCACTGATTTAAAGTGCTCTTGACTCCTGACGTTCAGCTTTGTATTACAAAGAAACTAAATAAAATATCTCTATTGGTTTCTTCAAACCACCGTATCTTCAGCTTTACAAGGTTGTACAAAATATTCTGTCAATTTAGTTAGCAGAAGAGCTCTCACCTCGCACAGACTGTCTTGTACTGCGTCTAAATACCTTTAGTTGTGATGGTATGGACACAGAAGTGTCAGCTTTAATGCAGAGTGAACGCTCTGCTTCTCATTTGGTCACCAAGACGAAAACACTGTCACTTTTCGTTTATTTCATCAGTGTAAACGGCATTAATTGCGTTTGCAGTGCTATGCTATCGTTCGGCTGAATGTCTCTGCGCAGCGCAAGCTGACGAGCTCTGCTC
Source organism: Nannobrachium achirus (assembly GCF_963921795.1). Taxonomy (NCBI): domain Eukaryota; kingdom Metazoa; phylum Chordata; class Actinopteri; order Myctophiformes; family Myctophidae; genus Nannobrachium; species Nannobrachium achirus. Next base: position 3,275,931 of record NC_137813.1, on the reverse strand, counting down.
TGAGTCTGATCGGAACAGCGACGCATCTGAACGAGGGAGGGAGGGAGGGAGGCGTCGCAGCGGAGACAGAGTAGTATGAATAATACAGGTTCCGGGGTTTGGGGTGGAAATCCGTCTATCACAGGGTGTTTACAAACGAACCACTGAACGTGCATTGTAAATGCCCATGATTTAACGCTGATATGCGCGAAACCCCGGACATTTGAAGGAATTTATAAAACCCCCCCGAACAGGCCGGACAGCCCCCTAAAAGAGGACATGTCCGGGCAAAAGAGGACGTATGGTCACCCTAGTCTGGACAGCAGACCAATAGCATACAAAGTTGTGAATCGTGTATAATATTTTTGTAAAAAACTAAAATTTATAAACAAAGTAAAATGCATGTTCAATGTGTGTCACTTGACTGGAAAAAAATGTGCCACCGACTGCTTATTTCATGAACTATCTCCCAAGAATCGTATTTTATCAGTGGATGGAAACAGGCAACATGCGCTTTTCTTTTTCAGAATTTATGATGATTCACTTCGTATTTTCGAAAAGGCTTTATGGAAATGCAGTTTAGATGTACTGTGTCTCACCCAGACAGAGCAACGGATGATGAAAAGGACATTCATTGAGTTCTGACTGTTCTCATGTCGGGCCGACCATTTTGTATAATTCAGTGTTGCTGGATTTCTGCTTTACAGTTTTCTGTATTAGTTTTAGTGACCAGTTTGATGGCGGTCATTTCATCTCATGTTTATTTTCTGTTCCTCAGACCAGAACCACCACAGAGTAACACACCACAGGATCGTGGTAAGAACATAATATGTGTTACACTTTTACTAATTCTATAAAGTTACAATACATTTAGAAACCAATATTCTAGCATAGGTTTCACAATGTTACTGGTTTGGAGATGGATGGAACAGATTAATTCATATGCAGCTATATGTTTTTTATTTTATTTAATACAATTACTTACTTAATTATTGACTTTTTGCAGAATTTTCAATGTTTCCTGGGTAGAACAGGAAAGTTACATAGTGCAGCTTTAAATTATTATTAGACTAGATTTATAATTGTATGATGTCATTTGAAGCTATTTTTGTACATTTTCTCAGAACTGTGCTTTATTTTTCAGTTCAACCATGGAAAATGATCAACTTTGGGTAAGAGCAGTAAGAAAATAAATGCTTTACTGATGGAAGACTGTCTAATTGGTTCTCTTTTATCTTTTGTGCTTGTGGCTTTTCATTATGTTATATTGAGCCTGGTGTGCAGTTATTAGTGGTGTAACGATACAGTTTAACAACGATACGCATCACGATACATGGATGACAATACAATACATGGACAATATTGGTTCATACATGGCGATACAATTCGATTCAAGGATTTAAAATCGATATAGTAACTATTTAGCAAAGAAATTAAATCTGTGTGACGTGTCGATAGTGCATGTTATTATGGATATAAATAAGTAAACACTGTGATTCTCTAGCAAATACACAGACATTATATTTCAACATGTGGACAAACCTGCACCTTCACATGAACACAGAGATTACACACGTTTATCGATGGACCAAGAGTAGCTATATGGAATGGAAAAGTAATTAAACCCCTCTTTTTCATTTTCCTTCTTAAAATTGCTAAATACAAGACACAAATACCAAAAAGTTTCCATACAATCAATTATTTGCACTGCAAAATGATTCGATTATCTGCATTTTAAACGATACCGATACGATACAAAGCCAAAACGCTACGATATATGCTTTTGCATATCGATATAGTAGATCATTGCAAATTATTTTTTATTTTATTTTTATTCAGTTGCTATATCGTTACACCCCTAGCAGTTATACAAGGTGTACAGTATATGACACAATGCATGATCATAACATTTAAACCATAGGGTTGTAACACTTGAAATCATCGTTCCATTTCTGAGCAAATAACATTATTCTTAAAGTTTATCAATGACTGTAACAGTACCACTATGACACGTGGTGTATTGAGAGGATTTAGGTGGGCTGTGTGTTTACCAGGACGTGCACCAACAGTGCAAAAAGTGTACTATTATTTGTCTATCATTTTATTTTATTTCTTCAGAAACAAAGACACTCTGCTTGACAGTGTGACAAAATTCCATCCTAAAAATAAGAACATCAAACACATCAGGATCATGCTCCATGGACCAGTGGGATCTGGAAAGTCCAGCTTCATCAACTCTGTTAACAGTGTCTTACAGGGGAGAATGATCCATGGTGCACATGTGAATACTGGTGGTGGTCATAATTACTTACAGAAAGTAAGTAATACATTTTGTTGCAGTATACCTACTAGTGAAATTAAATTGTCATGTACTTAAAGTATACATGCTCTGCTTCTAACTGTTAGTGTACAAACAGGGTTAAACACAACAATAGTCTGACAAGTATAATAATGTAAAAAAAAAGACAAACTTTCTTTTCCCTCCGAGTAGAATATTGGGGTCTGTCTCTGGCCATTTGAGTTGTGTTACACCTAAACCTCATGAAATCTTTGTGTTGAAAAGGCACAACATTCTGAAGTCTGTTGTGTACTATTTATTAGGGGTGTGACGATATTGCTACCTCACGATACGATATCTATCACGATATTAGGCTCTCGATAACAATAATATCACAATATGCTATATGCGATATATTGCAAGAAATGTCATCCACGATATATCACGATATCTGTAACTGAAAATGAAAAATAACCATAAAAGGCACAACTCTGGAATTATACATTTATTCCATAATTTTACAAGATTATTTTATAAATTGGCTAATAAGTAGATGAAATCTTGCCTCCTCAAACAGTAAACAAAGACTTTGTAACCTGCCCACAATGTGTCTATCCACAACAATGGGTAGGCCTACGAACTAATCAATCCGTAACTGAAAAGCATGTAAAACACTGACTGGAACTGTGTGTGTGTGTGTGTGTGTGTGTGTGTGTGTGTGTGTGTGTGTGTGTGTGTGTGTGTGTGTGTGTGTGTGTGTGTGTGTGTGTGTGTGTGTGTGTGTGTGTGTGTGACTTCCATTCATTATATTAACGTGGGTGTGTGTTGTGTAAGCGTGCGTTTGTGTAATGGTGGCATGTGTACAGTATGTGTGTGTCCTCTAAACACAAACAGAGCTACGTTGCAACGTATTCTCCTCTCCAATCCTCCTCTTTCCCCCTCACAGCTGACAGTCTGGTCTGAACAACATAACTTTCTTCTTGCTTCCTCACTGTGCATAATATGGCCTATCTACAGTACTCTAGAATTCATAGCTACAAGCACTGTCTTACAAATGTGTTCATATTTTACAGTATAAATCCCAGAACATCAGAAAAGGACACTTCATGTTCAATGAGCTCACAGGCCTTGAGGGTGAGACAGGAGTTCATGAAGAAGACATTCGATTGGCTCTGGAAGGTCATGTGATGGATGGCTACATGGTAAAAATGTCACTCTCTCATTAACATGTGTCAATGATAGCATGTCATTATTAACACAAATTAATTTAATATATGATAAGCTAAATGATTGTCCTTCTACAGTTCAATCCTGCAGCAGCGATGTCAGTTGAGGATCCTTTCTACAAGCCTAACCCCACTCCAGAGGACCAAACCCATGTTCTGGTTCTGGTCATTCCTGCTGACCAGATGACCTCTTCATCCCTAGAGTCCATGAAGAAGATGAGAGACATTGCATACCAGATGGGTAAAAGAACATTTTAGTATTATTTGTTATCACATGGTTATTGACTTTTTGTTACCAAAACAAACAAGCAAACAAACAAACCACACTTAAATGAATAATATTAGCATTATTAAGAACTATATTCGAATGATTGTGTATCAGTGTCGTTTTCACTGGGTGTTGCAGGTTGGGAAGAAATAAATCAAAATGACTTGTCGGGCGACTGTCTCTTCATGGGATTTGTAGGCTGAATGTTTTTCTGCACTTTTGACAGGCATTCCACAGATGTGCATTCTCACCAAAATTGATGAGGCCACTTCTTTGGTGAAGAATGATGTAAAAAATGTCTACAAAAGCAAGAACCTGAAGGAAAAGGTGGGTCAATTGGACGTTATATACACTATTATTACACCACCTGTTGATCTCTGTTGAATGTTATTTTATTCTCAACACAGATGGAGGAGGTCCGTGACACAGTGGGGATTCCAGAGGACTGCATCTTTCCTGTGAAGAACTACCATGATGAAACTTCCCTGGATGATGACATTGATGTTCTGATACTGGATGCATTGCAACACATGCTTAACTTGGGAGAAGACTTGATCAAAATGAATTATATGTGGTAACCTTTTTCACATTGGCCTATTATAGTACCACCAGGAGGCCAAAAAAGCCTGCCCAACCTGTGCTCGGAAGAACACTGCTTCTATTTTTTCTTTGATTTCTTTTCCCATTTTATCCCATTTTTTCCTTTCCTTTTATTATTTTATTATTATTATTACCCTAATAATAATATTGTACTCCTATTAAATTAAATTGTATTACATTTGTTTTGGGAAGATCATCAACATATTTTCTGAGGAGGTATTCCAAATGCAAACTGAAAGAAAACAAATTTAATTCATAATTAACATACATAGGCTACTCCTATAAATTTAAATCTGGAATTCTTACACCTTAATAATTTTGTCACAGAATAATAATTTGGTCTCCACTACTCCTCTTTTTGTTATTTCTTTTTTTGTCACAGTATATTTGCACATACTGTACATGACCTTTGTCCTCTGCTTTCTCCCATCCTCCAACAACTAGGAGCAGTGAGCATCAAACTACAGCTCTTGCTCAGGGATACACATCAACATATCCCAGCAGGACTGGCCAGACAGGCTCAATACCCACTCCATGGCTGTCCTCAAATGTTCCATGGTAATGTGGGTTGGACTTTGAACATCATGACTTGTCATATTCAACAAGAAGTATACATCCTTTCTATAGACTGATCCGTTGTCATCAGACAATAAAGATGATTGTTTAAAAGCATGTCAGCTTCATTTAGTCAGGACAGTGAGGTAGAGCTCACTGTCCAAGCTTAGATAGAAATCAGCAGGTTTCCTCTTTGATATGAGCAACTTATCCTACAGTGCAGCTCTGGAAATATGTATTTCAAGATCAAAGTAATGCTTTAATGATCCGTGATTATTTAAGATCTTGAAAATCTTATATATTTTATGAGGAGGTCTATTTCCAATGTGAGTTTTGATGAACTGAAGGAATGAAGGAAACAAAATATTTTAATTTACAATTAAAATACTTACAGTATATATTCTGATACTCATTCATTGCTTACTGTATACATTCTTATTCTCATTCATTCATTAAGACATCTGGTGATGTGGCTGATAGGCTACTTTGAAGACCATGATTGTCAAATGTCAGTGTGTTCTTGATGGTTGTCATTTCATCTGATGTTATTCTCTGTTTGTCAATCCTCAGCACTTCAGACAAGAAGATAGAAGAGAACACTGAGAGTAAGAGTTGTTGATTTGCAGAACGTTCAGTGTTGTGAATACAAATGATTTAGTGCCACTGTTATGGGAACGAAACTGAACGAAAACAGCTGCACAACATGGCCTATCAAACTCCATTTTAACCACGATAGATTCATAGAAAACATCCGTCCTTGCTTCTTACTTACTTACGCCTATTGCCCAACTTTGGGCATAGGCCACGAACAAGAGCTCTCCAGGCATCCCGGTCATGGGCCAGTGTCGCCAGCTGTCCCCATGTGTGGCCAGACCTTTTCACATCTGCATCCAGGTCACGCCGCTAGGTGTTTCTTGGTCTGCCCCTCTTTCTTTTCCCTTGTGGGTTCCAGAACAGGGCATTTCTTGTGATATTTGATACAGGTTTGCCGAAAGTGTGGCCAATCCATCGCCAGCGTCTTTGAAGGATTTCTTTCTCTACAGGGTGCTGTCCTGTTCGCTGCCACAGCTCCAGGTTACTGATTTTGTCTGGCCAGCGGATTAAGAGGATTCTTCGAAGGCAGGTGTTGTTAAAAGTCTGGATTCTGTTCATGGTGCAAACCGTTGTTCTCCAGGTTTCTGCTCCATACAGCAGAACAGGTTTCACCGTAGAATTAAATATCCTGGTCTTGGTGTTTGAAGGCAAATCTGAGGATCCCCAGACATTTTTCAGCTGATGGAAAGCTCCTCTTGCCTTGCCAATCCGCACTTTTACGTCGGCATCTGTCCCACCCAGTTTGTCAACAATACTGCCCAGATAGGTGAAGCTCTCCACCTCCTCTAGTGCTTCACCTTCTAGGGTGATGGGGGTAACGCAGTCTGTTTTTATTTGTGTTAATCCTTTTGAGGACCTTGCTCTTTCCTCTGTGAATTGTGAGTTTTCTGAGACTGTGTTAGTTTTTTCTTGCATTTGTCGTTGAGTGTGGGAAAGGAGGGCCAGGTCATCCGCTAAATCAAGGTCATGTGTCCTAGGTGTCCACTGGATGCCATGTATTTTCTGTGCCGTCATTGTCTTCATTGTCTTCATTCCTGTTGGCCATCGATTGGACAACAGGAATGAGATAATTAGGGAAAGTCTTTGAACAATTTGGGAACTAAATGCTTACCAATAGCTTTCTTCACAAATGTGTTCATAAAGGTGTCTACTATCACCTCTGAACTTTTTCAAACCCAACCCCCTTGGGAAACTTTTGGGTGCCAATCAAAGTCGGGGTCTCATTGACTTTACTATACAGGGATGACTCATCCCTGTATATACTCATCACTAAACCATAGTTTTGTGGGGACCGTTTCTTTGCCCAAGGAATGTTTGTCGTGCAAAACAAATGCTTGCATTGGATTCAGAATCATGAAAAACTCCTAGTTTGACCCCTCGCATGCTACTTAAAGCAGATCTTCTTTTTTTTTTCTTTTTTTTAAGTCAACGAGACCCCAACTTTGATTGGCTCCCACAAAGTTTCCCAAGGGAGTTGGGTTAGGAAAAAGTTCAGAGGTGATAGTAGACACCTTTATGAACACATTTGTGAAGAAAGCTATAAGTAGCCTTGTCCTCACCTGGAAGGTATTGGTGATCTGCTCGTGTTTCACCCTGCAGGTCATCCCTTCATAGGAGTTCCTGAAGATGTTGGTGATCTTCTCAGTAACTCCATAGTGTCTCAACAGTTTTCAGATAGTCTGCCTATCCACACTGTTAAACGCCTTCTCGTAGTCAATAAAAATGACATACAGTAGAGTGGTGAGTTCCACTCCAAGGACTGTTCCAGAATGATCCGCAACGTGGCGATCTGGTCCGTGCAGGATCTACAGTATTCTTACGGAAACCAGCTTGATGGTCTTGGAGGTGTGGGTCAACAACAGTATCCTTCATCCTGTTTAAAAGGACTCTTATTCCCTGACCCTGTTGTTGACAGCAGTGTTATTCCCCTATAGTTGGAACAGGAAAATAGGTCACCTTTCTTCGGGAGCTTGATAAGCCTTCCTTCCACTCTGACGGTATTTCCTCTTTCTCACTGATGTCACGGAATGTCATGTCCTTGCTTCTGGCAAGTATTGTCCTTCTCATTTATTTCATTTGAAAGTGAAATATCCCTTTTAACGGACCTCTTTTACTTTAAATGGAGATAATCTATTCACTAAATCGTAGTATTCTATTTAATGGAAAATGTAATAGAAATATAAAGTGGTATTCAAAATGTATTCAAATGTATCAGAAGTCATAGTTCAGTTTACAACAGTATGTGTTGATTTCATGTCAGATGTATTAACATTACACACACGTGTGTGTGTGTGTGTGTGTGTGTGTGTGTGTGTGTGTGTGTGTGTGTGTGTGTATGTGTGTGTGTGTGTGTGTGTGTGTGTGTGTGTGTGTGTGTGTGTGTGTGTGTGTGTGTGTGTGTGTGTGTGTGTGTGTTCAATAAAAGACATACAGGATATCAGACAACAACTGCAGAAACTGAAACTCATAGTAGACCAGCACACAGATCAACTGGATGAAAGAGTGAGAAGAGAAAAGGAATTGGAGGAGACAATTCAGACACTACAAGGTACATGCACATACACACACACTCACACTCACACAGACAAGCACACACTCAGCACTTATTGTACACATGCACGCTATGGCGCTCGTCTGAATCAGTCCTTGTCCTTTTATGCCCATACACTGTATGGAGATCCCTGATGTCATCATATTGAGCCCATATCTGGGAATGCCCATATATGGACATATTGTGTCAGTCTCATGTGGTCTATATGACATCAGACATCTACTGTATGATGTCAGTCATCTCCATATTTGGAAAAAGTTAGAAATGTAATTAAAGTCAATGGAGAAAATGTATTCACAAATACATTTATATAAATTAAACTATATATAACGTATCTCTTAGCTAAATGCACCCCAACTTGTCCCGATGAGGTGGATTTGACACATGGTCCAAGTGCGCACCACCAAAACTGGGAGGAGTAGCGCAGAAAAAAAAGTTTATCTTGAAAGATGGAAGGAATAAAGTCAGATAAGTACTATAGTCTGGTTACGGGTCCATTTAGTTCCATTTAACGCCCTCAAAAGCTAAAGATCTATGATAAGGGTCCATAGAACATATTCACACCGCGGCCATCTTGGATCACATGACTTCCTGGGATAGCAGCCTGCATTACAAACCATTGTGAACAATGGAGCGATGGTCCCAAAATATGAGTTCTATTCAACCAATTTCTTTTTACCAAATTGACAAATGGGCAAATGACAACATCAAAATCCCCAAAATGATTAAATAGAAGGGTACATCCACAATATTCATGGTAGTTAGGTAGCAACCTTACTGTGTACAAACTAAAGACTTGCTATCTGTGCAGTGCTTGCTCCACTATCATATTTGTTTTTAGATAATTTCTGATTAATATGCAAAAATCACGATAAGTAATATATGATGGCAGAGCAAGCACTAGTCTGCATACTGTAGCAAGTCTTTGTACAGAGTAACATTGCAAACTAACTACTATGAATATTGTGAATATACCCTTCTATTTAATCATTTTAGGGATGTTGATGTTGTCATCTGCCCATTTGTCAATTTGGTAAAAAGAAATTGGTTCAATAGAACTCATATTTTGGGACCATCGCTCCATTGTTCACAATGGTTTGTAATGCAGGCTGCTATCCCAGGAAATCATGTGATCCAAGATGGCCGCGGTGTGAATATGGTCTATTTGGTTACTAACTCTCCATCATTTAGCTGGTGACGACCTGTAACCCCCTCAAGGACCACTGGTGGTCCCCGGACCACTGGTTGAAGCTGGCACCAGATGATATAGATCATCTGTGAGAGTAAATATTCATAAACGTCGGGTTTATGGAAGCTGCTGCCTCCGTTGCCCCTCTATAAATGTGCTCAAAATAACAGATGTATAAGTTGTCAACACGCAATGACACAGTGCATTGATAGCTTGCAAGTCTGTTTATTTTTAGCGTCTGTATCTAGGCTATAGAAGCAAAGAAACGCAGTTTGATTCCGCCATAGCTCTGTCAATGAGCTAACAATACAGTACAGTATGAGAGGGCATAACAATTACATGAACTAAGTTCGGGCCGCTTCGCTATCCGTGTGCTGTGAGACCTTGAACATGAATGCTGTCTTGGGACTCCATGGGTCTCGGGGTCAATTAGTAGGGATTAACTTGTATATATTAGACTGTTATATTGTGCATTTAGATGTGATTAAACAGTTATAGTTAGTTTTAATAAACATCTTAAGTTTACAAAAAAAGAAGATAAAAAAGGAAGTTGATTTACCTTTAGAGCATACGGTCAGTTTGTTTAGAGAGGTTAATTTATAAAAGAAAGAAAGAAGAGAGAGAGAGAGAGAGAGAGAGAGAGAGAGAGAGAGAGAGAGAGAGAGAGAGAGAGAGAGAGAGAGAGAGAGAGAGACATTTAGACAACTGAAAGATGAACTGAATATGAGGAAGAAGCAGGTCATCAGTGGAAAAAAGTACATGACTCTAACCCTGAATTTACTCAATAATATTACAGTAAACACAAGTGAAAGACATTCGAGAAAATGTATGAATTGAGGATGTTCAAATGTCTGTGGTTCATCTTAACCGACATACAGTACAGTATGTTTTACATAGGCGTGTGTGTGTGTGTGTGTGTGTGTGTGTGTGTGTGTGTGTGTGTGTGTGTGTGTGTGTGTGTGTGTGTGTGTGTGTGTGTGTGTGTGTGTGTGTGTGTGTGTGTGTGTGTGTGTGCGCGCGCGCGCGTGTGTGTGCGCGCGTGCGTGTGTTCTATAAAAGACATACAGGATATGAGAAATGAGAAATTGGAGGAGAAAATTCAGAAACTACAAGGTACATGCACACACACACACACACACACACACACACACACACACACACACACACAGACAAGCACACACTCAGCACTTATTGTACACATGCACGCTATGGCGCTCGTCTGAATCAGTCCTTGTCCCTTTTATGCCCATACACTGTATGGAGATCCCTGATGTCATCATATTAAGCCCATATCTGGGAATGCCCATATATGGACATATTGTGTCAGTCTCATGTGGTCTATCAGACATCTACTGTATGATGTCAGTCATCTCCATATTTGGAAAAAGTTAGAAATGTAATTAAAGTCAATGGAGGAAATGTATTCACAAATACATTTATATAAATTAAACTATATATAACGTATCTCTTAGCTAAATGCACCCCAACGTGTCCCGATGAGGTGGATTTGACACATGGTCCAATTGCGCACCACCAAAACTGGGAGGAGTAGCGCAGAAAAAAAAGTTTATCTTGAAAGATGGAAGGAATAAAGTCAGATAAGTACTATAGTCTGGTTACGGGTCCATTTAGTTCCATTTAGCGCATTGTAACGGGGACAGACTCCCGCGTGTTACCGGCTGATACCGACAATAAGCCACTCCCGACCTACTCAACGCCCTCAAAAGCTAAAGATCTATGATAAGGGTCCATATGGTTACTAACTCTCCATCATTTAGCTGGTGACGACCTGTAACCCCCTCAAGGACCACTGGTGGTCCCCGGACCACTGGTTGAAGCTGGCACCAGATGTTATAGATCATCTGTGAGAGTAAATATTCATAAACGTCGGGTTTATGGAAGCTGCTGCCTCCGTTGCGCCTCTATAAATGTGCTCAAAATAACAGATGTATAAGTTGTCGACACGCAATGACCAGTGTTGGGCAATATTACTTAGGAGAGTAATCGTTACATATTACTTATTACTCCTTGGAAAAAGTAATAATATTATATTACTTATTACTTGGAATCAAGAGTAATATATAATATATTAAGTTATATTACTTTTTTTCTTTTTTCTTTTTTTTTTACTCCGCAAAAGAAAAGAGATGTAGGGTACAACGACACAATCTGTTAGCCAGCTCCTTTTAGAACATAATCTAATTTATTGTAAAAATAAGTCTCCAATCAGCCAAACATGTTATTTGACAGTGCATTTACAAGCCTAATACAAATTTAAAACTGTCAGTAATTTTGACCCTATAGGCTCTGTATGGTCTTTCCCTCAGGCTCAGAATAAAGGGATATAGTCAGAAAGCAGCCTACTTTATTAGGAGTATCTGTAAATTGAAAAACAATCCAGCACCACAGAGATGAAGAGAAACTACTTCTCCCTGTGTGTGAGATACGGGAGCTTGTGTCTTTGTGTGTAAATGAGAAGAGGTCTCTCTCTCTCTGTGTGTTTTTCAAAAGAAGTTAACGACCATCAATTAAGCAGCTTCATGCGCATGATGCGCTGCTCTCCTCTCCTGCCAGAGAGGCACAAGTAATATAGTAACTAGGTGTTTTTTTGACAGAGTAAAGCGTTACATATTACCGTTTTTGGCAGAGTAATACCTTACACTACTCGTTACTGGATAAAGTAATAATATTACAGTAATATATTATTAGTAATTAGTTACTGCCCAACACTGGCAATGACACAGTGCATTGATAGCTTGCAAGTCTGTTTATTTTTAGCGTCTGTATCTAGGCTAAAGAAGCAAAGAAAGACCGCAGTTTGATTCCGCCATAGCTCTGTCAATTCTGAGTGTCCAAAATAATTATGTTATTATTATGGGTGCGTCAATGCGTTTGTTCGCCAAATATACAACTATGCGTAGACGTAAGTCAGGGCCCTAAATGCCCCCCCCCCCCCAAAAAAAAAATAGGAAAAGATGTAGCACTCCACCATGAAATATTAGAAATGAACCAAAGAATTAATCGAAATAATTATTATGACCGACCAACACAGATAAAAAGAAATGTAAAAAAATACGAGGTGAAATGGACTGTGCCAATGTGGCGGAGAGAGTCGCAGCCCCAGCCTGAAGCCTCATAGCCCAGGTGGGGAGGTTCGCATCACCTCCGTTACACCAAGACAGTTAAGGAATTTGGAAGATGAAAAAATAAACATTACTTTGGAGATTATCCAACTCCCCACGAGGGAGACAATAATTCAAAAATGACACCGTAAAAAATGTAATCGATAATTAAAAATTCTGAAACGAAATGTGACTCAAATACCAGCCACATACATACAGGGGTGTCATACACAAGGTTAAATCATGCTAATAGGAGCTCTACACGGACTAATTTTGAAGGATACAAAATGTTAAAATTTGAATCAAGTTAATCTACGGCTTAAACGGGAGTTCTGGGTTAAGTCTGTAACACCTTGCCTTCGTATTTTCCGCAACTAAAACACTGAATTGTCTTGTAATCACACCGACGAGCTTGTGGGCCCTGTGCAGGGGGCATAGGGGTGTTCTGGATGTGAGGTGTATTACCTTGGTTCCATGGTCCTGGTTGGCTCTGCTGCCGGCTTGCCCCGGATCCCCAAGTGTGAGGCTCGTGTTGTGGTGAATGTAGTGTGGCGTGGCCCTCCGGAGTCATGACAGCTTGCATTTTAGCTAAAGGTTTTGGTGGAGCTGTGGAATTGTCGTAAAACTCAGCCAGAGTCATGATTTCATCGATAGTTTTTGATTTACATAAGGGATTGTGGGTTATTATAGCTTGCTTTAGATGAGGGTGCAGGGTGCACTCATTAAGAGTTGGTTAAACAAATCTTTATAGCCCACCTGGCCATGGTCTAGACTCTAGGCCTAACTGGTGGTCAAACTGGGTTTTAAATTTGTTAATTAATTCGGTGACATTTTCTCTGTTTTTCGGTTTGGTTCTGGTGAGGACAGATAAATCAGTGAGAGCTTTTGCATTCTCTATCATTTTGTTCACAGCCTCCTCGTGTTCCACACAGTTACATTGTAATGGGAGTTTCTGGAAAGTTTGCATGTCATCATTTTCGGGCAACATTTTGCAATCAAATCCCTGACCTCTATGAGGCTGTTAAGTATGACATCATTTTGTAGGCAGAGGAGAATTTCTGCCCCCAGTTTCTGTGAATCTTTTTACTATTTTTACTATTTACACATTTTTCTTCTCTTTGTTGTTGAAAGGAAAGTGTTAGAATTATACTTTAGTCTTTATTTTTGTCTCGGATCTGTTGAAAATAGCGAGGGACAGAAAATGCTCTGGGGGCAGATTCTCCTCTGCCTACAAAATGATGTCACAAGTTCTGTTATCTCAGCTCTGAGAGCCGTCTCCCATGAAGTCTAATCGTATAGTATATGTGGTAATTTGTCTACAATATTTGTAATGTCTTCAGGATTCCATTTCCGGTAACAATAATACATTGAGCCATCTCCCTGTGGATAGGCTATTATTGGAGTTAGGAGTGTTGGTTCCTTTTAGCATCAAGTGTGTGTTTTGGTTTCTCACGTGTGCCAGGGTGGGGAGAAAGGAGTCCTGGAGGTCCACCGACAGCAGGTTCAATCAGGTCCACACCTTGAGAAAGTGGAGAAGGAGTAATTTTAGTTATGTCAAATAACACCTCGTCATCATTCATACTGTCAAGAAGTGACTGGTCTCCGCCCGAGGGGCCGTCCAGAGCGTGGCATGGGTGTGTTTTTGGAATGCCCTGAGTGGTGTGTGTGTGGCAGGGAATAAGAATTCCCCATAGTGCCAAATGTAAAATATAAAGAATTAATACAAAGTAGTTACACAAATATTATAATTCAAAAATGATAATAAATGGTGTTACTATAGGCCTACTGTAATTCCCCTCTGCACAGACAATGTGACAGAATGTGTCAGGGCTAAATTATGTGTCTTGACTCTTACTGAAATACAAAGTAAAAGTATGAGAAGCGACTTGTTGCGGCGATAACTGAAGAAAACAATTTACTTATCATAAGTAGTATTCCGGTCACCAACGAAGGTGCATAGAGACGAAGGTGCGTAGAGATCAGTCACCGGGCCACTGAAGCATGCAACCTGAAAGCCATGGGTCAAGCGGTCCAGTGACGGATGTCCAGGCAGACAATGTTATTATTAAATAAACTAGAAGCTGGGCCGCCCGAAGGCCAACTCGGGAACGATGTAAATAGGGAATGAATGCCCCGCCCTTTAATGCAAACCCCATTATACCTGTTGTCATAGGACCCGTTTTGACCATCTGTTTGCCTGTGTCCATTTATGCCCATATATGGAGATATCTGTATCTGTCTGTCTGTCGGCGACCATTTTATGTCCATATATGGAGATCACTGCGGATATAGTTCTGGGTCCATTTTATGCCCATATATGCCCATATATGGTCTCTGTCGCTTTTTGTTTGTTTCTTTAAGCAGAATACGCAGCCTGCTTAAATCTGCATCATTCAAGTCATCCTCCCAGTCCCACGCTGTGTTGCTTGTCTTATGTTTGTCTTTGTCTCTTTTATTTTATTTTTATTTTTTGGAGCGGACCCCATGAATGCCCCACCCTTTAATGCAAACCCCAATATACCTGTTGTCATAGGACCCGTTTTGACCATCTGTTTGCCTTTGTCCCCTTATGCCCATATATGGAGATCTCTGCACACACAATACCGGTTGCGGAAAACGCGGATTACATACATACCGTATTGGACCGAATATAGGACGATATTTTATTCTAATAAACATATCCTCAAAATAGAGAGTCGTCCTATAATTGGGGCTTAGACTTTTCACCGGGGAGATACGTTATGTATCTTTCAGGACCTTTCCCTGCTCTCCTCACAGCCCCCGCGAGCATTACCTATGATTGATGCGCAACGAACGTTGGACCTCGGCTCATTTCACCTCCCGTTTGGCAAAGTCGGATGGCTTTAGCATTGGACTTACCGGGCCGCGCGCGTGTGCGTTGTTCTCACGAACATCGGCGTGGATGACGGGCGCATATGTGATCTTTAGCGTGGAAGTTTAATCCCAACAGCAACTGAAGCTATGCAAGCTAACGCTGGCTGCAGCCAATGGTTCCTGTTTACTTTACAATGAACCGTCGCATCTGAATGATGAAACGGGCCGCAAAGCTTGATGGGAAATGTAGTGTTTTTATTGTGCTTTTCGTTTTCACAGTCTGAATTGTGAATGTTGTTTTTGAATAGAAGTTGACTTTGATGGTTAATGCAATACAATACAGCATAATGTTATCTCTGTATGAGCTTTTCTATAATCATTTTACAATAATAACGTTTTTCTTTATAAATAATATAATATAATATAATATAATATAATATAATATAATCTATCTATAAATGCGAGAAGTCTCTGCGTGTCTGTCTGTCTGCGTGTATGTAATCCGCGTATCTCGAGAACCGTTCGTCCCACCGGCTTCAGATTCGGCATGCGCGTTCCGGCACTGTGTCTGCAACACAGTTGGAGCCACAGACAGATACTCCATATATGGGCATAAAATGGACGCAGATAGACAGATTAGACAGATAGACAGATAGACAGCGTTCCGGCACTGTGTCTGCAACACAGTTGGAGCCACAGACAGATATCTCCATATATGGGCATCAAAAAATCTCTGTGAGTGTGTATGTATGTATGTAATCCGCGTATCTCGAGAACCGTTCGTCCCACCGGCACGCGCGTTCTCCATATATGGGCATAAAATGAATGCCCCCATATATGGGCATAAAATGGATTGCAGACAGACAGATACAGATATCTCCATATATGGACATAAATGGACAGAGGCAAACAGATGGTCAAAGATCTCCATATATGGGCATAAAATGGACGCAGACAGACAGATACAGATATCTCCATATATGGGCATAAATGGACACAGGCAAACAGATGTTCAAAACGGGTCCTATGACAACAGGTATAATGAGGTTTGCATTAAAGGGGGAACCGGCACTGTGTCTGCAACACAGTTGGAGCCACAGACAGATACTCCATATATGGGCATAAAATGGACGCAGATAGACAGATATCTCCATATATGGGCATAAAATGGACCCAGAACTATAACTGCAGTGATCTCCATATATGGACATAAAATGGACGCGACAGACAGACAGACAGATACAGATATCTCCATATATGGGCATAAATGGACACAGGCAGACAGATGGTCAAAACGGGTCCTATGAAAACAGGTATAATGGGGTTTGCATTAAAGGGCGGGGCATTCATTCCCTATTTACATTGTTCCGAGTTGGCCAGGTCGCCGACTAGACGCTGGGCCGCCCGAAGGGCGGCCCAGCTTCTAGTATAATATAATTAAGGCTGGGACTTTAACTGATTAATTGCGATTAATTAATTACAGAAAATTAACGTGATTAAAAAAATTAACTCATTTTAATCGCACTTAGTTTTTGCACCACAGAACCTTCAGTTTCGGGCATACCGATCATAGCGATGCACCAACCAATAAGAGACAACAAACACAAAGGGAGAAGTAGCCGATCAGAGCGCTTTGCTTGGCCCAGTGGATGAGAAATTTAGATTTAAAAAACTCTCTTGTTGATTCACTCACATGTGTTTTACTTGAAAAAAATGCTTCTCAGGTCAAATATCGATGTGTGATTAAAATGCGATTAATTAATCACAGAGCCTGTAATTAATTAGATTAACATTTTTAAACGCATCCCAGCCCTAAATATAATATATTTTGTCTTCAACATATTTTTTTCCCAAAATGATAATTGAAAAATAGGGGTCGTCTTATAATCAGAGTCGTACTATATTCGGGCCAATACGGTACATACACATATTCACAGAGATTTTTTGTTGACTCATGTGGCGTACGTGATGTCAGAGCCTTTTATGAAGTGATGTCACAATGAGTCAGCGCTTGCGCCGATTTCCTCCGGAACAGCCTGATGTCAACAATCAGCCCCGCATAAGGAGATTCCGAACGTTTCGCGCCGCTTCGGGAAAACCACGCGTCGGGTCGGGTCGAGGCCCGGCACTGCACTCCGCGCCACGGCGGGGAACGCGCGTGCCGAATCTGAAGACGGTGGGACGAACGGTTCTCGAGATACGCGGATTACATACAGACACACAGACAGAGATTTGTCGCATTTATAGATAGATACTACTGTTGTCAAAATAATAAACCTTGCCTGAAACACAATAACTCTGAAGTACACATGGGGTGGTTCTTTCGAAGCATGTCGGGACATTTTTGGCCAGCGCTGGTGAGATGATTTTACATCATATCTTGTTCCAAAGAACAAAGAATGAATTAAAATAAATGAGACACGAAAATGCCAAAGTCATGTACTTATGTAGTTATTGAGAGAATTCAGTCAAGGTACAGTACAGGTTCAAGTGCAACGGTTTCTATCTCGTTATTACAGAATGCACACAGTTTTTAAAGGATATTATCTCAAAGATGTTTACAATAATATGACAATAACAGATGACCATATGACCAAGGTGAGGGCAAGATGTTTTTCCCATGGATATCTTCACGTGCATGATCCAAATCAAGTTGTCTTGATGACATTATTTGTCAGAGAGACCTCTGATTTCCATAAGATTGTTGACGTGGGTTGTAATCTTGTTGTTGTTGTTGTTGATGGGACCGCAGCAGGGGTGGAGGGTCGCCCTGCCTCTCGGGTGCCTCTCGCGGTCCCCCTCGCTCGGCCGGGGAGGGGTCCGCGACCGCCACACCTCGGGGGGGAACCCGCTGATATTTATTATTACGTTATTTTTCATTATTAAGAAACGTTTTATTTTTTTGGAATGCTATTTTCCAGTGCAATAGGAATTAATGCAATACTGATATTTATTATTAAAAGTAGTTTTTCATTGAAACGTTTTTTTTGGGGGGGAATAAAGTGTTCAATAAAGCCAAAAGGAAATCACAACATGCCACGTCATCGTTCAGA
Source organism: Nannobrachium achirus (assembly GCF_963921795.1). NCBI lineage: Eukaryota > Metazoa > Chordata > Actinopteri > Myctophiformes > Myctophidae > Nannobrachium > Nannobrachium achirus. The sequence goes on along the minus strand of NC_137813.1, from coordinate 3,257,681 downwards.
CGGAGAGCCAATCATATTGTGTGACGTCAGTCGCAAGCGCAGGACCCCGCCACGCCCGTATTGCAGGCGAGCCAAAATGGTACCCACAACGGGCTGTGGGTCAAACAGAGCATGAGCTATATACCTGTTCACAGTTTGCACTTTCAAAGGCTTCCTACAGCGCCACCCTTTGTCCAATTGTTGCGAGCTTCGCGTTTTCGCCGTTTGGCATACCTCTACCATATGGCAGAGTTTTGTAAAAAGTGACTGCACGGTCAAGCCAGGACAGAAAAAGTGGCATAATAATAATAATAATAGTGGTTAGCACTGTCGCCTCTCCTAGAAGGTCCTGGGTTTGATTCCTGCCGGGGGACGCTGTGGGCGCTGGGGGCGTGTTCTCTCCTCTGCGTCATCAGCGCCCACACCCTAGGTGGGGCTGGCAATAGGGCCTTTCTGTGTGGAGTTTGCATGTTCTCCCCGTGTCTCCTTGGCTAGATACCCTCACAAAAACATGCAGTAATCCTGGTCTCTATTAATGCCTCCCCCTGGCCAGCTGGGGCGCCTGATGGAGGGGAAAGGAACTGGTTGGAATAACGTGTTCCTTCCACGCGCTACGTCCAAACCGTGGAAACACTGTCAGGTGACAGTGTTTTTTTACATTTCCTGAAAAGTACCAGTATTGGACATAGGCCTACAAGGTTTCCACCCAACAGTGACTATATGTTCCATCTACTATTATGTTCTGTAAAAGGGTCACAAAAGGGTATTATCCAAGAAATGAAAGTGCTAAAGGAGAAACTGAGGAACGCCGTCAATGACATCCAGCAAATGAAGCAGCTCACAGAACAACTGAAGGCCAAAGAGAACAAACTGGAGGAGATCAATATTGAACTAAAAGGTAGCATGCACACACACACACACACACACGCGCATGCATGCATGCACACACACACACACACACACACACACACACACACACACACACACACACACACACACACACACACACACACACACACACACACACACACACACACACCTTCAGTTCAGGCTAAATATCGACTAATCTCAGTTTCACCAATTAAAGGCCCATTCCCACTGGGCCAGATAACAGATAAAAAAATCTTTCTCCAGATATTTTTCCATTCAAAGTGGATGGTAGATACAGATAAAAAAAATATCTGCCACAGATAAAAGAAATATCTGTGGCAGATATTTTTTTTATCTGTATCTACCATCCACTTTGAATGGAAAAATATCTGTTATCTGGCCCAGTGGGAATGGGCCTTTATACTGTCCATGTTCATTTGAGCTCTGAAACATTATAACCACTATTATTATTATTATTACCCCAATAATAATTAAATATTCCCCTTCAAGGTGCCCAGGACAAGCTGAAGTCTGTGAGGTTTGAGTTTATCAACAGCTTTTCAGAGGCCAACCTGGATTCTCTGCTGGACAAACTTCTGGATAAGAAGGTTATCAATCATGACGAAATGGAGTCCGCCATAGGGGAGAAGCCCAGGACAAAAAAAGCACGGGTGATTATTGACATGGTGTGGAGAAAGGGAGACAACGCATGTTCAATAATGATCAAGATTCTGAAGGAGGACCAAAACTTTCGTGAACTGCCAGCTGTAGCAGCATTAGTCCTCTAGACCAATAGCTGTACAGTTGCAGAAAAGAAAACACTTCTATAACATGTGTCACGTGTCACGTGTAGATGGATGGGCATGGATTGAGAAGAGATCAACAGAAACAAAAGAAAAAAAGACTGTTGTTGTTGATGTAACTCATTCTCTGCCAAACATGTTTTTCTTTTTCTTTTTTTTCTTTTTTTCCTGAGACCCCAAATGGGGTGGTTGATAACAACAAAACAACATCATTAACTTCAGAATGATGGGAGGTCTTAGACACTGCTGATGTTCCATCAATGTGATTGTTCAGAAGTTGGGTGAGTGATTTCTGCATTCAGCCCTATAGGCTTGATTCTTGAAACACGGCTGCTGCACTGCTGTAAAGACATTTTAGACATTTTGGTATCAAAGTTTTTAACAAGCAGCTGTACATGTAAAGATTGTACATCTAAAGCTAGCCTTACACCTAACAACTCTGAAAAGATTTCTCAGTCGTAATAAAATCGAGACGAGTCGCGGTGCGCTCCCGTGATTCAGTCGTTACTCAATCGTTAAATGTGAGGTAGTGGTCCGACTCGATTTTTACCCCGACTTGAGCCCCGATTCTGTTACGAGAATATCAAACTGGTTTGATATTTTCACAAATCTGGGCTGAGTCTGAATGAGTACAATGACGTAACAACCAAAAGAGAACGCTTTGAGCCAAAACAAAAGCCATTAATTCTCCAAGTAGCTTTTGGTGCGGCTACGAGTCCGACAGCCCTTTATTTCACAGCGTATCATAATAGTACATTATTCCAAACATAAGAAGTTGATAATAAGTTGATAGGATCAATCTGCACCGGCTAGTATGGAGAGGAGAGGAGAGAGATAGGGCTGGGGGAGGAGGGCGGAGCTCGGTGTGTGTGCATGCAGACACAGTGATGGAAAAAGTACTCACATGTTACTTAAAGTGGCTATGTCACCTAAAGGGGTACTGTCACCTTAAGAAATCATCTTAAAAAGCAAGTTAATATTTTTTTTGATGTCATTGTGGGAATGCGCGATAAGCCAATCAAATTAATTAATTGACTGTTACTTACTGTATGTCACAATGTACTTTATCTTCCCATCGCCCGCAGGGTCGCTCTTGCAGCCCCCAGAAAGCAACTTCTCTGCTCCCTCAGGGCTACTGGGCTAGCACTAAAGCTAAAGCTAAAGACACGAATTTATATATACATCTGTGCATATTAGCTAAGCAGGATAATGAGGGAATCGTTCACTTTGTGATGTAAGCATGAAACTTGGTACATATACACTTCGAATCCCACTCTTTTAAAAAATAGCGGTAGCCAAGCAAAATTTCAAGATGGCGGCCCCCGAAATCCAAGATGTCCGTCCAAAAATGTTGTTTTTCCTTTATAACTCAAATTGCATTGATGTTAAGACCCATAAATGTATTGAAGTTGAATATAAAGATGGGCATTGCGGATGTTTTGGTACCAAGTACATGTCTGTATCTATTATGGATCTTGAGATACAGCATATAGTCGGAGTAGATTAATAGCTAATTTCATAAGAATCGTTCACTTTGTGATGCAAGCATGACATTTGCCACAAATGCTCTCTAAGGGACCCTCTTATGGAAAAAGGCGCTGGCCACTCAAAATTCCAAGATGGCGACCGTTTTCTTCAAGATGGCCACCACCTTAGCGGAGCAGATAGTGATATGATCTATCAGGACGTCATACAAGCAATGAGATAATAGCCATTTTGGCCAGAACTGACTGAAAATAACTTTGTACTTCAAGTTTAAAATGAAACTAAATATTTTTTTAAGTGTCCAAATAAATTCCAGCTATTATCAAATTATCTCGCGGCACCCCTGGACTGCTGTCACGGCACCCCAGGGTGCCCCGTCACCCACTTTGAAAACCCCTGAATCAGACGACTTACGGCTGTGAAAAAGGGAAGAGGGAAGGTGTTTTGTGTATTGTGGCTTTAAGTATATTTATGTATTTGTTTCATCAGCAACATCCATAGTTGGCAAAACAAAGCAGACAAACCACACATTATTGGAAGTCCCGTGACTTGTTTGATGTGCATAACACTTATAATTCATCTTACCTTTATTATTCATGTTAAACTACCCAATTGACATATGCAATTTTGCCTTTTTTTGTCATTGATTTATTCTATTCTATGTTTGTATTATTTGAGTCAGCAGCCAATAATAAAAGTGGTGGTGATTTTCACTAAATACAACACGGTTGTTCTAGAGTTTACCCAGAAGATCCAGGGGCCAAGGGCAACCAGAAAGTACATCAAAACTCAATATGTAGCTTTCTGGGAGCCATTCTGGAGACTGATGAGACCCGTCTGACCATCTTCAATGGGCTTCCAGGGGTTCTTATTGCTCTGGGGCCCACCGGGTAGACGCCCTGCCTGGGCATCTACCAGGGTCAAGGCCAGGGTCGGATACATGGGGTCTCAGTTCGCCCAGTTTTCTAAAAGGCTCCCCTGACCTTTGGGCCCCACAGACCAGTTCAGGGATCCAGCTCTGACTGAAACAGCAGCAACACATGACATGACCAAGCAGGGGTTTCAAACTGGGGCTCTGTATAGGAACTGTATAGGAAATTATAAGTGGTTTAATGTGTATGCTCTTAAGCCTCTATCAGAGTCCAGGGTGAATAGCTATTCACCGCAAATTTCAGGTGTAAAGCTATCCACCTAAAGTGAGAAAATAAGTGGAGGCCATCATAGTCAGTCACGGTGAAGTCCTAACACTGACTGGTCTAGATCGACCAATCAGTGAACGGGGTGATGGGTCGATCTGTCTTAAAGTAAAAACAGAGAGATGTGTCGGGACTCGCGGTGGAAAGCTCTTCACTGCGAGTAATGACGTAATGTTGTAGTTTTATGACTTAAAAAGAGCATAGCAGGACACTGCACTGCCAAAGAAACCAGGAGCTGCCAGTCAGCAAACAAACGTGAATGGATGTACTCAGTGGTGTAAAGTAACGAAAGTACATTTACTTGTACTGTACAGTTTTGTTTTTACTTTTACTACTCCACTACATCTGGGATCCAAATATTTTACTTTTACTCCACTACATTTATTTGAAAACTTCTGTAGTCACTACTGTAGTTGATATAAATCATAATGTTTTAAAACATACATAAACCACTTTAGCCTCATTTTATACCTATTCTAGGCTGTTTGAAAATAGCCGATCTACAGAATTAAGAAAACAGTGTTCTGCACCAAAAATATTATGCAACAATGATTCACTTCAGTTTCATGTACGTTACACATCTCACTTCCCTTTCTTTTCTCAGTTCAATGTTTTGCTGTAAACCACACATCATCTGTCTAGACTCCCCCAGCAAAACAAGTGAACTGAGAAAAGGAAAAGAAACAGAAACTTCGACCATGAAAGATATGACATTAGTTAACCCCTGACTCAGTTAAACTCAAAGGAGCCTCTTTCCAGTTTTACAGAATAACATACAGTACAGTATGTGTCAATATGGATCACATCAATTAATGATTCATTAAAGCTGCATTATGTATCTAGCCCAGATTTTAATCCGGTTTCCTGCTCAAGTGCAGCATTTTCTTTTTATTATTACTTTTTTTTTTTTTTTTTACCATAGAGCTAATATAATCTGTATGAGGGAATACCAATAGGGTGAGAGAGAAAATAGCAGCCAGGAGAATGAGACTATAGCAGGACACTGCACTGCCAAAGACACCAGGAGCTGCCAGCCAGTAAACTGGTGCTGTGGGAACCGACACATGGGCACCGGTCACCAGGACGTCACACACTAACATACATGGATGGATGGATGGCGTGCAAAGCACCAAGGAGCTGGCAGGTTGTATGGGGAACCAGGATGACTGGAACAACGGAGGGCTCATCTGAGGACGGCCACCTTCCTTTTTCTCCTTTTCTCAGTTCACTTTTTTTTGCTGGAAACCTCTGGTCAGATGATTTGTGGTTTGTCTGAACAATGTGAAAATGTATTTGCAACTACCTTGTTTGTGCTCAAAATATGCAGTTCCTCCTAAAGGGACAAAAACATAGTTAAAATATTGCTGACAGCACTTGATCCATCTTCATGCACACTCACATGGCAGAGATTTCACTTCTTTCACATGCTTGGGGGGGTTAACATTTGACAAAATGATTATAATTTCACTATAATAAAACGAAGAAAAAAACATGGCATGGATGCACCTGGGACGTATGCTCAGTGATGTAGCCTGAAGTCATCAGGCTTTCGGGTCTCGAAACATCATACCCCTCGAACAGGTGACCCAGCCGCGGTTGATCAAGTCCCGACTTAGTATGTATTTTTTAAGCGAACATTTGTAACTCAAATTTTGCTTCTGGGGGGTCCCTGGAACCAAATATTTTGAGACGGGGGTCCGTGGCCAAATACATATAATTTTAGAGGTCCTTCACATAAAAACGTTTGAGCACCACTGACATAATATAAATATAGGTTTTTCAAAAAACCTTCATTTTTTATTCAAAAATAGCAGATCTACAAGCTCGAGCTTGTATCTGCTATTTTTCAACAGTTAAAGCACAAAATAATGCAGTGAATCCTTGTACTTGTCTTCTCCAATGTGTTTGTAAATGTGTCTAGTAACACATCTCACAAAGACTGAAATTCAGTTTCCCTAGGAGAATCAGTTACAGGTGATGAAAGTTGGAGTCCCATTTTAACTACTGCTTTGAAGGCCAACATCAGTGTTTTGTATTCTGTGTGGGGCAGCAACCAGGAGCCAGTGGAGGGAGCGGAGAAGGGGGGAGACATGTGAGACTTTTGTCTGGTGTACAGTATTAGATGCAGTATTTTATGCAGAAACAACATAATTGCCTTGATGTAATTAACGTACTAACGGGTACAATTTGACCCTTCACCTTAACCCTGGTTTGTCAGGTACTGAGCCTTCGCCAGAGGCCGCCTGAAGGTAACAGTGGTGAGCTTGCCTGGCTCCAGCCCATAGACCCGCCCATTCTCTGGAGGTAACAGTGGTTAGATTGCCTGGCTCCAGCCCATAGACCCGCCCACTCTCTGAGCGGACTGGTTCTCTTGGTCTGGTGTTGCATAATGAACCTAGAGTTTCTCTGGTCTGAGGCAAGACCTGGCCAATGAGAGTCGGAGCCTCGGAGGAGGGGGTGGGTCTAACAAGACAGCAAATCAGCAGAAGCAGAATGTGATTGGGAATTTCAAATTTCAAATCCCCTCCCCTTTGAAATCTCAACACAATAGGAGAGGTCCCTTCCAGGAAGGGACTGAAATTCCCCAAAAGGGCACTTTTGGACAGAATTACGATTAAAACATTTCCACAGGCTCACAGTGCGTCACTCTGTGACATGTTGTGAGCTTGTAGATTGGCTATTTCCGTTAACTAAGTATAATCAAACCTTTGCTGGTGATGTGACGTAACGGCATTGATTGATTGATTGAGTATTGATTGATAACAGTACAAGTATAGTCAATACAATTAAAAAATGTACAAGCACAGCCAGCGCCGGAGGAGACAGAAACGCCGCTGTAGGCAAGCACCGTCGGAGCCGCCCCCCCCCCCCCCCCCCCTCTGAAAATCCTCTTGTATAATCATCCTTGCGGGTTGCGGCTGCACTTGGTTTTGGGTAAATTAATTCCTCTAACTCTGTGTGCCCTTCTCTGGTCCTGCCTGGTAGTGTATTCTCTCCAGCGCTGCCTGCTGTCATTGTCATTGTCAACAGTTTCTTGAGCAGAACATGACGGTGGACACCGTGGACTCACAGCCTGATTATCTTTATAGTTAGTCTTTTTGACATGTTTGCTATTTATATTCGTTCGCTATTAATACCTGTCAGTGGTTCCTGTTTACTTTAGTTCAGACTTGGCGGGTTGAGTTGAGTGGGTGTGTGTTTACCAGGGCAGGGCTGCTGCTTGGCCATTACGTGGGCGCCTCTCCCTCCCCCGAGGCGGCTTCAGATGCAGTGATTGGCACATTTATTAGCTGCACGCAGGTTGGCCAACACTGCCGCTGCCCGTTTTTCTTTTTTTTTCTTTCTTCCCTCCCTCGCTCGTCCCTCGCTCGCCCTCGCTCTCTCGCTCTCTCGCTCTCTCTCTCTCTCTCTCTCTCTCTCTCTCTCTCTCTCTCTCTCTCTCTCTCTCTTTTTTTTTTCCCCCGACGCATTTTCGCCGCCTTTATAAAGTGCCGCTCTAGGCAGCTGACTAGTTCGCCTCTATGTACGCGCCGGCCCTGAGCACAGCTAAACACCCCACCTAAAAGGAACATCCCAAATAAGTCATTTTACTGTCTTTTTTATGTCGGAAGTCCTTGGTATTCAGTTCATGGACATAACAAATAGCAAGCATAAAAGAAAAAAAAAGAAAAAAAAAAAAAAAGATGAGTTTTCAGAGCAAGGATTAAGAGAGTCATATGTCAGCATAAAACACTGCTTTCCAAAGGTAGTTTGTCTTGAATGCTGCCTCGGGGTGTGGCATGGAAATGAGAGGAGGCTTTGTGTTTTTTGTTTTTTTTCCTCTGTAGTGATGCTGCCTTCATGGTTTGGAGAGAGGGCACAACTGGCCACAGCACAACTGGCAGAGCAAATCACAGTACAGCACACAGCACATTTCTAGCCCAAAATTAGCTGATCCACATGCTCACAATGTGTCACTGTGTGACATGTTGTGAGCTTGTAGATCGGCTATTTCCATTAACTAAGTATCATCAATCCTTTGCTGGTGATGTGACGTAACGGTTTTCAGGGCAAGGATTAAGAGAGTCATTATGTCAGCCTAAAACACTGCTTTCCAGTTGAGGAGAGTTTGGAAAAGCTAGTTTGTCTTGAATCAATGAATGCTGCCTCGGGGTGTGGCATGGAAAGGAGACAAGGCTTTGTGTGTTTTTCACTGTAGTAATGCTGCCTCATGGTTTGGAGAGAGGGCACTTTATTGCGATCGTCAGGTCGCATTTACTACCAAAACCTCCACCGGCTGTCCGTCCGTCCCTGAGTCAGTCAGTCAGTCACACGTCACACGTCACACTTTTGCCCTGCTCATATCTCCACAACCGTTGCCCCCATCCATGCCAAATTTTGCACACACACTCCTTACCTGCCAAACTACAACCTCCAATGACCCCCGCAGCTCCAGGGACCCCCAGGTCCCTGGGGGACCCCAGGTGTAAAAAAAATGTCCGTCCGTGACTAACACGTCACACGTCACACTTTTGCCCTGCTCATATCTCCACAACCGTTGCCCCCATCCATGCCACATTTTGCACACACACTCCTTACCTGCCAAACTACAACCTCCAAGGACCCCCGGAGCTCCAGGGACCTGGCTGGGGGACCCCCAGATGTAAAAAATGACCAAATGTGCAAAAATGACCAAATGACCACCCCAACGGGGCTGCTCACGGGGAATTCCCAGGGACCACCGACTCCTGGTGCTCCAGAACGGATGCAAAAGTGGTGGCGCCCCCAGTGGAGGACCCCCTGCCACTGCAGCGCACATAAAATGCCGTAACTCGGGCTAGGAGCGACCGGGAGAGCCGGGGCCGGTACCTATTCGTCCGCCTCGGCGGCGCGGAGACCCCACCCCTCATTTCTCACATGGCCTTCTTCTAGCGCCACCATGAGGCCGATTCTTGCAAAACACATTTTTGGACACTGCTCCTACAATTTTTGCCCTAAAATCACTGACATCGCTACACAGTATGTCTACACTCATGTCATCAACATGGATCTGTCCCATATAGCGCCACCTTCAGGCCGATTTTTTAAAGCACATTTTTGGACACTGCTCCTACAATTTTTGCCCTAAAATCACACAAATCGGTACACAGTATGTCTACACTCATCTCATCAATATGGATGTCCCATATAGCGCCACCATCAGGCCGATTTTTTTCAACCACATTTTTGGACACTGCTCCTACAGATTTTGCCCTAAAATCACGAAAATCACTACACAGTATGTCTACACTCATGTCATCAACATGGATCAGGAACATTTTGGAAAAACAATTTTTTGCCCTATTTGTGGAGATAAGTGACCTACGGTCGCTTATCTCCCGATTAGGGAGTCTTACTGGTACTACACTACTACACTGTCTCTCTGCGTGTGGATCAGCTAGCCAAAACTAGCTGATCCACAGGCTCAGAATGCATCACTCTGTGACATGTTGTGAGCTTGTAGATCGTCTATTTCCACTTTTACAGCACAGCACAACTGGCACAGCCCAGCCCATGACATCCCATCCCTAAAAATACCAATAAAGACTGGTGCTAGATGATTGGCACAGTGTTTCAGCGTGACCGGAGAAATAATTTTAGTTTGGCAAGCCTGTACTCATCCTTATTCTCATTTTTGAACGCCTGCTGTTTTTCATTCCTGAGCATCCGGAGTGATTTAGTAAACCAGGGCTTACTGTTGTTGTACTTCACTCTGGTTTTGGTAGGGCTGCAGGTTTGTTCACAGAATGAAATGTAGGAACAGACAGTGGATGGGTTTCCGAAAGGAAAAAAGCACATACTTAGCCTACGCACGTGCTTTGTGCCCATTGGGATGCATGGACACAAAGCACGTGCGTAGGCTAAGTACGTGCTTTTTTCCTTTGGGAGACCCATCCACTGTCTGTATATGAGTCAATGGAGTCATGAGGGGTGTGCAGGGATTCCCAGTCTGTGATATCCAGGCAGTCCTGTAACATACTAATTCCCTCAGCCGTCCAACTTTTGGACGTGTGAATAACAGGCTTGCTTACTTTTAATTTTTGTTTGTAAGTGGGGATCATCTGTACAACGCAGTGATCAGAATTCCCAAGGGGGTACGGGGGAGGGAGCGATATGCGCCTTTATGAATGGAGTAAAAGTGATCCAGCGTCTTTCTCTCCCTAGTGTGACAGCTGACTAGCTGCTTATTTTTGGGCATGTCATGCTTAAGATGACATGAGTAAAAATCGCCCTTTACCAGAAGCACTGAGTTTGCTCTCAATGGCCGTGATTTGTTCAGTCAAAAGACGTTGTGCTTCGTGTGTGTTCACTTCGGGTGGAATATACACTCCAGCTAAGATAACAGAGGAAAACTCTCTATAGTGTGGGGATTTAAGGGGAGCAAATGCTAATTTCGTGCAATTTTGACTTAAAGCGCGACATTTTGTACAGATGTAGCCCAGGGCTTGCTCTAATGATTTAGCTAGGGTGCCCGAGTCTGCGACCTTCGTGGTCGCCACAGCGGCCAAATCAGTTTGGGCTCCCATTGACTTTCTATACAGGAGGAAACTACCCAGATTTTCTTTTTTTTCTGGGTATTTAAGGAGGATCTGAGGGGGGGTTTGTCATGATGCTGAATCCATTGCAGGCATTTGTTTTGCACAAAAAACGTTCCGTGGGCTAGAAATGGCCTCAGAAAACAATACATGTATGGGTGAGTATTCATGTTAGTCTGAGGCCTTAGGGTTTTTTTTTCTTGTGCTAATCAGTCTAAAAGTTCAAAATTTTGCACAGATGTAGCTCAGGGCATGCTCTAATGATTTAGCTAGGGCGCCCAAGTCGGCGACCTTCGGGGTCACCACAGCTCCAGAAAACAACCATAAAACTCTGAAAAGTGATGACTCATCACTTTTCATCACTAAACCGATGGGAGCCCAACTTGATTTGGCCGCTGTGGCGACCCCGAATGTCGCAGACTCGGGCGCACTAGCTCAATCATTAGAGCATGCCCTGGGCTACATCTGTGCAAAATTTTACACTTTTAGACTGATTAGCATGAGAAAGAAAACCCTAAGGCCTCCGACTAACATGAATGCTCACCCATTTATGCATCGTTTTCTGAGGCCATTTCTAGCCCAAGGAATGTTTTTTGTGCAAAATAAATGCCTGCAATGGATTCAGCATCATGACAAACCCCTAGTTAGACCCCTCAGATCCTACTTAAATACCCAGAAATGGGAGCCCAACTTGATTTGGCCGCTGTGAAGACCCCGAAGGTCGCAGACTCGGGCGCCCTAGCTAAATCATTAGAGCAAGCCCTGGGCTACATCTGTGCAAAATTTCGCGCTTTAAGTCAAAATTGCACGAAATTAGCATTTGCTCCCCTTAAATCCCCACACTACTAGGAGAGTAGAAAGGTTTACAGTCAATGGCAACACACTCCAGAATGGGAGAGCAGTGCTTGTGAATTATTGGAACACTTGTGCACCCATCTTTACTAACATAAAAAAAATAAAACCTCCTCCTGTTAACTTCCCACTGAGCCGAGTGTCACTATCGGCTCTGAGGAGCTGAAATCCGCATACCTCCAGCGCCACGTCAGGTATGTCCGCCTTCAGCCAAGTCTCTGAGAAGGCAAAGACCGCATTCCGCTTGAAGTCGTTGTCAGCGCACGTTGGACAGGCATATGCCAGGTAGAGCTGCGAGATGTCCTCTTTTCCTCCACCTGTATCGAGCGCCTGCCCTCCTCCCTCTGTATCGGGTACGCCGGTTACAGCTGACCGTCTAGGTTTTTCTTAAAATATCCTCAGCAGAGTCCATAAGCTCGGGTACCAGGCTGACTGGCATGGTTCCCCTAATGTTCATAAGCATGTCACGACTATATTTAAGACACATAACTGCGGTAAACCGACGAAAAACAGTGTCTGTATGCCCTTGCGGTGGCGCCACACAAAATGTTCACCCAAAATGCTCCCTGGGAAACAAGGGGGTGAACTAAGGTGGGTGGGGGCTCACTTCTCGCCTGTCTATGGGAGAAGTGATAACTACCCCTGCCTCTGGCCTCCTGAAAGGTGAGTTTTCAGGGCAAGGATTAAGAGAGTCATTATGTCAGCATAAAACACTGCTTTACAGTTGAGGAGAGTTTGGAAAAGCTAGTTTGTCTTGAATCAATGAATGCTGCCTCGGGGTGTGGCATGGAAAGGAGAGGAGGCTTTGTGTGTTATTCACTGTAGTAATGCTGCCTTCATGGTTTGGAGAGAGGGCACTTTATACTACACTACTACACTGTCTCTCTGCAATCTATGATCCTATAGTTTACTGAGACACTACACTGTCTCTCTGCGTTCTATGATCCTATAGTTTACTGAGACACTACGCTGTCTCTGCATTCTATGATCCTATAGTTTACTGAGACGCTACGCTGTCTCTGCATTCTATGATCCTATAGTTTACTGAGACGCTACGCTGTCTCTGCATTCTATGATCCTATAGTTTACTGAGACACTACACCGTCTCTCTGCATTCTATGATCCTATAGTTTACTGAGACGCTACGCTGTCTCTGCATTCTATGATCCTATAGTTTACTGAGACGCTACGCTGTCTCTCTGCGTTCTATGATCCTATAGTTTACTGAGACGCTACGCTGTCTCTCTGCATTCTATGATCCTATAGTTTACTGAGACGCTACGCTGTCTCTCTGCATTCTATGATCCTATAGTTTACTGAGACACTACGCTGTCTCTCTGCATTCTATCATCCTATAGTTTACTGAGACACTATGCTGTCTCTCTGCATTCTATCATCCTATTGTTTACTGAGACACTATACTGTCTCTCTCTAGCCCCAAACTAGCTGATCCTAAGGCTCACAATGCGTCACTCTGTGACATGTTGTGAGCTTGTAGATCGGCTATTTCCATTATTTAAGTATAATCTAACCATTGCTGGTGATGTGACGTAACGGCATGGATTAAGAGAGTCATTATGTCAGCATAAAACATTGCTTTCCAGTTGAGGAGGGTTTGGAAAAGGTAGTTTGTATTGAATGCAGTGGGTCACTCTGTGACATGTTGTGAGCTTGTAGATCGGCTATTTCCGCTAACTAAGTATAATCAAACCTTTGCTGGTGATGTGACGTAACGGTTTTCAGGGGAAGGATTAAGAGAGTTATTATGTCAGCATAAAACACAGAGAGGGCACGTTATACTACTACACTACCAGTAAGACTCCCTAATCGGGAGATAAGCGACCGTAGGTCACATGTACACACAAAGAGGGTTGTAACTGCCATTGGTTCCTAGTTGTGTGGGCAATGTGTAGACATACTGGCCCTCATTTATCAACGTGGTGCAGATCAAAATTTGGGTGTACACCGAAATTTAGGGAAGTCTCGACATTTATCATTTCAACTTGACTTTGACTTTGGTCTAGGGTAGGATCAAATCTCACGTCAAGTCCTGAGGTGGTGTAGGAATCATCCTACACCACTTTGTTCCATTGTAGACGTGCGGAGCAGCATTGTCTAACTATCTGACAGGCAATGGACACATGTATCCACTCGAAAATGTATATCCAACACAATAATAAATAATCCTGTGAAAATATTACATTTTATAAAAGCATAGCCTATTATAGCCAGCTACACCATAGACATGCACGCCGATTTTATTTCCAAGTTACAATGACAAGCAATTAAAATCTAGCAATATAGAAGCAATCTACTGTTAAGTGCTTTAACAGTCTAAATCTTAAGATTGCAGACCTGGCTCAGAACAAGCACAGATATAGCCTACGAACGCATGCGAGAGCATTTTCGGGTCCAGCGCGGCGCCGCTGTGATTTACCGTGAGGCGTGAGCCTCCAATTTATACAGTGACGCGAGTCCTTTTAAATATGGATAAAACCCGAAGGTCCAAACCTGGCTGTGCCCAGCCCAACACACGCACGCTGCGGGGAGAAGACCCGCCCGCCCGTGCGGGAACGGTGCATGATTGCAAGTTCAAACACTCAAACGTGCATTGTGCTCGTCGCCGAAATTGGGTTAAATTTATATCCAAAACGTAACTGTGGGGTCTCTCAATTTATACAGTCGCTACAGTACTGTAGTAGGCTTACACTATGCTGGAGTTAATGATGAAACCCGACGTGGTGAGAGTGAGACCGTGACATTCTTTTCGTGGACCGTGAGGTATTATACAAGTGTGTCCTCTTATGGAGTTATGTATTAAGGATAAAACCCACCCGACGCTTCAAACCTTCAGATTATAACTGCCTCCTTGTCAGTATCTCTCAGTAACATCGCATGCACGGCATCCTGTGGTTTCGGGAATACATGATTTTGCGTTCTTTTTTTTCTTCTTTTTTTTGTAACCACTCAAACGCGCACTGCAGCGTCGCCGATATTGGGTTAAATTAATATATTCCATTTGTGACAATGACTGGTGTGTGGTGTCACTCATGTAGGCTGCAAGCTTAGGCTACTATACAAAATAAATGGTAATAATGGTTCCACAGTGAACCTAAATGCTGCTGGGCTTGGTGGTGTGTGCGTGCGTGCGTGCATGCGTGCATGTGTGCGTGGTCTGTGTGGGACGTGGACACTCTTCTATTGGCTTTCCTTTCGTTGTTGGGTCGTATTCAGGTCGTTCTAGTCGTAAAATCGGGGCGTTTCGAGAATAATTAAGGGTGTGTTATTTAAATTTCAGCCTGCGCATTTATCAACGCTGGGATCAAATGTACACCAGGTGTGTCTGTTTAGGAAGCATTGATAAATGCCGTGCACACATTGCCCTACGCAAAATTTGGTGAAAAAAATAGACCATTTTTTACACTCCATTGATAAATGAGGGCCACTGTGTACCGATGTGCGTGATTTTAGGGCAAAATCTGTAGGAGCAGTGTCCAAAAATGTGTTTTGCAAGAATCGGCCTCATGGTGGCGCTAGAAGAGGGCCATGTGAGAAATGAGGGTTGGGGTCTCCGCGTTGCCTTGGCGGACGAATAGGTACCGGCCCCGGCTCTCCCGGACGCTCCTAGCCCGAGTTACGGCATTTTATGTGAGCTGCAGTGGAGGGGGTCCTCCACTGGGGGCGCCACCACTTTGGCATCCGTTCTGGAGCACCAGGAGTCGGTGGTCCCCGGGAATTCCCCGTGAGCAGCCATGTTGGAGTGGTCATTTGGTCATTTTTGCACATTTGGTCTTTTTTTACATCTGGGGGTCCCCCAGGGACCTGGGGGTCCCTGGAGCTCCGGGGGTCCTTGGAGGTTGTAGTTTGGAAGCCAAGGAGCGTGTGTGCAACATTTGGCATGGATCGGGGCAACGGTTGCGGAGATATGAGCAGGGCAATAGTGTGACGTGTGAGGTGTGACAGACAGACGGACAGACTGACTGACTGACGGACTGACGGACTGACGGACTGACTCACAGTTTGTGCAGGTTTTGATAGTAAGTGCGACCTACGGTCGCAATTACACAGTCTCTCTGTGTTCTATGATCCTATAGTTTACTGAGACGTTACGCTGTCTCTCTGCATTCTATGATCCTATAGTTTACTGAGACGCTACGCTGTCTCTCTGCATGCTATGATCCTATAGTTTACTGAGACGCTACGCTGTCTCTCTGCGTTCTATGATCCTATAGTTTACTGAGACGCTACGCTGTCTCTCTGCATTCTATGATCCTATAGTTTACTGAGACGCTACGCTGTCTCTCTGCATGCTATGATCCTATAGTTTACTGAGACGCTACGCTGTCTCTCTGCATTCTATGATCCTATAGTTTACTGAGACACTACGCTGTCTCTCTGCGTTCTATGATCCTATAGTTTACTGAGACACTACGCTGTCTCTCTGCGTTCTATGATCCTATAGTTTACTGAGACTCTACGCTGTCTCTCTGCATTCTATGATCCTATAGTTTACTGAGACGCTACGCTGTCTCTCTGCGTTCTATGATCCTATAGTTTACTGAGACGCTACGCTGTCTCTCTGCGTTCTATGATCCTATAGTTTACTGAGACGCTACGCTGTCTCTCTGCGTTCTATGATCCTATAGTTTACTGAGAGACGCTACGCTGTCTCTCTGCGTTCTATGATCCTATAGTTTACTGAGACTCTACGCTGTCTCTCTGCATTCTATGATCCTATAGTTTACTGAGACGCTACACTGTCTCTCTGCATTCTATGATCCTATAGTTTACTGAGACGCTACGCTGTCTCTCAGCATTTGTTGTCATCAGACAATGCAATCTCACTTAGACAGTTCATTCTAACCCTTGCTTTATTCCTGTGACTTCCTGCGATCTCTGTGGGCTGTGGCTGCTGTTTCTCAGAAAGACTGTTGCTTGTTGAGTGAGTTGCCTGCACAAGTATAGCTACGTGCAGAATGCAAGCATCTCACTTCCTGCCATCCTTCAGTTAGGAGCCGCGACCCAGATACGTTTCCTGCACTGTGGTTGCACTTTGCTCCATCTCCTGTTCAAGTTACCTTGTATTTGTGAACCACAGCGAGCATTTACGCAGAAAGTTGAACCAATGTACCCTTTATGATGTTTCATAATATGTAACCTCCTTTTAACCTTAACCATTGGGCTGCACTATATAATATCTTGTCTGAGGGTAATAAAGCAGAACATATTGAACTCCAACACCTGTGTTTTGTTTCAGTCTGTTCTCTGACAATGCATTGTCTGTTTTCCTGCTGCTGATGACTTGTCACTCTGGGTTTTCGTAAGTTCTCTCATCTTACATCACCATAACAAAACTCAAGGCATAGAGCAGCGAATTTGCAACAGCATTCTATGATCATATAGTTTACTGAGACACTACACTATCTCTCTGCACAGCACATTTCTAGCCCAAAACTAGCTGATCCACAGGCTCACAATGCATCACTCTGTGACATGTTGTGAGCTTGTAGATTGGCTATTTCCACAGCACAGCACAGCACAACTGGCACAGCCCATCCCAGCACAGCACAGCACAGCACAGCACAGCTTGTAGATTGTCTATTTCCTTTAACTAAGTATAATCAAACCTTTGCTGGTGATGTGATGTAACAGCATGGATTAAGAGAGTCACATGTCTGTGACATGTTGTGAGCTTGTAGATCGGCTATTTCCGTTAACTAAATATTTAGAGTATGCAGTGACTGTTGATGTTTCTAAAGTGACAGGCTGGTTAACTGGTAGAATAAACCTCATCATCATTATGTTGTCATTACTGTACAATGTCTTATATCTCTGTTCTAACTGAGAGTACAGTATGTGTATGTAAACACATATTAAAACTATTTAACATGGAGAAATACATGTTACCAGTCAGTCAACTATCTGTGTCTTTGTTGTTTGTTCTTCATCACTACAGTACAAAAACAGCACACAAAACAGATGCATTCTGGACAAAAATATAAGTTAAGAGAAATGAGGCAATATGGCTGTATGTGGAATATTGGTTCATACAGAAATATATTTGGTCACCTTTATTGAACCAGATCCTGTAAACAATAGCCTATTTCGTTAAAGTATGTGTTAAATAGTTGTATATAATAGCAGTCATGTGTTGATCAATAATATGCACCATATTTGCTTTGTCTTTTAAACTCTGACAATACATGGTCCATAGTGCCCTCTGCTGGTTGAACAGTAACAGATGCTTCCATGCTTCCATGGCTTCCACTAATCAGGGTTAGGTTAGGGTTAAATCCTCAAATCACATTTTAATGTTACAAATTATGTATTGCTGTCTGTAGGTGAGAAGAATACTGTCCATGCAGAAGATGAATGATGTGTAACCAAATTGACCCATAGGGGTTACTAAATACATAAACACTACTGACTACACCAGTTGGAATTTCACCATCAAGCCAATTAAGGCTTTTAAAAGCCGAGAAAAATGTGGTTCTTTTACAGAGCTTTAAAACGGAGTTGTGGAGCTTAGTGAAGACACCATGAATTGTGAAAATATAACATTGAAGGCTATTTATTCACATTAAATATATACAACTTAGGCCACTGCCAACATTGATTGATTATTTTATTAGACAAAAATGGAGAACAGTACAAGTATAGTCAATACAATAGAAATGTAGTACAGTACAAGTACAGTTAAACACCCTGCTTAAAAGGAACATCCCAAATAAGTCCTTTTACAGTCTTTTTACATCGGAAGTTCTTGACACTGGTCCTTTAACACGATCACATCTCTGCCTCAATACTGTGCATCATTAAGAGCAGGTAGAACAACACACAGCCATTAAGAGCAGGTGAACAACACACAGCAGGCCCTCTTAAGTCTGACATCATTTTGTAGGCAGAGGAGAAATTCTGGTGCCAACGAGGCACCAGCGCCCGTGAATCTTTTTACTATAAGCTCATTTTTCTTCTCTTTCTTGTTGACAGGAAAGTGGTAGAATTATACTTTAGTTGCTATTTTTGTCTCAGATCTGTTGAAATAGCGAGGGACACAGCACTGCCCATATTGACAATAACAATAACCTGACTACAAAATGATGTCACGGCTTAACTCATTTGCTGCCATTTTAACATTGTACTGTAAGGCTTTTCTGCCATTTTGTATAATGGATAGTTTATTCTGTTAAATTCTGTTTTTGCATGACAATGTCATACAGTAATGAAAATGAAAGAAGACAAGCTCTAGTTTCACCCAAAAATATAATTTTGTATTACGATGTACCATTCTATAGTTATAGCCATTTCAAAACCCTTGTTTTTTGATTTTCCGAGCTTGAAAATCAAATGAAATGGAGTTATTGCGACCGTAGGTCGCATTTACTACCAAAACCTCCACCGGCGGTCTGTCTGTCAGTGAGTGAGTGAGTGAGTCCGTCACACTTTTGCCCTGCTCATATCTCCACAACCGTTGCCCCCACCCATGCCAAATTTTGCACACACACTC
>NC_137813.1:3023435-3235935 GCF_963921795.1 Nannobrachium achirus | reverse complement strand
ATTGACTTCTGGCGACACTAACATAGTAGGGCAAGGGCATTGGTGTTGGAATGGGGGTGTGTGTGAATGGCATGCATGTTGGAGTGAGCGCCTGGGAAAAAAAAAAAAAAAAAAACGCTTGGAAAAAAAAGACGCATTCTGTGTGCTGGAGGCTGCAGCGTATGTGCGATATGCCTTCACTGTACCTTCACTGTAGGTTATGGGGAGAATTAGACACTTTTATTGAGATTTATACATTTATTACACTCTTGTTTTCAAACACACTAACTTTGATGTGTGATATTTTGGGTTCCCTATACGACAGAAGGCTCAAACTTTTTCAGGGGCTGGGGAAGAGTGTAATTTAGCATTACATAATTTAAAAGCACATTTACGGGATTTACGGGCATGGCAGGGCCGTACAGCGGAAAATTTACGGGCGCTACGGGCATCGCGGCAAATGAGTTAAGAAGCTCTGAAAACAAACACAATGAGTAGGCTATAAAAACACTCACTGCTCTGACATGGCATCAAGGTGACCAGTTTGAGGACCAATAAATGAATTAATACAGTTGGTAAAACATATATTACAAACTAAAAATTAAATACATACTTAACACATCGGGTGCCCAGAATTATTCGACCTTTAATTTGCTGGTGCCCATGGTAACCCGCCATTTTACCTACCTTCGAAGTACTGGCGAGAAAAGTAATCAGAGTAAATGTAATCCAAGTATGTCCTGTTTATTTCGCAAAAATCTTTTCTTTCAGTCAGGACCGTTTTTTATCAATTCTAAGCTACAGTGTTTGTGTTACGGCCGGTGGAAGAGGCTGCCGTTAAAAAAAAAAAGAAAAAAGGAAGAGAATCCGGAGAAAACAGCATTTTTGTGCAGCCGCTAAACAGGAAGTCAACGAGACAGACAGCACGTCCGGGTGACGTAATTTCGCGCTGCATGTTGGGAAATGGAGTTTGTTTCATCACCGCGGTAGCCAAGTGCAGTAGCTACAGTACAGTATAGTTTACTGTACAACGCGTCGAACGCGTCGTGGGCACACGTAAACATCAAAGAGATTGGCGCGTGGGCACCACGTGGGCGCCCGATGTGTTAATGTGGAAATCCAAGTGAGTGTTGCACCCGCTGCACCTGACCTGGTCACATGATAGGAACCAGGAAGTATAAAAGCCTGTTTCCTCCTATCAGAAAGCTTATTGACTCTGGTGCAGAGAATAGCATTCCCATCTCATAGGGTGAAGGAGATCAAGAACACATGGTGGTAGGCTAAGGCTACTGCTAGCCTTTTGTTTGTTGAGCACATGGATGCACTGTGTTTTATCCTGTTTTAATTGTATTTATTATTTCAGTTTACAAATGAATCAACCTCCAGTGCTGTGTGGAATTGACCGGTGTCTTGTGAGATCTGGATATTGGCCTACTGGTAGCCACACATTGCAACACTAGATTTTATTTTAATCGGATGAACCTAGGGTTGCAATTCCTCCCATAGGCAGCCAATGCATCAAAACAGTTTTTTGCTATCTGAAGTATTAAACGGCATCAAACTCACCAATAGTGGCGCTGTATGGAAAGCTTGGAGTATCCTCTTTCTATCTGCAAAGTGTTTGTTTCATAAAAAGCCACAGTAGACATGTTAGGAGCTACTTTCTGTCAAGAAATCCGAGCAGACATGGTTTATTTTCTAAGTGTTGAACTTCGGAAGCGCTCGTCTTCTATTACGCAGCGTCCCGCTGCCTCCTGCATTATGTGATATTTAGAGCCCTTTGGAACACAGGACTGCTGAGTGACTTCCCACAAGCGCTTCCAATCTCCAGCACTTAGAAAAAATAATCACCTGAAGCCAATTTCTTGAGAGAAAGTAGCTCCTAACATGTCTACGGTGGATTTTTATGAAACAAACACTTTGCAGATAGAAAGAGGATACTCCAAGCTTTACATACAGCCCCAATATTGGTGAGTTTGACGTCGTTTAATACAATCAGATAGCAAAAAACTGTGTTGATGCATTGGCTGCCTATGGGAGGTATTGCAACCCTAGATTCATCCGATTTAAATCAAATCTAGTGTTGCAATTTGCGGCTAGCCTACTGGTAAAACAGTATACAATACATTCAATGTGTTGCCTCTTCTGTATGTTAATGCATGTTTAGTTTGTAACATCAATGTCTTCTTTTACACAGTAGCTGTTGGTGCTGATGGTTCCCTCCCTGCCTTTGTCCTTGCATTGTGTATGCATTCACTGCAACATGAAGTCAGGTTTAAGCTGTTTGTTCTTTTTATGATTTGAATACAGTGTTTGCATTTTATTGAGATACTAGGGCTGGCAACTAATGTGTTTTCTGTTTCCTTGATTGATTTATTGATTGATTGATTGATTGAAGACTTTATTAGAAGTTTGCATGGGAAAAGGTAGTTTCATGATGGTACAGTTCACTGGTACAAGGTCTACTAAAAGGAGATCCTAGAAAAGACTAAGCTTATTTCCATAGGAAACCATCGAAGTAATCTCATATAACATTGAAAGACAGACGGATAGAACACAGTAGCCTACTATGCAGTAGATATAGTCAGGATAAAAAGGGAAAACATTTTAAATAAACAATTAAAGAAAAAGAAACAAAAACCTACAGTAGGTAAATACAAAGAAGGGTCAGGGGGAGGGTAGGGCTTTGTTTTTACCAGTTGTGAACGGCTGCTGCCTGTAAGTGGTTTTTCAGGGCGATTTTAAAGGATCCAGTCCAGCCACTGTCTTCCCCACTGTTATTTTACCATTTTGATTAGTTTGGTTTATTAGTTGTTTATTTGAGGTACAGTAGTTTGGCATGATTCTAGTTTTTCTCTCCTTCTGTTACAGTGTAGCCTTTGTTCAAGGCCGGGTCCGCCCTGTTGCACATGGCACCTCCTCTCTCCTGGGACTGCACTGGGGGACCTTTTGGTTTTATTGGTGTGTATGTTTAATTCATGGCACTGCATGGTTTTGTATAACCTCGCCCTTCTGAGGGAAAGCCTGGTGATCGCTAACAACGGGCGGTTTGATCCGGTCTAGGCGAAAACCACAAGCCGAAGAAGCGGCGTCGCTTTGATTTGGTTCCCTCGTTTGTTTCCCCAATCCCGATTAAAATGCTCCAGTAACCTAGTGTAGTCTTGCCAGTCGCTAACAGTTGGACTAAAAGATGCATATCCCAAACGAATTTTTCAAAAGTAAAACTACGCAGCATCAAGGAGTTTATTAGGTAGGCCCTAAAAGTATGTCCTTGAGCGCAGGGGAATTATTTTGGGTTAAAACTGAATCCGGTTTGATAGTTCCGGCAAATTGTAGTCCTTTGAGTACTACACCATGATGTAAAGTGGTTTCCTCTCCCTACCGGATCAAACCTCGAAAAGTGAAGTGATCCCAGACTAGTTTTGTATTGAATCTTTTATTATTGCATGAGTTCATCTTGGTTCCAGGCCTGTCCCCTCTTCTTTCCCTAGCATTGTGGTATAAAGCATAGTGTGCACAGGCCGACCCACCCTTCCCTAGTAGAGGAGAGTTCTTCGCCAACGTGTCACTTTATTAATTACATCTTGCCTCACTTGATACCCTGATACTTTTACTATTAAGATATATTAAAGTAATGTATAAAGTAATGTGCTTGCTAGTTACTTTGTAATAAAGATTCTATACTATTTTTCATCCCAAAGTGCCTCTGTTATTCAATTGTTCCTGTTTAAGGGAAGTTAGATCACCCTACACAGTGTTGTATATTTGAAGGTCTAAACTTTAAGTGGTTTCCTCCTGTCCCCTCTATAAACGGGAGGTGGCGTTGTTGTCTTATTACGCCGGTACTACATTAACATTACACTGGGACGATAACATTATGGGCACATAATAAAATACCTTACCAGGGTGAGCAGAGTGAAGCGCACCTAAACACAGAAACCAGTGTAGTGCACGTGCATGTGCAACGTCATTTCTGACACTCAAATCAGGCATCCTTCAAATTACAGAAATCATTCAAAACATCTGTGGCACTGGAACACACTCTACTCACCCATTACCAAAAAAATGTAAAGGTTTCCCACTTGTCAACTTCCTGCTTTTAAAAGCAGGCCCGGATCATGATTGGTTGATCTCCACACATGTACACCAGCAGTCAATGACACAATAAAACCACAATCAATATTGGTGTCCAAGACATTCACTGAAAACTCCACCAGGTTACACATGCTTCAGAGGTTTTCACCTGCTTCAAGGCCTCTGTGTCCTCTCAGGCGACGTCCAGACGAAAACTAATTTGGGTGATTCTGCAATCCACACTATTCTTTAACGTTTAGACCTTCCTGCCACACGGAGACGCACATCTTTGAAACCGCGGCTCCCAGAGTGAATCGATCTGAAGACGGCGCCGTCGCGTCTCCGTATGTACAGCCGAATACGCATCATTCCTGAAGGCTGAAGCTATGACGTTGCAGCACAACCTCTCCCCAACAACAACATCAAACATGTTGCGTTTGTGCTACTGAGTGCAATAGTTACTGTACATGTGACTTCTTGTCAGTGCCAAATGTTTGATGTTTTTACACACCATTACAATTTAAATTTTGATCATAACACCCATCTACTGAATGTCTCCAGGTGTTCTTCAGAACTCATTTAGGCCTACTATGACACTATGGCATGTTAGGAGTCTCTTGGTATAGTGGTTCTCAAACCTTTTATTTTCAGGAACCACCATATAGTGGGAGAAATATGTGAAAAAGGTGTTCACTTCCGTCAGAAAGCGTGAAAATTTGCACCTAGGGGTATTTTTGTGCGCTGAATTCAAAGATTGACGGTCCCACTTTTCTCAAATTCACTTTTCTCTAATTCACTTACCATAGGGTTAGGGAAAAAAGACCCCCCAAGACCCCCCAAAAATCTTCTTTAAGTAGCATGTGAGGGGTCTATCTAGGGGGTTTTCATGATTCTGAATCCATTCCAAGCATTTGTTTTGCACAAAAACATTCCTTGGGCAAGAAATGGACCCCACAAAACTATAGTTTAGTGATGAGTCATCACTTTTCACAATTGTGTAGGGTCCATTTCTTGCCCAAGGAATGTTTTTCGTGCAAAATAAATGCTTGCAATGGATTCAGAATCATGAAAACACCCTAGATAGACCCCTCACATGCTATTTAAAGATTTTTTGGGGGGTCTTTTTTCCCCTAGTATGGTAAGTGAATTAGAGCCACCAGATCCCATGGGGAAAGTGCTTGGGACTGTCATTTTTTGAATTCGGCGCACAAAAATAGGTGCAAATGTTCACGCTTTCTGCCGGAAGTGAACACATTAGCCTATTTTTGTTACATATTTCTTCCACTAATAAAGGCCCTTTTCCACCGGCAGCGATGACGATATCCATAAAATACCACAACCACATTGTTATAGAGGGTATGCGCATGCATAAAGTGAATGGCAAATCGAGTGGCACATCGAGTGGCAAATTGAGCGGCAAAGTGAGTTCAACGTTGTTTAACGTTGCTTAATGCAATCAGATATGACTTTTCTGTTTGGTGTATGGTCTGTCAAGTCCAGAAAGTCGTTTTCTTGCCACTCAGTAGGCGTTCCCACTTAACTTCCTGGTATGATGATGATGTCACGCGCATACCCTCTATTGATCCTAACAATATAGTTGTCGGCTATCGTTGTCTTTATCGGTGTTGGGTGGATGCTGCCAATCCACTTCAATTGAAAACACTTTTTTTTTTAAATCGTTATCGCTGCCGGTGGAAAAGGGCCTCAACTCTGAGAGTGTACAAATGGAACCAAAGGGACCTTGCAGGTCCATTTGGTTTCATTTCCATGTTGATGCTCAGCACTCTTCATGTGTTTGTTAAAGGTGCTCTAATATTCAGATTTAATTGTTCCCCCCTCATTTGCTCCATGTTAACCATGGCTAACCGTTGTTTTCAAAAGTCTGAGTCAAACAACCTTCAACTGGTTCTTGTTTCATTCAGTTATGTGATGTTGCTAAAAGTGGCCACTAGATGCCACTAGATGCCAATTTATGAATTCAAAGTGCTGCTATATCCTTTGCAGATAACTTAAATAAGGCTCCTTGGGTTGTTGTTTGATTTAATAGTTTGCCATTTTGCCACATTATAGATTACACATTTTAAATTCCTCCAATCCGAGTCGGCCTCTTCCTGCATAACAAATACCTACCGTAGTTAGTTTGGCCCAGGTGTCTCATAATTACTATTTGTTTCCTGGGAGTAAAGGTATGAAAGTATACATCAACAAGTAACAAGTATCTGTGAATGTGTTAGGACTACTTGTGAATAAAATGGTCCAAGCTAAATGTAAATATAAACAATGTTTTACATTCGGTTCATTTAAAACTGAACAAATAGTTTAACCAGTCAATGTTTAAAATAGCCTACATATTCTGTCAAACCAAAAATACATTTACATTCAGGTAAATGTACAAAACAATAACACCATGGCTTTTAAATCTGGAAAGCACCTGCTTTACAGGATAAATCCAATGTATACTTTTAAAACAAACTTTCTCTGGTTTTGTTAATTTCTTATTCAAATTCCACACTGACTTCAGGCAGTGACATCAGAGTGAGTCAGAGCAGTAACAGGGAGGAGCCTCACAAAGTGAACTAAGAAGCATGTGAAAGAATCACTTACACTCAACAGACTGAACTACAGTACATACTGTAGGTCTATCGGACAAAAAAAAGTTGTCCAAACCAGACGATAATCGATGGCTTTTTTTAGAGGAATAAGACAGGGGAAGGGGTGAGTGGGAATCATTATTCTTTTGCTAGTAGACTTTTTGTTCTTCTAGGAAACGGTATCAGTTTTGATTGATTGATTGATTGAATACTTTGAAAACCGTTTGAGAAAACTACAGCGGTGCAATTATACAATAATGCTAAAAGGATAACACAAAAAGCCCTGAGGGCTTGTTTCCATTGTGGTCATGAAGAATCACTTGCCTTTGAAATGCTAATAATTTATTTTAATAATTTTGTCCCCACTCCTTTGGGGTGTTCTTGTCACTAACTGCATATTTGTGCTTAGGCTATGTGAAACAGTGAATGCTATTAGTAGAGCACTCGGGAGCAGTTAGGGGTTGTTAGTGTTTTTCTCATGGATACTTCGACCGTGGATCGGGACATGAACCAGTGACTTAATTTCTGTTTACCAAGCAGCCTCTTATGGATATATTTTTAGATGAACATGCATGAACTCTCTGACAGAGATGTAATGATATGTTAAGACAGTGGTTCTCAATCTGTGCGTCGGGACCCCCCCCCCCCCCCCCCCCCCCCGAGGCCGGGGTCCCCAAATTATTTTGGGGGGGTCCCCAGATGATTAACTTAATGTGCAACATTGTTTTCTCACTCAACAGAAAACAAACCAACATAAAGTTTAATTGTATAGCACATTTCTAAAGTGACAAATTCTGAAATGACAAATTAAACATTGGCCAAATTGTCAAATATTAGAGGCAGAAATTGTGAAAATAGCAGATCTACTATCTACTATTATATCTGCTATTTTCCACAATAATAAACTATAATAAAAAATAAACTATTAAAACATATTTTGATATTTATTAATTTAGAACTGTGTGACTTGGTAATGAATAATAAAGGTTGTACTTTGATGTCCATGGCTGTCGTATAGCATATTTAGTGAAAACAAGAAAACAGCCTGCACTCAGTGGAGGTCCATTTCACATAGATTTATTGAGTCTCACCCAGACAGAGCAACAGATGATCCATGGGAAAAGGACATTCTGACTGCTGACTGTACTGTTCTCATGTTGGGCCGAGCACTTTGATATATTTGTATAATTCAGTGTTGCTGGGATTTCTGCTTTTCAGTTTTCAGTCTTATTTTTAGTGACCTGCTTGATGGAGGTAATTTCATCTCATGTTATTTTCTGTTTATTTTCTGTTCCTCAGACCAGAAACACCACAGGATCATGGTGAGAACATAATATGTGCTACACTTAAAGGGATATTTCACTTTCAAAAAACTTTTGGTCATTTTATCGTCAAATCAGGCTTTTATGAACACCCTGAACAGTTTTGAATTTCCTTCATTCACTATTTAGATATTTGATGTAAATGTTATCAGGCCCTCCTCCTGCAGGACGCCTCCCCATACACACCCATTGTAACTTCAAACTCCATTTTAACCATCATAGATTAATTAAAAACACCCAGTACTTTTTCTGGTGACTCATACTACCCTCCTAATACGTGAGCAGGCTGTGTTTTTTCGATAACCTTTTTCATTTATTTGTAATAGTTTTTTGGGAAAATTGAAGAAATTAAATACAATAAAAGAATATTAAAAATAAATGAAAACTGTTATCGGAAAAACACGGCCTGCTCAAGTATTAGGAGGGTATTATGAGTCACCAGAAAAAACAATGTGTGTTTTTAATGAATCTATCATGGTTAAAATGAAGTTTGAAGTTACAATGGGTGTGTGTGGGGAGAGGCCCTGGGCCTGGAGGGCCTGATAACATTTACATCAAATATCTAAATATCGAATCAAGCAAATTAAAAAATGTCCAGGGTGTTTAGAAAAGCCTGATTAGACGATAAAATTACCAAACATTTTTTTGAAAGTGAAATATCCCTTAACGGTGCAAGACATTTAGAAACCAATATTCTGATGAATGAATATGCAACTGTTTTATTTATTTAATACAATATTTATTAATTATTGCCTTTAATATTGGTTGTATACCCTGTAATTTAACCTACAATGTAGCACATTGGGTCAATTTTCCAATCAATATTTTGATCTCAGCCAGGCAGAGCTGTCCATTCAGCTGTCACTAAATGTAGAATGTTTTGTACTTAAAGGAGTATTAAGTACAATAAGTACATTAAAGCCATACTGTGTAAGATGCCCAACTAGTGGTCATTAGCCCTATAGCAAACCGCGGTCGCGTCCGCGTCTTTCGGACGTTTTTCGTACCTTCAGACCCCCGCGTCTGCCTCCACCTCGCTGAGATCTATCTTTTAAGGGGTCCCTTGTTCCTGTGCGTTCAGTAATTCCAGAGATACGGACTCCTTCACCCTGCCTGGTAGGCGAAATTACCTAGAGAAGGGATGGTACAAACGGGCAACAACAAATATGGCTGCCATAGCGACCCCACTTCAAGATGCGCTGTGATTGGCCGGCAGTTGTATAACCCTCGCTGTGATTGGCCAGTAGTGTGATGACGCAATTTTGGCGCGAGATCCGGTCCACGGCAAGGATCTCAGTTTACATACAGAGAAGGCTTTACAGGCTGAAATTCACGGCGCGGATCTTCTAAAACTTTTGTGATTTAATAGTTAGGAGAATTTTAAGATTTGTTTTATAAAAAAAGTTACATAGTACAACTTTAAGTACAATTAAGTGTGTATTATATATATATATATATATATATATATATATATATATATATATATATATATATATATATATACACACACACACACACACACACACACACACACACACACACACACACACACACACACACACACTGTTGTATTAACAGAATATTATAATTTTAAATTATGTATATTATCTTTATACTGTATAGCCGCTTTCCAATCCGAGGGATTCACACTTTGAAGTGCGCATTTGAAGGGCTATGACTGGGCCGCGCCAAATAGCGTATCTACAAGCTCACAATGCGTTGCGTTGCGACGCATTGTGAGCTTGTAGATCTGTGACCAGTGACGTCATAGCCCTTGAAATGCACACTTCAAAGTGTGAATCCCTCGGATTGGAAAGCGGCTTATATGTCTTAAACTGAAACACATGCAGAAATCTATGAAACTATTGAGGTGTGTTTGAGTAAACAAAACAAAGTTATAATATTTGTATATGAAACAAGATTTTGCTAGACTGAATAACACATTCATCATTACAGCCCACTATTAGTGAAGTGTGATTATTTCAGCAATAACAATAATGACTCCATGAAGTAATATTATGTGCACCAATAATGTCACCAATAGTGTTTTTAATTATTCATAAAAATTAAAAGAAAAGTATGCCTACAACATATTTTGAATGTGCATGTAAGCTGAACTTAAATGACTTTCATGCCAAAGTAAAGATCTACTTCCTTATAAGTCTAATAATGAGAGGCCTGCATGGCACAGAAGTGTTCAAAATGCATGATTAGCTTAATTGTGAATTAGGCCCACAGTTTTCTGCACAAATGATCTTGGATTTATGTAATTGATGATTTGTTTTAAATGTTGAATGCTGATATTTACTGGCGTAAATGAGATTTCACCTCATGTGACAGATGTGATATTCATTATATGTATTGTATGGGTCATTTATCTCTCTAGCATGGAAGTGATCTAAGTTCAGATGTACCTGTGTACCGTTATTTTGAACTTATATTTGTTTGTTTTGTTTCATATAACATTAACAGCTAAAATAAACCAAATGGCGATGTTATTACTATTAGTTTGTAGGGCCATACTGTATTTGTTATTGCTGAAGGAATCACATTTAAATGAGCTGAAGTCATATGTGTCATTCAGGGTAACAAAATAGTGGAATTCAATGTAACGCCAATATTTGATATTAAAGGTTTTTTTTTTTGCTTTTTTCATGTTTCCTGACCTCAATTACAACCCAATAAAATGAACATTCAACATTCAGCGTTTTTTTCTGTAATCTGTAGTTTTTTTAATATAGGCTCAGAAAAGTGGGTTAATTTTCCTCTGGACTAACGCATCATCATCCAGGGGAGGAGGTGGTTGTAGGTGAGGGTGAACGCAACAACTGAACTGGTAAATGGTAAAAGGTGCATTGGAACGATACAAACACAATGGAACGTAACATCAAAGGTGATACACCCTCCCCTACAACCACATCCTCCCCTGGACGATGATGCGTTAGTCCAGAGGAAAATTAATTCACTTTTCTGAGCCTTATTATTCAAGAAACTACAGATTACAGAAAAAACACTGAATGTTGAATGTACATTTTTTGGGGGGTGTAATTGAGGTCAGGAAACATGAAAAAAGCCACAAAAGTTTGATATCATGACACTGAAATAACATGTTTTCTTGACTAGGATTGCCAAAAACAAATAGCAAAGGTTAAATAAGGCAGGATTTCTTTGGTAAAGAATGTAATAAACGGTCAATTATGTTAATAAATGTGAATTCAGCTTGACTGTTAACCCAGCCTTACAGTTCTCTCTATCTTGATAACAGGGAAGAGTTTCAGTTTCTTTGTTGCTGTGACTGGAGAGACCCCTGGTGCCCATGAAACTTTCATTAGACAACTTGAACAAATTGGACAGATTAGGAAGGATTCAGTGGACCAAAGTGACTACGTCCTGGCTTTCTGCCCAAGCCCCTCACACATTAGTGAGATTCCACAAAGTGAGACATTCTCTTATAAAACCTGATGGATTCATTGATGTAGAAATCATCATCCAGATTAATGTATTTGTTTATTTTCTCTCTCTTGAAAGCTGATAAGCCAGTGATTCTGGTGGTGATGCATCGCAGACGTGATGTTGAAGCTCGTCTAGATGACAGCAGTAGACATGTGACCAGAGGAGATGTCATCCTCACTGTCGACACTCTGTTCTGGGAAGGTGAATTCCTGAAGTGCAGACACTATGAGAAAGCCCTCAGTAAAGTCCTGGATGATCCCACTCGTTTTAAGATATTAGAACACCCGAATAAGGTAAGAAAACTAACATCTACTCCGGAATTCTCCTTTAATGGGATTTCCTATGTTAAATAAAGGATACAAATAAAATGGGGGAGAGGCTAAAATGGGATTTTGTGATTTAATTTATTTTAAAAATAGAATGATTTCACTTTATTTTAAAGGGGAGGGTCAAAACATGTGGTTTGAAGTCTGTGGTAAAACTTGTAGTTAACGTGCACAACATGAGAAAAAAAAAAACAGTCAAAATACAGGGCATATGGATACAAATGTTTAAGTTCCAAACTACATTGAAAATATACCTCTCAAAATTACCGTAATAATTAAAAACAACAATATGGATTGATATCATCAAGAGGTGTATCGTAATAATACACAAATTAGTAAATTAGGCAACAACAACAACAACAACAACAACAACAACAAGGCGTAAGGGTTAAGGACACGTTGGCAGGACTGAAGGGTCTTAAATTCATCCATTGTTATACATAACTACATAAACTTTGAATGAACATAGTGATGATGTCACACTGGGAACTACACCAGATCTCTGTCTGATAACATGCTTTTTATTTTAACTTTCCAGCCTATTAAATCCACCAGGAAGATCTTGGCAAGAACGGCTTGTAAGTTGCATTGCAAACACAAAGAGAAACCATATTCTAATGTCAGATGTAAAACACACACTCTGTATCTGATTAACAGGTAACTTATGGCAATGTAACCACTATTACAATGTATTTTTGGATCATTGCTAGTCACATCTTGTCCCATGCAAACAATGACATGAGGAGAAGTTATTAGTGTGCAGGGTTAACCACACTATAGTAGTACACTATAGTCTGACATCATAGACCACATGAGACTGACAGAGTATATGTCCATATATAGACCACATGAGAATATATGCCCATATATGGGAATTCCAAGATATGTGCTTAATATTGATGACATAATATGGAGATCCCTGATGTCATCAATATTATGCCCATATATTATATATGGGCATTAAAGGGACATGGACTGACACAGAGATCTCCACGCTTATTCAGAGATAAAGCCCGTTTTATGTTTCAGCATAGAATAGAAATCAATGCAGCCTAGTCACGCCATTTTGTTTCTCTGCGAGACATGGTATGACCAGGGGCATAGTTCTGCCGATTTAAAACGACTCCAATACGGAAGTAAAACTTCCTATGACTTGCCGCTAGTTGTGCTGTTTCCCCCCCCCCGGCCGATCGCAAAAAGAATTGTTCTCCATTGGATCCCATTCATTTTCCCCTTTCGTTTTCTAACCTTAATTAACATTTTCATGAATACTGTATGGTTCCTATCGCTAGTTAAAAATTGCCTTTCAATCACCATCATATTTGTATTGTCGAAATGTGGTCCAATTTATTTTAAAATAAATGATAAAGTTGCGGGGGGGCGTGGCCAACTAAACTGATACCAGCCGGCTGTGTTCTTCTTCGTGTGCTGTATTTCGGGAGGCTCCGACCACATTCTCCCATGTATCCCTGTGGTTGCACGTGACCGTTGGCAGCCAATAGCATCTCTGATGCCTTTACAATTCTATGATGGCGACACCCATTCCAAGGGGTAGAAACCAATGGCTTCGCTTCGTCCATATTTTTCTACAGTCTATGGGTATGACATATGGACCAGGGTCTTTCACAGGGTACACAGAACGGATGCAGCGTCACGTAACCAAGTCGTAACCATGCTTGTGTGTTTGCATGCATGTGTTACCTTTCCAACAGGCAGTATAGTAAAAGTGACACATTGTATATTCATGATGATCTCTCTCTCTCTCTCTCTCTCTCTCTCTCTCTCTCTCTCTCTCTCTCTCTCTCTCTCTCAGCCTTCCCTGTAACTGGCCTGCAGAACACCAGCACCAGGTAATATATTTCACTCTTACTGTACTTTGGTCTGAGTTAAATTTATTACAATTGTTTTTGAAAGTACTTAAATATATTGTCTGAGGAGGTGTATTACCAATGTGATGAAGTGAAAGAAAACCAAATGTTTTCAATTAATATACTCCTATATTTACTCTATATTCTGATACTCATTAATTAAGACACTTTCTTGTTCTATGGGGAAAAGGCTCGACATTTCTATGTGTTCAACTAAGGGTTAGGGTTAGGTTTAGGCATAGTGGTTAACATTCACCCGGTTAGCATTCACCAGGTTAGCATTCACCAGCGTCTAACTAATGGGACGTCGGACAAATGCTACATCACAATATCGACACGCTCCCTTCTATGGTAATGTTGGTTGTACTTTGAAGACCATGATTGTCATATTTTAGTGTTTATTCTTGATGGTTGTCATTTCATCTGATGTTATTCTCTGTTTGTCAATCCTTAGCAAATGGGACAAGAAGATAAAACAGGACACTGAGAGTAAGAGCTGTTGATAGATTTTCAGAATGTTAAATGTTAAATCTCTATTGTGTTTTTGTTTAATTTTTGGTTGTTAATATAATTATATTGTCCAATCTCTATGTAGAGATAGGGGTGATTGTATTTAGTTTCACTGCTCTTCTATTGAGATGTTTAAAGGTGATACACCATGAAATTTCACTTTTCCTATTTTAAAACCTTTTTTTGGGGTCCCACTAGCACCCTCTATCCTCACAAAGTCCCATTTCTGACCGTTGTGTCTTTCTCTGGTTTTGGGAAGGCGGAGGTTAAAAGCATCCCACGGGTTCTCAAAACAGGCTGTCCAGATTTGCTGCCGTTGCTGTTCGGCGGCAACACAGCATTTCACAATTGCCACATCCATTGTATCCATTGATAGCAACTACAATTTGGAAATATGGACTCACCAAGCTGGTATCTGCTGTATCTCTCGTTAAACAAAAAAATAATCCATTTACAGCGTCGGCTAGGCAGCCTAGCCTAGGCTAGCAGGCTAGCTCCAAACAATCCACCGTCTTTTAATTACTTCTAATCATCTGTTGTGAACTGTCCAGAACGGGCTGTCCTCTGCTTGCTTTGATCGTGCTACCATGTTAAACTGTTAAACAACTATTCTAATCTGTAGTAGGCTTTAGTCCAGTCTTGTTGTGGACAACGGATGCTCCTGAGTCTTGACAGCATGCTGCAACTGCAACTGTGTGTACTTTCCCTTTCAGTTTGGATGAACTTTGCATGAACCCTGAGATTGTTATCTGGCCCAGTGGGAATGGGCCTTAACCCTTAAACCCATGGAGCTGCTCTCTAGATGCAGCCTAGATGGCTGGATAATAATATTCCGTTTATAATGGTTGCAATTATGTTAAAAAGAAAACTATAACTATAACTATAACGATTTTCTTTTAAATATTATTATTATTGTTATTATTTTTAAGACTTTTCGTGTAGTGTTTGGTTGGGGTGCATATCTGCACACACAACGGGCAGAACTGCGCCACCCCCCCTCAGGCCAATTTTATACTGCAGCTGAAAATGCTCTGAGAGCCATTCAAAAATGAGAGAGGCTCTCTATTCAGGAGTGGTAATTTTGAAAAACGTTTTTGGGACATAAACAATATGACATAAATACGTTTTAAATGCATGGTGTATCACCTTTAAGTCACATAATCTCAGCTTGACAGCTTTCCTCAATAAGATCTTCAGTCTTATCTCTATTTTGATAACAGGGAAGCTCTCTAGTTGCTTTGTGTTTGTGACTGGAGAGACCCATGGTGCCCAAGAAACATTCATTACAAAACTTCAACTTAAAGGACAGATTAAGAAAGAATCTGTGGACCAAAGTGACTACATCCTGGCTTTCTGCCCAATCACCTCAAGAACTGGAACTGATGTCCATGTGGCAATGGGGAAGATTCCAAGTGAGAAATCCTCTTATAGCTAGCCTAAGTGTTAGATTAATTTATGTATACATCATCAATACAGTTTATTTTATTTATAGGCCTACATTCTCTCTCTTTAAAGGAGATACTGGTAAACCAGTGATTCTGGTGGTGATGCATCACAGACGTGATGTTGCAGCTTATCTAGATGACAGCAGTAGACATGTGACCAGAGAAGATGTCATCCTCACTGTCGACACTCTGTTCTGGGAAGGTGAATTCCCAGACTGCAGCTACAATGAGAAAGCCTTCACTAAAGTCCTGGAGGCTGTTGGTCATTCTTCGGTACGAGTTACATTTTCACATCATTATTGTTATATATAGTCCGAGCGTTTCGTGCACACATCCTGCACTTTATGATAGAAGCATGACATTTGGCACTCAGTTAGAACATGCCATATAGAACATTTTTGGCTAGAAGGACATCGTAGATTTGTCTTGGGAAACTTGTGGGAGCCAATCAAAGTTGGGCTCTCATAGACTTTACTATACAGTAAAATAATACAAAAAATAAATATGCTTTAAGTTGCATGTGAGGGGTCAAACTAGGGGTTTTTCATGATTCTGAATCCAATGCAAGCATTTGTTTTGCACAAAAAAACACGGCCCCCACAAAACTGTGAAAAGTGACGACTCATCATTAAACCTGTTTGATGGGTTCCATTTTTAGCCCAAGGAATGTTTTTTTGTGCAAAACAAATGCTTGCATTGGATTCAGAATCATGAAAAACCCCTAGTTTGACCCCACATGCTACTTGAAGCATATTTATTTTTCTGTATTAAGTCTATGAGACGCCAACTTTGATTGGCTCCCACAAGTTTCCCAAGACAAATCTGCGATGTCCCTATAGCCAAAAATGTTCCATATGGCATGTTATAACTGTTTGCCAAATTTCATGCTTCTTTCAAAAAGTGCACGATTCCATCAACATACTGCCCGAAATGCCCGGACTAATTCTCCTTATTGCTTCTTTAACACCCAAGGGGCCAAACTCGTTCAGTAACGAGATACGGCCACTGGAGGTCGCTGTGCCAAAACTCAGTTGTCTCGTCCCTCAACGAGACAAAGGGTTTACTTGGTTACGTGACGCTGCATCCGTTCTGTGTACCCTGTGAAAGACCTTGGTCCATACGTCATACCGTGTCTCGCAGAGAAACAAAATGGCGCGACTAGGCTGCATTGATTTCTATTCTATGCTGAAACATAAAAAGGGCTTTATCTCTGAATAAGGTGCAAAGAACGCCAGGGAAGCAGAGATCTGATTGTTTTCACGGCGACACTTTACCGCGATGGTAGGCCGCAGTTTGGATTTTAGTTTCGCGAGCGTTTGTAAACAAATGGTTTATCTTTCTCAATTGTCAGTGGACACTCACATGCACACGCACGAAGCTTCCGAGGCTCTTCAAAATAAAGCGTGAGTGAACGGCGGCAGTAGCAACAGCTAGAAATGTTAGAAACCTTGGCTTCCCATGTGTTAAAGAGGTCTCACTCTCAAATACATGGAGATCTGAGTACGCAGTCAGGTGAAGAACGATGCTCCTTAAAGCTTGGTAGGGATTCAATGTCTTGCTTAAAGGGGAATACCACTCATCTTCAACATTGAACTATGTCCTTAATAGACTTTGGGAGAAGTTGGGTTGAAATAAGAAAAAAATAAAAAGTACCCACTTCTGTGTTGCCTGAACTGGAGGATTGACTGTGGGGTCATGTGATCAGTGACATCATGAAGATGTACTCTTTGACTTGCAGAGTTGAAAATGAGTGGTACTCCCCTTTAAGGTTGTACATGTTGGCAGGACAGAATCGAGGACCTTTCTAGGAAGGCGCTCGGGGGGCATCCGTGCTAAATGCCTGAACCACTTAAGATGAAAGTGTAGGAGCAGCGGTTCTACTCCAAGTCTCTCTCGGGTGACTGAACTTCTCACACTATCTCTAAGGGAGATACCAGCCACCCGTCTGAGGAAACCCATTTCGTCCGCTTGCACCCGCAACCTTATACTTTCGGTCATGACCCACACTTCATGACCATAGGTGAGAGTAGGAACGAAGATTGCTCTGTGGACAGAGAGCTTTAATACCACATAAGTATACTTTACCAGTATATAATATATCAGTATGAATATAGTAATGATGTCACACAGAGAACTACACAAGATGTTGTGCTCACTGTCTGTTAACATGCTTTTTAAACTTTCCAGACCACTTGGACATCATCCATCTGGGACAACCTTCCTACATGGCCTTGTAAGTTGCATTACAAACATGAAGAGAAACCATATTCTAATGTCTGACCATTTTGAACACAATGTCTTAAAGGACACACTTGTGTTTGATTA
Organism: Nannobrachium achirus; assembly: GCF_963921795.1. Classification (NCBI taxonomy): domain Eukaryota; kingdom Metazoa; phylum Chordata; class Actinopteri; order Myctophiformes; family Myctophidae; genus Nannobrachium; species Nannobrachium achirus. The sequence goes on along the minus strand of NC_137813.1, from coordinate 3,218,042 downwards.
AATCAGGCATGCAGACTTTTTTGCGAATATCGGCGTTTTGAATCGGCTATACAATGGCTATTTATTTTGAAGGTTCAGTCTAAAGCCTGTATGTTTCTGAACCAATCAGAAGTTAGATTTAGGGGCCCGTCCTTTCAGGCGATGGCAAAAACATCCCTTCAGGCGATGGCAATGCATGGTTAAATCACCCTCACATGTGCAGTGTTATTATATGTGGGCTACAGCCTGTAGCCTACAGTAAGCTGGAAAAGGAGGAGAGACAGCAGCTATACCAGCGGCAGGGCTTTTCCCACACAATGTCAACGTGAATCGTTTGTGGGATTAATCTCCTCTCCAGAGACGTTGGCTGCTGCCTGGCTCTGCATGCAGCGAGTGGAGAGGGGAGACACGATGCATTGATAGAACGTAACGCCCGGTAGAACAACCGGTTCTAAATCACAGAGGATTAGTGGATTCTCCGCTTTGAAAACTGCCTGACTTTTTTTTACTTCACTGTCTCTCTGAGGAAAAAGGAACGGGGGAAAATAAACAACAAACATAGGCTATAAACACGGCCGCATCGCAATGCAAGCAAATTGTCGTAATCTAGATCTTTTTAAGAATCGTCTGTTCCACCACCACACTTGTTTACTGTGCTGTATGTGTGTGTGCGCTCTGCACAGTGCACACAGGCAAATACCTCAACAACGGGAGACTCTGAGTGCTATCAACTATAGTAGGCTATAAAAACTTAGCCAAATTGTTAAATAATATAAGAAAGAGGAAAACATTTTATTGGGGACCCATACAATTTTGAGGTAACAGTAGCAAGGGATGTATACAGTCACAAAGCACTGCTTTACAGTTTTTTCAATTGAATTGAATAGTTATGCTTATAAATCCCTCCTCATTGATCTCATATCACTTTATTAAAGAAAATCACATTATTTGATAACTTTTCATCGTGCCCCTAAAATTAGTTGTGCTCCTATAGATTTCTCAACGTGCATAGAAACCAATGGTAGAAGTCCTGGTCCTGACAATACTGCTGTTCAATAAATGAAAATTCAGTTTTAGTGAAATCAAAATGGTTTTGACTCAATTTGTCCATTGAGTTATCAATATAATGTGATGCACATGCATATTATTAGACTACCCAGGTGGTGCATGGCAAGTTGTATTTTCAGCTCCACAATATAAATCTGTAAATTCTGTTGAATATGACAATATATGACAATATATGGTAATATATCGCGATACAATCATATCATGATCCAAGTATCATGATACATATCGTATTGCAAGGTTCTTGCCAATACCCATCCCTACAAGGCAACCGACCATACCTGAAACCCCCCCAAAATGTTTGCCTGTGTGCATGCTTTTTTATGTATATGTTGGCACCTTTCCAACAGGCAGTATAGTAGCAGCACACATCTGTAAAATGTAGACATTGTATGTTCGTGACCTTATACTAAAAGGTCACAAACATACAATGTCTTACAATGTTTTATACTTATAGTAGCTCTCTCTCTCTCTATCTATCTCTCTCTCTCTCTCTCTCTCTCTCTCTCTCTCTCTCTCTCTCTCAGTCTCTACCATAACTCCCCCACAAGAGACACCCAGCGCCAGGTAATATCTTTTTATTTTACTGTAGTGTACTTGGTTGATCTCTTGAGTCTCTCTTATTAAATAATTACATTTAGTTTTTTGGAAGATCTTAAATATATTTGAAGAGGTGTGTACCTAATGTGACTCAGTTTTGACAAGTGTTGTAAATTCTTGCTGGCTGTCATTTCTGATGTAATCCTCTGTTTGTCAATCCTCAGCACATCAGAGAAGGACACTGCGAGTAAGATGTCTTACAGAACATTCATTGTCAAAGCTGTTCAAATAATAAACTAGTTCTGTAGATTGTTGTCTTATAGACCTGTGTTCTTCTTCCAGCAACCCCATGGAGAGATGACAACTTCGGGTAAGCAAATTGTAAAATAAGAAAACAAATGCTTTGCTCCCAGAATTTTCTGTCTAATTAGTTATTTTGTATCGTGTGTGCACATTGGCAGAGGATTCCGTTCTATTGAGCCTGGTGTGTATCCTATTATGAAGGAAAAGTCTTGAAATTGAAACCGTCGTGTTGTAACTCTTGGGTTAGGGTTAGCGTTAATCATTGACAAATTTCGGGGGAAAATAACATCAATATCAATGACTTCCTGGTAAACTTACATCCCCAAATGTAATCTATTTAATACACCACTAGTTAACATTATCTGTTAAAAAAAGATTACATTTAATATTTGTTACAGTTTTTTTTTAATTGCTAAAACACAAAAAGCTAAAATTAGGCACAATTTTCACAACCTTTACTTCTGTCCCCAATTGCTTGACTCAATTTGTTACTACTTTAGATTTCCTTATCATATTAGACTCTGACTTTCCTTCTTTACACTCTGATGTCAATTTCACATCACCTTGTTGTCAAAACACAACACACAATTTTCTGTTTTGCACACACTTCTCACATAAAATCTCAAAGCATCAATCCACAACACACAAATATTCAAATCTCTAAACTTTCGGGTCTGGCGAGCAATTCAGAGTCCCACTGCTTCAGGCAATGGAGGAGGCTTGTGGAGATGTGGGCCTGTCAGGGGTTCATGCGGCACTCTAGGCCAGGGGTTTTCAAAGTGGGTGATAGGGCACCTTGGGGTGCCATGAGGGCAGTCCAGGGGTGCCGCGATTATTTGATAATATTTGGAATTTATTTATTGCAAGCATTTGTTTTGCATGAAAAACATTCCTAGGGCAAAATATCGGCCCCACCAAAACTGTGAAAAGTGAAGTTTTTTGATGACTCATCACTTTTTTTACAATTTTGGGGGGCACAGTTTTGCCCAAGGAATGTTTTTCATGCAAAACAAATGTTTGCAATGGATTCAGAATCATGAAGAACCCCTGGTTTGACCCCTCACATGCTACTTAAAACACATTTATTTTCTTTTTTAAATATTTTTATACCTGTATAGTGAAGTCGATGGGACAGTGAATATACAATGGCCATAACTTTTTCTGGCAGAGCAGGCCTCTCATTCTGTGGACCTTAATGACCAAACTAATAGATAAAACAGAAATAAAAAGTACGGCAGAGCATCACAGGTCCTCTCCCATTATGAGGGACTGGGTCCCTGACTATTTTCAATTTTGCTCTTCAGTGTTCTGTACATGCTTGGTAGTGTTCAGCCAAAAGCTTAGTTGTGTATTCAATGAATGGTATGTGTGTGTCATGTGAAAATATGGCTGTGTTTACCAAATGAAAACACAAGTCCCATTGTGTGAACATGTTAAGAGATTTGATGGCAAAGAGTTGTTTTGCAAAGGGATGCCAGGGTTTAGCAAATTGTGTGTGATGCTTGGAGTTTTGTGTGTGCAGGTTCGAAAAAAAACAAAAACAATTTGTCTTCCGTTTCCTTTTATTTCTTCAGAAACAAAGACACATTGCTTAACTGTGTGAAAGAATTCCACCCTAAAAATGAGAACATCAAACACGTGAGGATCCTCCTCCATGGACCAGTAGGATCTGGCAAGTCCAGTTTCATCAACTCTGTCAGCAGTGTCTTGCGGGGGAGAATGGTCCATGATGCACACGCAGATACTGGTGGTGGTGATAAAAGTTACACCAACAAAGTAAGTAATATATTTCGTTCCAGCATATCTAGAAGTGAAAGTAAATTGTAATTTACTTAAAGGAGTAGTTCACCCCCAAAATGATTTTTTTCCCCTATTCATTACTCACGCCATGGAGACTGGAGTTCAATAATGTTTTGTTTTTTGTTGCATTCCTAAGACAAAAGAAACTTGATTATATTAAACTTACCCTGACGGTTTCCCAATCCAGTGCCATGCATTTGGGTCCCCATTCGGATTCAATGGGGGTAAATGTACTATAATCACATTTTTGTCTTAGGAATGAAGCAAATGGCCATTTTAGTTGTGTTGCAATTACACCTAAACCTCATGACATCTTTATGTTGATAAGGCACCATATACCGAAGTCTATTGTGTACTATTTATATTATCAGAATGATGCCACGTATGACCTGTATTTTGATACAGATGCTAGAAGCCTTTGGCTACAAGCACTGTCTTACAGATCTGTCCATGCTTTTACAGTATCAAACTCATACAATCAAAAAAGGAAAAGCAGAAAACTTCCCCTTCGTGTTCATTGACATCATGGGCCTTGGGAGTGAGACAGGAGTTCATGAAGAAGACATTCGATTGGCTCTGAAAGGTCATGTGATGGATGGCTACACGGTAACATGACTATCAAGATTAATTAATTTGTGTTAATGGTGACCTAAGTCAGCATTAACACAAATTAAGAATAAATAAATAAAACATATATTATTAAAAAACTAAATGATTTTCCATGTCAATGTATTATTATTATTTACCGGTACCCTTTCTTTTCTGCTTCTTTGTTTTTCTTCTTGTCCAGTTTAATCCTGCAGCAGCGATGTCAGTTAATGACCCTCTCTACAACCCTGACCCCACTCCAGAGGACCAAACCCATGTTCTGGTTCTGGTCATTCCTGCTGACCAGATGAACTCTTCAACCCTAGAGTCCATGAAGAAGATGAAAGACATTGCAGTCCGTGAGGGTAATTTTAGCAATCTAACATTTTAGCTTGATAATTTGTTCTCAAAAGGTTATTGTGAAGTTGTGCACATGGGCGCATGCACGCATCCGCCTGGGTGACGGGAAACTGCTGGGTGAGCGCTGGCGCTTTGTCATGGGATCAACTTTGACCAAAAACAATGCACAGACCTGGTTGGTTGTTTAAGTTGGACACAATATGTCCATATATAGGCATTACCAGATATGGGCTTAATACAGTATGTATAACATCAGGGATCTCCATATATGGCGACATGTATTGATGACATGAGGGACACATTATGTCCATACATGGATATTCTCAGATATGCGCTTAATATTGATGGCATCAGGGATCTCCATATATGGGCATAAAAGGGACAAGGACGTGTATTGATGACATCAGAAATCTCCAATTCTGTCGTGGCCATATATGGAGCGTGACATGAGGTGTCGAGTCATCATTGTGAACAGGTCAGCTATAGACACATGAAGTGTGGTGGAAGGACTGACACACGCACACACAGGATCTCCAGGTTTTCATAGTAAATGTGACCTACAGTCGCAATAAGGATTATGCCTCAGTGTCATTGCCACACATACGAAAGAAAGAAACGTGCTGGACTGAGTTTGTTTCTGCACTTTTGACAGGCATTCCACTGATCTGCATTCTCACCAAAATTGATGAGGCCAGTTCTATGGTGAAGGAAGATGTAAAAAATGTCTACAAGAGCAAAGCCCTGAAGGAAAAGGTGAATCTATTGGAAGTTTTAAGATGATATAACCACCTTTTAATCTCTGTTGAAAGTGATCTACAATTTACTCTCAACACAGATGGAGGAATTCAGTTCCAGAGTGGGCATTCCAGTGAAGAGCATCTTCCCTGTGAAGAACTACCATGAAGAAATTGACCTGAATGATGACATTGATGTTCTGGTACTGACTGCACTGAAACGCATGATTGACCTTGGAGAAGACTTCATCAACATGAAGTCTGCCTTAAAGATTAAGTAGTATTTATGCTTCTCAGGGATGTCAAACTCAAATACGCAGTGGGCCAAAATAAAAATAATTGATACAATCGAGGGCCAGACTGGTTAACTGTTTGTTTATAAAACGTATTGAAACAATTGCACATATTGAACCTGGTCCTAACACAGCCTATGTTATTGCACTAACATTAATCTCGTTAAATTAATTAAGTACACGTGCACGTGAAAATGTGCACCTTTTCCTTAAAAAATCTAATGTTTCCCTTAATAGCAAGTTACGGTCAAAAATGAAACGGCATGCATTAAAAACCTTAAATGCATTATTAAAGCTCAGTTTGCTGTTCTATTATACTTACCAATCACTCATATAGTAAAATAAGAAAGTAAATCAAATTTGTTGCATTCATTTCTTATGGCTCTATCTGTAACTTTTCCTTCCTTTCAACTGAATAATTACTGAAATAATTCTCCTTAAAAGTACTGGAGAATACTATTACAACACAAGTTCTAGTTCAGTTCTAATAGTAATTAAATATCATCCCGCGGACCAAAGATAATTCATTCATGGCTCTGATTTGGCCCTCGGGCCTTGAGTTTGACATATATGATTTAGATGCATAGTAAAATCCTTCATATTAATGTGAAATCATCATTCATATTAATTGAACAATTAACAGTGTGCAAATGACCAGGTGTTCATTTGGTTCCATTTGTGAAATGTTCTACAGTAAGTTATTTTAATACAAATATTTGACTATTACTGTGTGCGAGATCAGACAGTCAGAGATGGATGACATACACATGTGCTTAGATATAAATCAGCAGGGTGCCTCTGTAAAATAAGATGATCCACGCTTATAACTTGTGAGTGACACAGTTGGGTAAATCCAGTGTGATCCAATTATACATGCTTGTATTGATTCATGATCTATAAATGACAATGACAACTTTGGTAGAGGTTTGGATTGTGTGGTAACTTTAAAGACGGTAGGCTATGCCTGGTTGTCAGGTGGGTGACCCACCTGAATAGCCACGCCCACATCTGTTGCTGAATTGTGAAAAGGCGAGGGGATTATTTTATGATGTCATTAAATCGATGTGTATTTCAGTTGGGCTTTTTGACCCAGAAGCTTTCTGTAAAGTAACCAAAAATACACAAGGAAGACATAGTTGCACATTATAATCAAAACTGTGTGTCTATTAGAGTAATGTTAACTCCATAGACACATACAGAACAGAAAAAGTACAAAACTATGGCACCACTGCTTTAAGAACAACCTGCACACCAACTGCTTTACTCTCTTCTGTGGTGCAGGGAATCCAAGCCAATGTCAAGGTGTAAACTAAATACATGATGTAGAAATAAATCAAACAGTTGCATTTTGGAAATGCAAATGCACATAATTGTTGGTTAGCACCGCTCAAAACGTTTAACATTAAGTATGTGTATTTGCTTTATTTGTGCCAGTTTGTATTACAAATTCAGACCGCTGGTTATGTTTGTAGTGAAAGAAATGACCAGCCTATATTTGCTTGCCTTCATATCGAGTTGTATAATTGTTTCTAACTGTAATTAAAGATATATGTTAACTTTGAAGTATTGTCCAGGTCATCATCTTTGAATGAAGAATCCACAGCTTGGCCTCCTACAACACATTCACACCCACCTTGACTTATACAACAAGCCTAAGTTAAAGGGATATTACACTTTCAAAAAACTTTTGGTCATTGTATGGTCTAATCAGGCTTGTATGAACACCCTGAACAGTTTTTAATTTGCTTCATTCAGTATTTAGATATTTGATGTAAATGTTACCAGCTCCAACACGCCCAGGCCCTCTCCACATACACACCCATTGTAACTTCAAACTCCATTTTAACCATGATAGATTCATTAAAAACACACATTATTTTTTCTGGTGACTCATATTACCCTCCTAATACGTGAGCAGACCGTGTTTTTTCAATAACTTTTTTCATTTATTTTCAATAAAATATTATTGTATTTAATGTTTTCCATTTTCCCAAAGAATTATTAAAAATAAAAGAAAAAGGTTATTGAAAAAACACGGTCTGCTCACGTATTAGGAGGGTATTATGAGTCACCAGAAAAAATAATGTGTATTTTTAATGAATCTATCATGGTTAAAATGGAGTTTGAAGTTACAATGGGTGTGTATGTGGAGAGGGCCTGGGCGTGTTGGAGCTGGTAACATTTACATCAAATATCTAAATACTGAATGAAGCAAATTAAAAACTGTTCAGGGTGTTCATACAAGCCTGATTAGACCATACAATGACCAAAAGTTTTTTGAAAGTGTAATATCCCTTTAAATGCACGTTAAATGTAGGTAGGCTACATAGTTAAAAAAGCATCACTCCACATACTCCAATACCAAGGGCTTCCAACGTAAAAAAGACCGTAAAAGGACCTATTGTGGTATGGATGTTCCTTTTAGGCAGGGTGTTTAACTGTACTTGTACTGTACTACATTTCAATTGTATAGAGGGTATGCATGTCCACTGGGACCCGCCTCCCTAATCTAGACTGAGTGGCAAGACATTGAGCAGCTTGGAGCATTGGAGTTTGGAAGTGCTAGTTGCCAACGGCCCAGCATACCACCTGTTTCTAATTTGCACATAATGCAGGAGGCAGCAGGATGTTGTGTTGTTGAAAAAACCCTTGAAATAAAAACCTGCACAGAATGTCTTGACAGAAAAGTAGCTCATAACATGCCTATGGTGGATTTTTATGAAACAAAAACTTTGCAGATAGAAAGAGGATAATTCAAGGTTGGTGAGTTAACTTTGTTTAATACAATCAGATAGGACTTTTCTGTTTGGATGTATGGGCTGTCAATGGCAGAAATTAGTTTTTTGACACTAAGTAGGCGTGTTCTCACATAACTTCCAGCAACAGTAATGTCACGCGCATACCCTCTAGTGACTATACTTGTAGTACTGTTCTCCATTTTTGTCTAATAAAATAATCAATCAATCAATTAAACCTCATTTCTGCAAATTTAGCTAATTTAACTTACATTTCCCATATGGGCAGTACAGTACAGTAGAATGTCGTAAAATAAACCTGGCCCTATTTAACATCAGGTCACTTTTAAACAAGCCCTCCTCTGAAATGACCTAATCTGTGAAGAGAAGCTAGATATAATTTTTTTTTAATGGAGACATGGCTCGGCACAGATGGACCTCTTGCATTCGGCGTCGCCTGTGCACCAAACTATAGTTTTATTCATTCAGTGCGTGAAGGGAAAAAAGTGGAGGGTTGGCATACATTTTTTCTGACATTTTTATCTGATTGTATGGGCCGTTCTGTCTGTGACATCAGCTGTGGTGACGTCAGTCTCGTGCTCATACGGAGACTCATACAAGCAATCACACAGACACTTAAGCCCTTATCAGAGTCTGCGGTGAAGAGCCTATCACTGCAAATTGTAGGTGTAAAGCTATCCACTAGTGATGCACGGGCCGACCCGGTGCCCCCACCCGCCCGCCAACGTCAAGGTTAAAGACTCAAATTTTATCACCATTCTCATGGGCAAAACAATAAATAAGAATAATCACCTGTTCTAATTTGCCTTTTATTCTTAATAAGAGTAGGCCTGTAAGAATAAGAATACAACGTTTTGAATACGAGCTCGAGCGAGCAAGTTTTAAAATGCGCCAGAGAGGAGTGAGGTTTCTCATCCTCTCCTTGGTGCGAGGACAGTCCCAATTCCGCTCCTGTAGGGACCGCAAACCTCATTTTGCCAACATTTACGCTATCTGACACCATCAGACACAACGTGAGCACAGCAGAGATGCCAGAGAAGAATGCACAAACAATTAAGCGCGTGTCGCTAATCAGGATTTCACTTAAATGCATAGACGGACTATGACAAAATGGGCCCCTGGGCCCCAAAATGCAAAGGGCCCACTTCTTACGACCACACAGCGACATAGCGATGGTGTGTGTTCCGTGTGCGCGGCACAGCCGTGCCAGAAAAAAAATAGTTTTAAAGTCCCAAAAAAAGAGCCCCTGAAATGTATAGAATAGTTATACCGTAACTATAACACACAATATTGTGTAGATAACATAGTAGCTATTCTTGAAAACATTTTGGATGGATTTATTTTCCCTCTCCTCTGCCCTAAAAACAGTGGTGCCAGGTTCAAAGTTATTCTATGCTGTGTGATAACATTCTTCATCATGCTTATATTAACTGCTAAAGCAACTTAAAAGAAAAAAAAATAAGAACATCTAACAATACTTTATATAAAATTGGGTGCTGACTTATTTATTTTAGATATATTATTATCTATATTTTAATAATACATTATTCATTATACTTCTTGCAAGAGTTTGGCCCCTATACATTTGATAGGGCTTTTTATGTTTATGCAAAGAATCTGACTTGTCCCAGGCAGCCAGGTAAGGCTGGTGGTAACACATACTTAAAGGTTCAAGGTTCAAGGTTCGTTTATTTAAAGGACCATACGGTCAAGTGTTACAGTATATGCTATGGTATGAATGAGGGGGCCCATTTCGATTAATCGGGGTAGGTAACATAACAGTTATGTTATCTACCCCGGTTTATCTACTACCACTACATTGTTGTAATGTGTGGACATTAGAAAATGTAATGTTGTTGTTTTTAAGTCTTATAGGTAAAACTGAGGAACTAAACACTTACAGTATAATATGTATCATGGTGTTTGAGGAATATTTTGAGTTATTTTTGACATGAACGAATAAAATAGTGTCTGGCAAAAAGCGCAACGTTAATAACAGGGACGTGGTCACACGGTGGCTCAAGCTGAGGGGCCCCCCTAGCTCAGGGGCCCCTGGGCCTGGGCCCATTGTGCCCGTTGGGTAAAAAGAGCTACCCAACAATGGAACTCATTGGAATAATTTCTTTTTTTGCACGTTTTACCCATGTTCCTGTGTTTTGTTATTGACATTTTAATGTAACTTAAATTCATTTACTGACTAGTGTCAGTTGTTGTTTGTTTGAATGTTGTATGTTGTTTATGTTGTGATGTTTTATGTGGACCCCAGGAAGACTATAGCGACCAAGGCAGCGGAAGCTAATGGGGATCAGAATAAATAATAAAGTATAACAAGTACTTACTGTACATTCATAAAAAAATTGGAGCTATTTCAGTTCATTGTGTAGACTATTTGAAAGTCTTATTCATGCTTATTTCAAACTTAGTTCAGAGCAGCATGAGACACAAGAGTATAGTAGATAAATCAGCAGCAGTCATACTCAACATGTATTCATTGTTTTCATGTCATTATTCCGTAACAATTGGACATTTTATAACAAGACCAAGACAATGACAGATGGACTGAACTGTGGATAAGAATCATCTTTATTGTCACATCACGGCCAGGTGTAAATAAATTGGTGAAATAATGCACAATACATGTGTTCAACAATTGCCCAAGCAATGGTGGGGAAAAAACAGCAACAAATGCTTTTAACATACTTCAAATGTGTGTCAAAATGTCTTTAAAAAAAAGGACATAACATGTTAAAAGTTCTGAAGAATGATTTGATGGAAGTGTTGTGCATGTTTTGACACAATAAAGTATATATATAAAAAAAAAACATACTTCAAATGTGTGATGATTTGATTTCTCACAAAAAAGCAATACAAAACCGTCCCCCTGCATCTACTTTTGAATTAAATGACGAATGGAACAAAAAAAGAAAGAAAGAATAATATAAGATACATAAGATACTTATTCTCGTCTTCGTGGGTCAGACAAGAAAGAAGGGTTATCACCATTTATATGTTTTACTCATTGAAACCCTACAGAAATGTATGCATAGTTGAATGAATACAGCCACGGAACATTGAATCAATCCTTTGACTTGATATATACCTGACATATCCAACTCTGCACTGTCACTTGAAGGAGTTGTTCACCCCCAAAATGACTTTTTTTCTATTGATTACTCATGCCATGGAGAGAGTAGAGTTCAATAATATCTTTAGTTTTTTGTCGCATTCCTAAGACAAAAATGTGACAACAAAAAATGTACCCCCATTCGTTCCGGATGGGGACCCATTTCGAAACGGGTCCCCATCCAGAATCAATGGGGGTAAATTTACTCGAATCAAATTTTTGTCTTAGGAATGTGACAAAAAACAAAAAATATTATTGAACTCTACTCTACTAAAAAAAGTCATTTTGGGGGAGAACTACTCCTTTAAAGGTTAAGAAAGTTAACTCAATCATTTCAAAGATTAACCCTGCTGATTCATCTAAATGCCTTGTTGAAATGCCTGCATTATACCAGTTGAATTAAGTATTTCCTCTTTTTCTCTCCCCCCATCATAACCCTACTGTCCTCATTAAATTATCAGAAATGCTTTTAAAACAATCATCTTTAAAACTCAAGAGTTAATCTGATAACAATGGATCAGTCTATAGACTTCATCAACAGGATGGATACTTCCGGTTGATGAAGTCTTCTCCCAAGTTAATGATGTTTTGCAGTGCAGTCAGTATCAGAACATCAATGTTATCAACCGGGTCAACTTCTTCGTGGTAGTTCTTCACAGGAAAGATGCAGGTCATGGGAATGCCGGATTTGGAACTGAATTCCTCCATCTGTGTTGAGATTATTAACAGGTCAGTAGAAGGCTTAAATTAAAGTTGAACAATATTTTGTAAAAACGTCCTAGTCTTACCTTCTCCTTCACAACCTTCATCTTGTAGACACATCTGATGTCTTTCTCTAACTCATCAGAGATCCCATCAATCTTAGTGATGATGCAGATCTGTGGAACGCCTGTAAAAATAAATGCATACATTTAGAGGTGGAAAATACTCGAATAAAAGTACTTGAGTCTTTTGAGGATCTGTACTTTTTAAGTAATTTTTAAATGCTCTACTTTTACTCTTACTTTTGAGTAATTTAAAAAGTAAATACTTGTACTCGTTACTTTTCATTTGGACGATGAGTAAGAGTAGTTTAAATTCAGTAAATAAGTCAAGTAAATTCAGCTTTTTGACATACTGTGAAATCAAAATGGAGGGTGGCAGTAGTGCACAATTAAATAATAGAGGACAAAATTGTGAAAATAGCAGATCTACATGCTAACAACGCCTGTGGTATTGTGAGCATGTCAATCTGAGTTCCCAGAGGTTCTTTTTCTCGCCACTAGGGGGGCGAGAAGAACCTCTGGGCCAAAACTATGATATTCCTGGGCAGGAAGTTGTCCCAGGCTCAGAATCTGAGCTGAGACAATACAGGAAGTAGAGCCCTGTGCAAACCTTCAAAACATTCAGAACAGAAACCAACCAAAATCACTACAACAATCTGCAGCCCATATTTCAAGGTGAATCCTACCAGACTATGAGCATGTAGATCTGCTATTTTCACAATGGAACAGATGCAGGAAAACAAATGTAATGCCAACTCCTACAATTCCAAGTGCTTGTCAGGGTGGGGGTCCGCAGTTGAAATATATATTATTAGGGCTGGGGCTTTAACTGATTAATTGTGATTAATTAATTACAGAAAATTAGTGCGATTAAAAAAATAATAATGCATTTTAATCGCACTTAGTTTTTGCACCACAGAACCTTCAGTTTCAGGCATACTGATCATAGCGATGCAACAACCAAGAAGAGACAACAAACGCAAAGGGAGAAGTAGCCGATCAGAGCGCTTAATTTGCTTGGCCCGGTGGATGCGAAATTTAGATAAAAAAAACTTGTTGATTCACTCGTACAACGAAATGTGTTTTACTTGGACTGACTTTGGTCACTTTTTCTGGCCCTGAACTATTGGGTTGTGCTTGTTGTACTGTGTACTATAATTGCTGTGTTGATATGGCATACAATTGCACCGTACTCAACATGTGCATGTTTTTGTTTTGTATTTTGTTTGGCATTGAGACAAAATCTATCTTATTTAGTTCTTAACCACACTGATTTAGGAAGAGAAAATAAAATAAATAAATAACCAAGTGAGAACAAATAATGAAGCTAAAAAGTGCATTTACCAAGGTCACTGGCTGTACGTCTGATGCGCTGTATCTTCTCTATGAGTGCTGGGGACAAAATCTTCACTTTGTCAGCAGGAATGACAGAAACCAGAACATGGGTTTGGTCCTCTGGAGCGGGGTTAGGGTTGTAGTGACGATCCTCGTTTGATATTGATTTATAAGGATTGAACTGAACAAAAAATTTAAACATCTTATTGTAAACATTGTGACATCAGGGAAGAAAAACACACTTCTCAATAATTTGTCATGAAATGTTTTGAATTCATATTTAGCATTAATGGTCAGAGAGCAAGGGGGAGAAGACGACAGCCAGCCCCATGGCCTCCCCTAAGTAACAAGAAATCTTGTGAAATAAAATGTTGTCAACCAATCATCAAGGACGATGATACACGAAAAAAGAAGAGAGTAAGAAATGCAGTAATTTTACCGTGTAACCGTCCTTGATGTGACCTTTCAGAGCCAATTTAATGTCTTCTTCTGGAATTCCTTCTCTGTCCTCCAGGCCCATGAGATCCATGAACACGAAGGGGTAGAAGGTTCGTGCGTTTCCTTTTTGGATTTTATGGGTTTGTGTCTGTAAAATTAGTAACATATGTAAGTCAGTCATTTCCATGCAATCATGCAAAAAGTGCAGCCACGTTCAAGTTTGTATAGGAACTTCATAATATCAGAGTATTGATTGCGACCGTAGGTCGCATTTACTACCAAAACCTCCACCGGCTGTCCGTCCGTCAGTGAGTGAGTGAGTGAGTGAGTGAGTCACACGTCACACGTCACACTTTTGCCCTGCTCATATCTCCACAACCGTTGCCCCCATCCATGCCAAATTTTGCACACACACTCCTTACCTGCCAAACTACAACCTCCAAGGACCCCCGGAGCTCCAGGGACCCCCAGGTACCTGGGGGACCCCCAGGTGTAAAAAAATACCAAATGTGCAAAAATGACCAAATGACCACCCCAACGGGGCTGCTCACGGGGAATTCCTGGGGACCACCCACTCCTGGTGCTCCAGATGCAAAAGTGGTGACGCCTCCAGTGGAGGACCCCCTCCACTGCAGCTCACATAAAATGCCGTAACTCGGGCTAGGAGCGTCCGGGAGAGCCGGGGCCGGTACCTATTCGTCAGCCAAGGCAACGCGGACACCCCACCCCTCATTTCTCACATGGCCCTCTTCTAGCGCCACCTTCAGGCTGATTTTTAAAACACATTTTTGGCCACTGCTCTACAGTTTTGGCCCTAAAATCACGCACATTGCTACACAGTATGTCTACACTCATCCCATCAACATGAATCTGTCCCATATAGCGCCACCTTCAGGCCGATTTTTAAAAACACATTTTTGGACACTGCTCCTACAGATTTTGCCCTAAAATCACGAAAATCACTACACAGTATGTATACACTCATGTCATCAACATGGATCAGGAAGATTTTGGAAAAACAAATTTTTGCCCTATTTGTGGAGATAAGTGACCTACGGTCGCTTATCTCCCGATTAGGGAGTCTTACTGGTCATTAATGTTATGATTGCGACCGTAGGTCGCTACTTAGTATGAAAGCCACCAGATCCTGTCTGTCACTCAAAATCCCTAAATTCCTTAATTTTTCACTCTTACTCCTCTTACATCTGAGCTCAAGGGGTAATGGTCAGCCTCTATAGTGCTTGGCTGTGTGCTCGTGACATCTCACTGATGTCACAATGTCAGCTATGTCATATATGGAGTTCTAAAAGATCGTCCTGGCCCAAATGGATCCATGAGGTCAGACCCAGATAAGTCAGTAGGATGTGTTGCGTAGTTCCACATAAGAGTCAGATTATATATGCCGAGTTAGACGTGTGACGTGACACATCCCATGACACACATCTCCTTATACGGCCGTTGCCCTTGTACGGGCCATGGTAACGCATACCGTCTGACTATAGCCTTTATGTGACACGGTAGGGTTATCTCCATATATAGGGTGCCCAGTATTGTGCCCCACCCGATGGGATTAACTCCATACATGGGTTCATAGCCCCATATGAGATCCCTGTTGTCATCAATATCATCCCTGTTCTCACAGAACCATCTGAGCTGCCACTTTACTAAGTCTAGATAGACTTAGTAAAACAGTAGCAGACTTTGGCAAAGGAATTACCCACAGTTCATTGCATGTCAATCATTTGCGTATATGCAAATTAGTCATGAAACTTAAACAACCAACCAGGTCTGTGCATTTTTTAGGGTCAAAGTTGATCCCATTAATAGTCTTTAAAAGACTAAGAAGTGGCCACACACACTGTATAGCCAAAGTGCCAATATTTGTTTTAAGACGCAGAGGGAAAGTTGATCCCATGCCAAAGCGCCAGTGCTCGCCCAGAAGTCTGCTGTCACCCAGATGGATGTGTGCACGGCACGCGCCACCTTATGGCACAGTGCAGTATAGTAAGCAAAAGCTTAAATGCATTACATAGGCATATATATGACTGATTACTTTCACCAGGAGATATATTGGATCAGATTATATTACTTACTGTTGTGGTGTAACTTTTACCAGTACCAGTTGCCACATGTGCATCATGGGTCATTCTCCCCTGGAAGATGTTGTTGATGGAGTTGATGAAGCTGGACTTGCCGGCTCCTATTGGTCCATGGAGCATGATCCTGATGTGTTTGATGTCCTCGTTTTCAGGTTGGAATTCCTTCAACCGTTCAACGATTGTAGCTTTTTTGCTGAAGAAATTTAATAGAAACTGAATATAATAAATAAAACACTTTTGTGTTCAATTGTTTTGATTGCAATTAATCATATAGCCTATTTATTAATTTGAGCCATTTGTCCTACCTGTATCTTGTGTTCCCCAATTTTATTTTATACACACTGTTTTCTCACTCAACAGTAAACAACTAACATGGGGTGGCCGTAGCTGAGTGGTTTAATAGGGAGCCTGCCTGGGGAGCCAGAGCCCCTGGTTGTCGCAGGTACGATTCCCGGTCAGGCAGCTATGTGTCAATGTGTCCCTGAGCAAGACCCTTAACCCCCAATTGCTCCCCTAGACCTTAACCCCCAATTGCTCCCTGAGCGCCACATATGGCTGCTCACTGCTCCTCGTCGTTATAGGATGGGTAAAATGCAGAGAATAAATTTCACGTATGTGCAAATGTACTGTGACAAACAAGTCCCCAAGGCGTGGGGCCTATACTATACTATACTACTATACTACTATACTAACATGCAGTACAAGTGTATACACGGTATCTGCACATTTATAAAGTGACAATGTGAGGAATTTTAATATGAGTACCATTATGGTTTATTTTTTCATTTTTTGTTTTTTTATAGATTTCCAATTATAAAAAATATCCCATTCAGGCCGGGAACACATTTTAGTGTATTACAGTACATGTACAATATGTAGCAACATATTTGGCTAATTTTTGAATAATTAAACATTTTATCTTTTCTTACTTTTTACAATTTTGGTAGATTAGATGTGACCACCCACATTTACATTGTAACATACTCTACCATACAAATTGGACAAAATTGCATTTTATTCATTACATAGTGGCTCTTAAAGAAAAGAAAAAAGAATGCACACAATGTTAATTAGTACTTTCCAACGTTTAAATATGATTAATCGTAAATAAGTCTTCAGTTTTTATCTGTTCACAATGTACCTAAAAAACAGTGTTGTAACACATTAGTTCAGATTTATGAATAAAGACCACTGTTTTACTATGTTATGTGAAATCAAGTATTCAACCAATTTAAGAAATATGTTTTCTTACTTCCAGTCAGCCTTTCTCCATTCAGCTGGGGGAAAAAAGGAGAAGAAAACAATTCACAAAAATGGATTCAATAACATTTGTCATCAACATTATGGTGTTAATTAATCATTATTGAACATGTAGCATTCTTACACGGAAGATAGGGGTCAGGTTTAG
The DNA here is from genome assembly GCF_963921795.1 of Nannobrachium achirus. NCBI lineage: Eukaryota > Metazoa > Chordata > Actinopteri > Myctophiformes > Myctophidae > Nannobrachium > Nannobrachium achirus. The sequence continues at coordinate 3,200,456 of NC_137813.1, read as the reverse complement.
GTTCAGGTGCTGATGCTGTGCCTCCCATTCTGTAAGTATAAGCAGGCTATAACTTATTTAAGAATCCATATAGTTTCACATTCAATAAGTATGTTTCATACAATGCACATAAAGGATCTACATCAGTGCTTCTCAAAGTGGGTTCTTGTAGTCTGGGATCACTTCACTTTTCGGGGCTTTGATCAGGTCGGGAGTGGAAACCACTCCACTCCCGGGGGGCATGCGTGCAAGTGGCTAAATATGTCTTTTTAGACACAATAAGCCGGCAATCTTTTTTACAGTACTAGCCCCAATAAGTCACATCTGCACATGAAAGATTGTTGTGCATCTTGGTAATGGGCTTATTGTGTGTAAAAATACATATTTTGCCACTTGCATACATCTCCCCCCAACCACTAAAATCAAAGTCATTAAAATCGCTAAAACTATAGAAAGAAGTAAATGAAAACATTTTAACACTCTACAATCTTTTATTTCCTCTATTTTATCTAAAATATGAACCCTTGTTGTAAAAAAAAAAAAAAAGTTGTCCTTAACAGATCCATAACAGATCTTCTGTTATGGGGGTTCCTGCTCAAAATATTTTCAATTGGAGTTCTGTGGCCAAATACATATCAATTTGGGGGTCCGTGATGTGAAAATGTTTGAGAACCACTGATTTATAGTGTGTGCCAAAATACAATTGTTTAAAATAAAACAAAAATATAAATCTCTTACTTCTAAAAAAAAAATCAATTGAATTAAACAAAATAGACAGAATAAAGTGTGAAGTTTACATTATTAAATAACTGAAACACTTTTAACATCACATTGTATATCACACTACAGTAGGCTATTTGTATTTGTAATACATATTATTTATATTGTCATGATAAATATTTTCAAATTAACTTACCTAAGAATTAGAAGAGTGCGTTGATGCTGCAATTGGAAGAAGATGGACTGCAACTGAAGCCTTTTATCCACTTCATTTCTGCCGTTGCAACAAGTGATTTATACACGCGAGCACAGACACGTGATTTACACATATCTTTTGTGCCAAATATGGGAGGAGAATGGTGCCAAAGGTCTTACAGCAGCCAACCAGGGCAAAGTGGCATTTCATTAGTCAGACAGCAGGGGCAGCGATGGACTAAAGGTTAGAGGAGAGCACTTGTTGCTGGAAGGTTCCCGGTTAGACTCCCTGGAGCAGCAGGAGTCCCACAAATCTGGGTGAACCACTTATCCATCACCCCGAACACTGCTGAAGTTCCCTTGAGTTAGAGAACTTCACCACCGACTGCTCCAGTGGAGCTGCTCAGTGGTCAACAGTATAAGAATCCAGTGTACAACGCTGTTTAATTTTTTTATTTATTTTTTTATTCACATTTAATTGTTATATATTTCTGGTTAGATGGAATATAGATAAACATTTACGGATATGAAAATGTATTTCCAGCATGGTTTTTACATCTAAAGCACCTACTTTACAGGATAAACCACATGTTAAAAAAAATAAAAAAATATATCTGGTTCTGTTGGGAATACATAATTTTTCTTATAAAAGTTTCAAACAGGCTTCCAGCTCCTATCATGTTAACAGCAGGCAGTGAGAGCAGAGTGGGTCAGAGCAGTAACAGGGAGGAGGAGCCTTACAGATCAGACTAGAAGCATGAGATACAATCACTTCTTACAGTCGACAGGCTGAACGGCTACAGAGACATATCAGACACAATACATATTAGGTCAAAACTTTTCCTCCCCAAAACCTTGTCAGACATTGAAGAGTTGACAGACACCATTAGAGGAGACGACCAGGTGAGTGAAAATCATTAGACTTTTGCAAGTAGACTTCTCATTCCGAGTCATTGGATTTAAACTTGGAAACTGCATCACTTGCCTTTACAATTATGTTATAGTATAAAGGTCCATACACACTGCAGGGGGCAAATTAACAAATCTTCACCGACCAAGTTTCCACTCCGACCGCAAATTTCAAAAAAGCGAAAAGGCTCTGTTATTTATTCGCTTGTTTCGAATTTAGAGAACGTTCGCTCCTCTCTCTCTCTGTGTCAAAGAAATCTCACTCTATGCTATTTAAAGAGAGAGAGAGAGAGAGAGAGAGAGAAGACATGGTCGAGGGACCATCCCTTTGCATTGAGGCTGAGGCCAACAGTGTTTCGTCAGTGTCGTCTCATCTGTGTGGCTGCTTGCTAATATTGCCGTCAGTGGTAGAAAAAGTACTTGAATTTATTACTGGTAAGAGTATGGTTTATGCATGTTTTATTATAATGTAGCCTATATCTGCAAAAAGACTAATGTTTTAAAATAAATAGTTGCGTAACAATGCAGTGGGATCCGAAATATAGTGGAGTAGATGGAAAAGTACTGGAAATTGGACATACTCAAGTACAAATACCGTACTCGAGTAAATGTAGGCTACTTAGTTACTTTACACCACTGCTGCTGCTGCTGCAGACTGCTTGACTGTTTGCTGTGGGGGAACGCACGGTGACCCCGTGGCCGAGGTGTCCTCTATGCTCAGTCTGCTGTGATGTGATGGGTTGTGTGAGCCAGCCAAAAACAGGCGAAAGATCTTTATTCAATTTGGCGAATTGTATACGCTTATACGTGTCGCACTTTGGCGTGTATGTGAAAAGGCGTAAGGCGAATGTACGCATTTCAGGTCGCTTTTTCGCGACGCTTCGCTAATTCGCGGGTGTGTAAAAAAAAGGGTTTTGAGACAACTTGCTGTGATTTGGTATTTTAATATATTTGAATTGAATTGAATTGAATTGGACTTTGGTGTGTCTTGTCAATGTAATAGTCAGGCGGAATTTCTGAAAAAAAGGCCTTCTTTAACACAATGCCTGCCAAGGGTTAAAAAAAAATCTATCTTAGTACTGCCCGGCTTTTTACAAAAAATTAAAATGAAAATAAATAAAAAATTAAACATTTTTTGAAAAAAATAAGCTCTCAGAAGATGTCCATTGCCCCCTTGCAGTTGGCAGAAAAATATAATCAACCCCAAGAAAAATCTATTTTTAGATTAACACACACAAACAATTACAGCATGTGGATGGTGGCCATTTTGGCAGCCATCTTGAAGAAGGTGTGCAGAAAGCTGATTACATGAATAACATTTTTATAATTTTTTATCAGCATCACAGGCTGCCCAAAGAGCTGTGAACACATTGCTGTCTCATATATTAGTGAACAGTGCCCCCCAGTGGCCAAAAACGGTAGAACGTACAGTAACGTGTAAGGCGGTAGATAGCTGGGCAAAATAGAACGTTTATAAACGTGTAAGGCGGCAGATGTGTTAAGGAGGTTAGAGGCATTTTGGGGTAAAAGTGGGAAACCAGGCCATTTTACATAATTCAAGGGTGCCGAATCTGAAAAACCTGTTTCTAAAGCAAAATCTTTAGTTTGTAACCTTATCATTTGCATGACAAAGTGGCTGCAGATTTTGAACTATTTATTCAAGGGATATTTCTCTTTCAAAAAACTTTTGGTAATTTTATCGTATAATCAGGCTTTTGGGAACACCCAGGACAGTTTTTGAGTTGCTTGATTCAGTTAAGATTTAGATATTTTATATTCATTTTATCAGACATGCCCCCTTCAAACTTCAAACTCCATTTTAACCATGATGATGATGATTTAATGAAAACACCTGTCCTTTTTTTCTGGTGACTCCTGATGCCCTCCTAATATGTAATTTTTCGATAACTTTTTTTTTCATTCGCCCCCCCATCCCCTCCCCCCCTTTTCGAATCGCGCGTCGCATGGCCCCGGTATCCGACCCGACGTCGTCTCCCTCGGGCCCCAACGTTTTCTTCGGGGTCCTGGCAGCGCATCCCTGCAACTCGCGCCGGGGCAGGGCAGGCAACCACACTCGCAATTTCACAAATTGCAAATGTTCTAGTTTATTTATCTATCAAGTTCTCCTAAAAAGTTTGGCACCTTTCTACTCCTACATACTTACACCGAAAAACACCATTCAAACTTTAATGTGTGCAGCTTACTGTGGAGAAGTGTGCTATTACTTTTTACAACAATTGTAAAAACAATTGTAAGGGTGTAGGAAGCCTTTGAAAGTGCAAACTTTTAACAGGTATAGCTCATGCTCTGTTTGAACAACTTTGCCACTCTGACTTTTGACCTCTGACCTTTAGATCTCCCACCATTTTTAATTATATGAAAACCAGTACAATTCGATCTCTTGGGATTTTTGCGTCTTGCATACAAAACTTTTTTCACATTAACTTTTGCCACTCTGACTTTTGACCTCTGACCTTTAGATCTCCCACCATTTTGAATGATATGAAAAACAGTAAAAATCAATCTCCTCCTGGGATTTTCGCGTCACACGCACACAACTTTTTTCACATTAACTTTGGACCATTATCTACTCAGACTATGGGGTGAGAAGTTTGTATGTGAAACATTCTTTTTTTAATAATTCAATGAATGTTCCCATTTTCTGTGAATTATTCTTCTGCCTCTAAATCATACATGCAAAGTCACGTGTTCATGATATTTGGCAAAGATGTAGAGGGTTAGTCCAAATATCACTGGAACCAATCTTATTCCAATTGGCCCAAGGGGAGCGAAGCATTTGACAATTCAAATGGGCATAAGTCATGCCTCATTTGGCTTGAAGACATGCAACTTGCTTACACACATGCCTTGACTCAAGAGGAATAATTCAATGAATATTGCAGTTTTATGCAAATTATTCTTCTGCCTCTAAAACATACATGCAAAGTCACATTTTCACGATGAAATACTGTAGAGGGTTAGTCCAAATATCAATGAAACCAATCTTACCCCAATTGGCCAAAGGGGGGCAATATATCATTTTGAGCAGTTTGTAAAACACCTAAACCCGTTTTTATCCTGTGATCTTTGAGCAATTTGCATGAAAAGTTCTACACGCAATCTAAGGACCTTTATCTAACATGCCTATGATTTGCACAAAAAATATATATATAATAAATATAGCTGCAAGCAGCGATAAAGTGGCCAAAAACACCTCAAATCATGAACACAGCCTACGATGTGTGTGACATTTTGCACACATTCCCACTAGGTCAAGGAACAGATGCCACCCTTCTCACATTGGCCTGTTATAGCACCACCAGTGTTTGCATAACACAGTTTTGGAACAAAATGCCTCAAATCACGCATGCAGCGTCCAATTGCCTTGAAAGGCCCAAGAACACGTGGCACCCTTTTCACATTGGCCTATTATAGCGCCACCAGGAGGCCAAAAAACCTACCTGACCTACCGGAGTCCTGTTCTCGGAAGAACACTGCTTCTAGTTATTCTTTGATTTCTTTCCCACTTTTCTTGCTTTTCCTGCTTTTTTCCGCAGCTTTTTTCCTTTCTTACTTTTTCCTGGCTTGGCCACTTTATCGTTGTTTGCAGCTACCGTATATTATATCATTGTTTTTTGGCTTAAAGCGAGCCCACAATTGTTTCGAAGGAACAATATTTTCTAGTTCTGATATAATACTTTGATGTCCTGGCTGTCCTATATTTTATTGACTTGCTTTTCTGGTGATCATTTCATCTGATGTTTTTTTTTTCCTGTTTATTTGTCTGTTCCTCAGAATCATGCCAGGGAAAAACACACCACTGGTTCATGGTAAGTATACTATGTGCCACAAGACTTTTACTAATTCAATTAAACGTGGTAACCTTTTTAATTAATAAAACTTTTTTTTTTTGTATATTAAAGGTTCTACACCAATTACACCATGCATTTAAAAATAATTTATATAACATTGTTTGTGTCCAAAAAAACGTTTTTCAAAAGGTTTGAGGCTAAATTACCACTCCACAGAGCCCCTGTCATTTCTGCCTGGCTTTCAGAGCATTTTCAGCTGCAGTACCATCTTGTCCTGAGTGGGAGGACTGCGCTATTGAGACAGTTTTGATGTAAAAAATGACCAAATGTGCGACCCCAACGGGGCTGCTCACGGGGAATTCCCGGGGACCACCGACTCCTGGTGCTCCAGAACGGATGCAAAAGTGGTGGCGCCCCCAGTGGAGGACCCCCTGCCACTGCAGCGCACATAAAATGCCGTAACTCGGGCTAGGAGCGACCGGGAGAGCCGGGGCCGGTACCTATTCGTCCGCCTCGGTGGCGCGGAGAACCCACCCCTCATTTCTGACATGGCCCTCTTCTAGCGCCACCATGTGGCGGATTCTTGCAAAACACATTTTTGGACACTGCTCCTACAATTTTTGCCCTAAAATCACGCAAATCGCTACACAGTATGTCTACACTCATCTCATCAACATGGATCTGTCCCATATAGCGCCACCTTCAGGCCGATTTTTTTCAACCACATTTTTGGACACTGCTCCTACACATTTTGCCCTAAAATCACGCTGCGACCTGACGGTCGCTTATCTCCCGATTAGGGAGTCTTACTGGTATACCTTAGAGGAGTTGTGTGAAAATTAAAGTTCCTCCCCTTCTGTGTTGCCGGAGGATTGGAGGATTGATTTTAGTGTTTGCGGGCGCAATATCAACTTTAGCCATTTTGAGCAGTTTGTAAAACGCTTAAATATATGCTGTTTTCTATTGTGAATACATACAGACATTCTTGACTGTTTCCTCAATAAGATCTACAGCCTTATTCCTTCTCTCTATCTTGATAACAGGGCTGCTCATCAAGTTCTTCGTCGTTGTGACTGGAGAGACTGGTGGTGCCCATGAAACATTCATTAGACAACTTCAACGTAAAGGACAGATTCAGAAGTATTCTGTGGACCAAAGTGACTACATCCTGGCTTTCTGCCCAATCCCCTCACGTGTTGGAACTGATGTCCAGGAGGCAATGAGAAAGATTCCATGTGAGAAATGATCTTATAAGAGTTGTTCTTTGATATGTAGCATAAATGATTCATACAGATTCATTATTTCATTCATTAATTTTCCCTCTGTTGAAAGGTGGTAAACCAGTGATTCTGGTGGTGATGCATCACAGACGTGATGTTGCAGCTTATCTAGATGACAGCAGTAGACATGTGACCAGAGAAGATGTCATCCTCACTGTCGACACTCTGTTCTGGGAAGGTGAATTCCTGAAGTGCCTCGACAATGAGAAAGCCCTCAGTAAAGTGAAACGGGCTGTTGGATCTCGTTCACAAGGCTGGCTAAAGGTTAATATTTATTGTGTTCTTATTGAATTTATTGTTTTCAGTGCCCTCTCCCTTCATTGAGGTACAGGGTTAGACGAATGGTGATCCTTGGAGCTTGTTAGACCGATATTGCATTTATTTCACAACACATCCATAGAACACCCTTCTTTTTGTGAAGCGATTCATTTCCATTGCCATTATAATTTCTCGCTCAGAGAGTATTCCTACCCATAGAGGCCCATTAATCCCTCTTTTCACCCAGTGTCATTCAATAATGAATTGCTGTGACTCGGGCCCAGCTCTTAACACATGTTAACTTCATTCAATTAACACATACAGTACATGTTACGTACTTATGCTCTTCGCCACCTATGGGGCATAAGACATTGATAATGTTCCTCCATGCACCTATCACAGTCTTTGGCAACCAGCTGTGCCTTTGCCCCACGAGACCCATGTCCAGCAGCTCAGACTTAGGTTCTCATATGGGACATACATGGACAGGTCCATTTCTGCTAATTAGAATTAGTTGTTGCGGGGTAATCGGTAATGTAAGTATGTGTTTATTGAAGGAAGTTTAGTGTTTAGTCAGTCAGTTTACACTATCTCATTAGGTTAGGGATTTGTTAAACTTCATGCAGCTTGAGCATATAAAGCATATTTACGAGGCTTCCTAACCCATGTTTAACTTTATTTGTTGTCCCCTTTCAGAATATCAAAAGAACTAAAATGATCATTCCACTTCCTTTTCTGAAATATCTCTAGTCACTGACATATCTCAATGCATATTTGACTGTTACACCATGACCTTCAAATTAAATGTTTGTATTTTTTCTCTCCCTTTTATTTTCTTTTTTTTTTTTTTTCTTTTCTTTTCTTTGTATTTTTTTTTTTTATGTATATTTATTTGTAGTGTTGCTTTGGGTGTTGCTTTGGGATTGCTGCTGTGATTTCCCTAGCAATTGGTGTCCTAAAAGTATGTAACATTTATTAGCCTAGCAGACACCAACCTCCTGGATCACCGCCGTCCTCTCCCTCCTCTCCACCATTCCAGAGCTCTGCTGTCGCGCTGCATCGGGTCTTTCCCCTCATAGCTGTGCCTTGTGTTGGCTCCCAGAGTTCCACGTTGCTCACCACCAGTTCAGGGTTCCTGACACACAGTACAGCCTCATCCTTCTGCCACCTTCTGCAGGAGGCCTCTGTACAGGTCCACATTTCTGATGTGGACCTCCAATGTGATATTAAGATATAATTCTTGTTGTTTATTGTTGTATCATTGCCTTCATAGTTCTAAAGCTTGCTTTATGGTCAGTGTTTGATAGTTAAAGGGATATTTCACGTTAAAAAAACTCCTAATATGTGAGCAGTTTTTCGATAACTTATTTCATTTATTTTTAATAATATTTTTTTTTGTATTTCATTTTTTCCATTTTCCCAAATAATTATTAAAAATCAAACCTCGGTTCGAAGTGAAGCGGTGAACTTTTATTCTATGTGTTCTAGAGCTATGAACTCTGTGATCTATAGATTCTTCCAATTCTGAATGAATGAATGATTTTATCTGGAGGGCCGAATTGTCATGTGAAGCTTGACCAATCCTCAATTCTGGACGCACAGGACACACATATTTTTCAAGAAAAATTAATTGTCATGTGAAGCTTCAAAGTACGGTCTCATTGGACATTTTTAATCATCCAATCATCAGACCGGGACGGACGTTACACACATATTCTGGATGTACGGGACAGATAAAACCTGTTCATTCTGGACTGAAATGACCATATATGGACATGAACGGGACACACAAAGCCACTCCTTGGAAGCGGCTTTCACCTCTTCAAAAAATAAATGAAAAAAGTTATCGAAAAAACACGGCGTGCTCACGTATTAGGAGGGTAATAATATGAGTCACCAGAAAAAATAATGGATGTTTTTAATGAACCTATCATGGTTAAAATGAAGTTTGAAGTTACAATGGGTGTGTGTGTGGAGAGAGGCCCTTCCACTGCTCCCTGTTGAAAGTGGAATATTATCCCTTTAATTGAGTACCTCAGACGAATAACAGTCTAAGTCCATATTTGAATATAGATATTTTTTGATTTACCAGACTGTAAACCACAAACTAGTCATTTCTAATCTGTTGAATGGTTAATGCACCCCCCCTCCCCCCTCATTTTGTTTAATGTCATCTGCTCCCTTTGTCTGCTGAATATTGCTTGTACGGACTTATACTGTTGTTCCACAAACTGTTGGAGATATACTGTTTTTCCACTTTCCATAAGTATTATAATTCCTAATATATATGAGTAAGTAAGTAAAACAATTGAATTCAACAAAATGAGGTGGGAGTGCATTAAGAATTTAACAGATTAAAAACTTTTTCTTCATTTATGAGGCTATAAAATGTTATTGAATGATTAATGCATTTCCAGCAAAGTCATAAAACTAACAAACATGTCAACAGCAACAATAGTGACCGGTGGGATAATACATTTGGAACTAGCTATACACATAAATACATATAGCTAATTGTTCAGTTCAGTTTGTGATACAAGCATCGCATTTTGTACAAAGTTTCCTCTGGACCTACTTTTTCCAAAAAGCATGTTAGCCACTCAATAAAAAAAAAAAAAAAATGACTTTAATATACAGGAAAATAATAATAATAATAATAATACAAAGTCTGCTTTAAGTAGAATTTCACGGGTCAAACTTGTTTTTTTTTTCATGATCCACCTACTTTTTCATGAAGATTAAAAAATGTGTGATTGATTATTTCAAAGGGTTACTAATGACACAATATTTGGATATTTTCATGTCTGGAAAAAATAATGGGATTAAACGGTTAAGTTAGAACCTCTTGACCTACAGACTTGTGTTATCCATTTAGCATAGCTTTTGTAACTCTGTCATACGGTTTACCAAACGTGCTAATAAAGTCTTCATAAGTTATTATGTTAAAATAAATTCATATATAGGCTACAATCTATGAGCACAGTTCTTAATAAACATTTGTTCTGCTGCAGGCCACCTCTTTGACATTACACACACTGTAAGCTTTTTGTCTGCCACAGAAAATGATATCAAATGTTGTTTTAGTCCCTCTAGGGCCATGTATTATCCACAATAAATCCAAATAAATCCGTTGATGAGGACAATGTGGATCCTTTCTTTCTACAGTTATTCTGTTATTAATTATTATCAGTTTGGCTTCCAGGCCAAGCATTTATACAGTATGCTACTGATTTGTTGTTCTGTTTTAAATGACACTGTGTCAGGCTTGGATTAAAAAAAGACAAAAAAGAAAAAGGAAAGAAGATAAATGAGTTTTATTGATCTCTTCAAAGCATCTGACACAGTTTCTCATACATTGCTTTTTTTTTCATTATGTTTTCCTATAGTTAAGTCTTAAAGGGATATTCCACTTTCAAAAAACCTTTGGTCAATTTATTGTCTAATCAGGCTTTTATGAACACCCTGGAGAGTTTTTAATTTGCTTGATTCAATATTTAGATATTTGATGTAAATGTTACCAGGCCCTCCTCCTCCAGGGCCTCTCCCCATACACACCCATTGTAACTTCAAACTTGATAGATTCATTAAAAACACCCATTATTTTTTTCCGGTGACTCATATTACCCTCCTAATACGTGAGCAGGCCGTGTTTTTTCGATAACTTTTTTTCATTTATTTTTAATAATTATAGTATTTAGTATTTCATGTTTTCCATTTTTCCCAAACAATTATTACAAATAAATGAAAAAAGTTATGGAAAAAACATGGCCTGCTTACGTATTAGGAGGGTAGTTTGAGTCACCAGAAAAAATAATGGGTGTTTTTAATGAATCTATCATGGTTAAAATGGAGTTTGAAGTTACGATGGGTGTGTGTGTGGTGAGAAGCCCATTATGCTGTTTCCCTGTTGAAAGTGGAATATCCCTTTAATGGGTTGACATATTATTTCAACCCATTAAGACCTGAGGCAGATTCTAAAAATGCCTTCTAAATCAGTAGTTCTCACACTTTGACAACGCTAAAAATCTCAAATGACGCAGGTGCTTTCCTTTGAATACAATACTTCATGACAATTTGCTCAACCAGTCTGGAATAATATGGATCAAAACTAAAATTGTCCTAGTAGTCCAGTTTGATATGTGGTGGGGCTGAATTTTCCCGGAAGTTGTATTTTCTTTCACAGTGCGGTGTCCCTGCAAACATATTCCCCGCTGGAAAAACTCTGGTCTACGTCTCCTGCTCTGTTGTTTAATAATAAACAATATACAAACAAAAACATTGATTTAGGTGATGTTACACCTATTAAGAACGAGTTAAGAGCTACAATCTATTTTAGCTTTTTCACTGGGGAATGTAAACAGACCCGCACCACATGACGTAACATCCATTAAACGCAGCACTTCCGCTAGAAATCTTGGAAATGGATGTAGCCTGCGGAATGGGTTCAGCCAGCATAACTTGAGTGGGTCATGCGGGTGCATTCTGTACAACAATGTTTCAACGCTATTAAGTCAGTCGCACGTCACAGGTGACGTGGCAGTCGCACGTCACAGGTGACGTGGCAGTCAGCTGTCAGTCAGTGATGCGGCAGTCAGCTGTCAGTCAGCTGACCACTTGCCAAGCTACTTATCCTGCTCGGCTTGTCATTCTCCTGCTGCTGCTTCCCAGGTCTGTCGTGAATGTGATATGCGCTTGCTTGCCCCCACCGCCTCCCCAGCACCACCAGTAGGCTCTGCTATTCTGTCCCCCATGGGGGTGTTTATATATATATTGTATATTTATTGTATCTCCCTGCTCCTAATGGTTATTGATGTTCTTCTGTGCTGCGCGGAGCAGGGAGAAGCAGAGCCGACGCCATACTAAATGTGACATATACACTTGTATTACTCATTCACCAAGATTGCCTTCTTTCACCTTAGAAATATTGCGCGAATTAGAGCCTATCTAACATTGGACGATGCAAAAACGCTGATCCACGCTTTTGTTTTCTCTCGGCTTGATTACTGCAACGCACTTCTCTCTGGTCTGCCAAAGAAAACAACTGACAGTTTGCAACTTGTTCAAAATGCGGCAGCCAGAGTTTTAACTAAAGCTAAGATGAGAGAACATATTACTCCAGTCTTAGCGTCGCTACACTGGCTCCCGGTTGTTTTTAGGATTGATTTTAAAATTATTTTACTTGTTTATAAAGCTCTAAATGGTCTGGCACCTTCGTACCTCTATGACTGCCTGCATAGATACGTTCCAAACCGCCCACTCAGGTCTTCTAGTGCTGACCTACTCGATGTGCCTAAAATGAAATATAAAAAATATGGTGAAGCAGCTTTCTGCTTCTACGGACCGACAGTTTGGAATAAACTCCCACTACACCTAAGACAGGCAGCCTCTGTGGATAGCTTTAAAGCACAGCTCAAGACCTATTTCTTTACTCTTGCTTTTAGCTGAATTATTTTTTTTATCTCTTTGATGCTATTGACGTCCACACTGTTCTGAAATTGTTCTTCAATGTTTTATGTTTTTATTGTTCTGCTTTATTGTATTCATGTGTATTTTATTTTTTCTGTTAAGTAACTGTGCTTCATTTTCTGCTCTGTAAAGCACTTTGAGCTGCATTTCATGTCATGAAAGGTGCTATACAAATAAAGCTTTATTATTATTATTATTATTATTTATAATAAACATTGTTTCAATCTTATCGTGAGTTATCTGACTGAACCAACCGGAAGGCATATTGTCTACAGGGTGACATGTTCTGTGAAAAATGGGATCCCCAGAAGCAGACTTCAACATAAGTAGGAAAGTACCAAATGTAGCACACTGGCCCTTTAAGGGCAGAGTGCATAAGGGATGGCCAGGGTTCGAGGCCTTTTGTTTGGCCAGAAGCCTGAGCCACAGTGTTTGGTGATGACCTGGAGGCATGAGTAGAGCAGCCCCTGGTAAGAAACCTTGCAGTTAATGTTGAGGCTTTGAATGAACTCATTATAAGGGGATGTATTTTAATTAAATATACTTTATATATTCTATTTACAGAATCGGCAGGTTGATGTTTTGTAAGGGGGAGCTGAACATTGCCTGAGTCAAAAAAGGGTAAGGGAATGGTTTTAAGAGGGTATTTGATATGGGGACAACAATGTTGGTCAACTATTGGCCTAATTATTCTCTGTACTTCACAGAGCCTCCAGGTCCTGGTTTAACCATATCCACTGTGCTTATCCAGTGAGAGCTGTACATATTGACGGGTATGTTTTGGAATGTATATTTCATATCATGTATATTTTGTATAATGTAATGAATTTCTCTATTGATGGGTAACCAGATGTATATGTTCTATTGTAGGAGGACACCAACCTTTCACTGTATTTCCCACGTGCCATATTGTTAGATGTTAGGGTTTCATAATGAGATTATCTGTCAGGCTATGTGCCATATAGTAGTGTTGAGGATAAAGTGCATACTGGGCCATTCTTTGCTATGATTTGATGTGTTTGCTGTGTTTACTCTAATTACTTTAAATACTCTTAATACTTTTTTGTTTTTGGGTTTATCATATTTATATGATTTAATTTGATTTATTCGTTTGCTGTGTCTATTTAGTTTAGAGGCACCAGTAGGCCTCTCATCACATTTAAGCAATCATATGCCCTTGGGCTTAGTCCCATTTTAAGGTATAATGAATATTGCAGATTAACCCCTCTTCCCCTCTGTATTTTAACATAACTGGTTTAATAAAACTTGACATGTGATACATCAGCCTCTGGTTCTGTTCATTCTGGACCTGTACCTATAAAATTGGGGAACCTTACCTTGTTCAGTTACATTGAACAATGCAGACTGTCTATATTTAGACGACTATTAGACGTCTATTAGTCGTCTAGTCTAAGTTTAGACGACAAAAAAAACTTTCAAATCTATACCACTATTAGACCACTTTTAGACGGCGTGCTTAGTGGGAAGGTTCAATGTAACTGAACCTTGGTTAATGCTATGGTTAATGTGTTTATATGATCCATCACTCCTATTTGTGAGGGTGGCGTTGTATAGAAGACCAACTAAGGTCATGGGTTGTTGTGGCCGCCGCCTAGTTGTTACATGATGGATAGTAAGCAGGTTGTTGTGATATTTCGTAACTTGAACAATGTGCGCTTCAATTGTTTTCTGCCCAAATATACTTCCTAACTTCTAACCCTACAATCCCTCCCGCTCACTCAGATTCACCTTCCCTAAAACATCGGGCACAACGTGCCACGCGTCCCAGACTCCCTTCTCCCTTCTGGGCCCCTTCTCTCTTCAGACTCCACCATAGCCCCTAGTACTTGCCCCAGCACTTCACCTAGCCTTGACGACCTTGCATTTATTCATGTTAAATGGTCCTATGTTCCTCAGGTGCCCTCCTCTCTATGCCTCAGAGTTGAGGTAAATGTTAGGGCCAAACATTTACCTCAACTATCCTGATGTATGGACTAATGTGGCCCTAACTTCATTTAGGCCCTTATTAACAGTGTCTAGTGAAGATCCAATAGGCCCCTCTCCTGAGGAGTAGTGTGTTAATGTTACCTCCTCTGGTGGAAGTTTGACCTGTTCAATGACAGTATACTGTATTTTAATGAATAAACACATTGGCTTCTGCAAAATGAAGAGCCACTGGGTTCCTAAATTCTTGGGTTCTGATTTCACTCTGTGCTCTGAGATTCAACAACTGAACACCCTTGATTTTAAACATTTACTAGTAACATGGTGATTAAAAGATCTGCATTTGTATGGTAGGCCTATATGAAACTAAACTACATTTTCCACATTCATAGTTACCTTCTGGGATTTCTGAGGGGGTTGGTTGTTGCAGGTGTGATCTGACCAGTACATTTCTGAAGCCTTCGATATGAGACCATTCATGTAACCTGTCATTCTACCTGTGCTGTTTCCTAATGGGTCAACGTTCCCCCTTTTTGCCTGTATTTTCAGATTGATAGCCGCCACCTGCTTTTGACTGTATTAGGCTAGTCAATCTAATGTTTGACCCAAAAGAAATTGCAATAGTAATGGTTCAAGGTTTTTTATGATCCTTAGGGTCATCCAAAGAACATATTAAAAGTTGTGAATTATATATTTAGTGGATCAAGGTAAATTCAAGGGGTTCAAGTTTGGGCCCATTCACTATACAGGAAAAAAAGACCCCCCAAAAATTCTTCTTTAAGTAGCATGTGAGGGGTCTAACTAGGGGTTTTTCATGATTCTGAATCCATTGCAAGCATTTCTTTTGCACAAAAAACATTTGTCGGGTTAAAAACGGACACCACAACACAGAGCTGACCCCAGAAAAAGTGATGACTCATCACTAATCCATAGTTTTGTGTTGTCCGTTTTTAGCCAGAGGAATGTTTTTCGTGCATAACAAATGCTTGCAATGGATTCAGAATCATGAAAAACCCCTAGTTAGACCCCTCACATGCTACTTAAAGAAGATATTTTGGGGGTCTTTTTTTTCCTGCATAGTAAGTGAATGGACCCAAACTTGAACCCCCTGAATGTACCTTGATCCACTAAATATATAATTCACAACTTTTAATATGTTATTTGGATGACCCTAAGGATCATAAAAAACCTTGAACCATTACTATTGCAATTTCTTTTGGGTCAGGCCCTTTTTTAGCTTAGATTGACTGGCCTATCACATCCAATCATTAGCCCCTCTCGGGACCCTGTTTACCTGTGAAACAAAACCAAAATAGACTGCAGCTCTGAACTCGCTCTTAAAAGGATCCCTGGCTAATATGACAAATATGCCTTAATACATTATAATTGTCCTCTATAACTACAATGTAAAATTAAGAACACCTGAAATATTCTATCCATCCATCCTTCCATCTTCAATCGCTTATCCGGAATCGGGTCGCGGGGGTAACAGTTCCACATGAGCCCTCCATATTTCCTTATCCCGAGCAACTTCCTCCACTCCCTCAGGGAGTATACCGAGGCGTTCCCAAGCCAGTTTGGAGATATAATCCCTCCATCTGGTCTTTGGTCTGCCACGGGGTCTCCTCCCAGTGGGACGTGCATCGAGGACCTTCCTTGGAAGGCGCTCGGGGGGCATCCGTACTAGATGCCCGAACCACCTAAGCTCACTCCTTTCCAAGTGTAGGAGCAGCGGTTCTACTCCAAGTCTCTCTCGGGTGACTGAACTTCTCACCCTATCTCTAAGGGAGATACCAGCCACCCTTCTGAGGAAACCCATTTCGTCCGCTTGACCCACACTTCATGACCATAGGTGAGAGTAGGAACAAAGATTGCTCGGTAGACAGAGAGCTTTGCCTTCCGGCTCAACTTAACTTTTTTTCTTCACCACAGTGCGATTTAGCTCCTGCTGCTCCGATTCTCTGGCTGATCTCCTTCTCCGTCTTCCCCTTTCTCTCATTCGTGAACAAGACCCCGAGATACTTGAACTCCTTCACCTGGAGTAAAGCCTCATTCCCTACTTGGACTGCACAATCCATCGGTTTCCTGCTGAGAACCATGGCCTCAGATTTAGAGATGCTGATCCTCATTCCGGCCGCTGTACACTCGGCTGCGAACCGATCCAGTGAGAGCTGAAGGTCTCGGACCGATGGTGCCATCAGGACCACATCATCCGCAAAAAGCAGTGAAGCAACCCTTAGCTCACCGAGCCTTATACTTCCTCCACCACCACTTCGCCTTGAGACCATACACAGTGTTATTCATTCATTCATTAGTGTATTTCTCTGTATATGTATTCATGTATCTATATATTTATTATCAGTGTCATTAGACCAGATGCAGACATCTGACACACAGAAACAACTTAGGAATATGGAGGATGAGTGGTGGCTCAAAAAAGCCCAAGAAATCCAGAGGCACACAGATAACAACAAACCTTCAATCAATTGATTGATTGAAGACTTTATTAGAAGTTTGCATAGAAAAAGGCAGAGTTTCATGACGGTACAGTTCACTGGTACAAGGTCAACTAAAAGGAGATCCTAGAAAAGGAAACCATTGAAGTATCTCATATATAATTGAATGACAGACGGATAGAACACAGTACTATGTAGTAGATATTGTAAAAAAAGTAATTCAAAATAAAATAAATATTGCAAAAATATATATACAGTAGGTAAATACAAAGAAGGGTCAGGAGAGGCTGGGCTAGGTTTGTTATTGCCAGTTGCGAATGGCTGCCGCCTGTAAGTGGTTTTTCAGGGCAATTTTAAAGGATGCTAGTGAACCATACTCCTTTAAGGCCTTCGGTAGGGCGTTACACATTTTGGTTGTATAGCAGAAGAACGAGTTTGACCCTTTGTTTGAGTTGACTTTTGGTTGAACGTGATCTGTGGTGCTGGCAGGTACATGGGTATCTTAGTGGTGTAGTGTATCTTGTACACCAGGCCCATTGCAAGTTGCTGTACTCTGTCATCTACTCTGAGCCACCCCACTCTTAACTGGTGAGTAGCGGTGAGGTGAGTCTGATAAGGAAGGTTAAGCAGGACCCTAATTAGTTTGTTTGGGCTGTTTGGAGCTTAGTTTTCAGGGCTTGTGGGGCGTCCCGATACCATACGTGGACTCCGTAGTCAAAGAGGGGCTGGATTATTGCACCAGCTATGGTCTTGCACCAGCTATGATGCTGTAAAATCCTTGCATGGTCCACAAAGGCAAAACATTGTGCCAGTAAGATCTGTAAACGGTTCTGTGCTACTCAAGGACAAACAGCAGATACATGGAGTCCCAGTAATATTCAATCTTTTTCTGATGGCAGCCACTCTCCTCTTCCATAAATCCATCCAGGAAGATGGCGATGTGCAAATCCAGTTCCGCCTTGATGGGAGCTTGTTAAATATCGGACGCCTACAGGCCAAGATTAAGACCCTCGTCACCAACATCTACGAGCTACAATATGCAGATGATTGTGCTCTCCTGGCCCACAGTCCAGCTGCCATGCAGCATGCTCTGGATATCATGTCCTCTGTTTACCACTCACTTGGTCTTGTGATCAACATCCACAAAACAGAGGTCATGGCACAAGAGAGATCTCCACCCCCGTTTTAACATCAGCGGCACACCTCTCAAGGTCGTCCAGCAGTTCAGCTACCTCGGCAGCATACTGACACCCATACTGACATCCAGGCCAGAATCAATCAAGCCTCTTATGCTTTTGGCAGGCTGCGCTCGTGTGTTTGAAAACAACCACCTAAGGACATCAACGAAAGTTGCAGTCTACAGGGCAGTGTGCATGTCAACACTGCTATATGGGTCAGAAGTAGAGGTGGAAAACACTTTAGTAAAAGTACTCGAGTATTTACTCAAGAGTAGTTTTTTTTTTTTGAGGTTCTGTACTTTTAAATGCTCTACTTTTACTCTTACTTTTGAGTAATTTAAAAAGTAAATACTTGTACTCGTTACTTTTCATTTGGACAATGAGTAAGAGTAGTTTAAATTCAGTAAATAAGTAAAGTAAATTAAAAAAAATGTCAGGCTTTTTAGTACCTCTGGTCAAAAATAGGCCAAATTGTCAAATAATAGAGGCCAAAATTCGCCAGCAAAGATGACCACTCACAAGCACATCACACCACAAGGAAGCTACGTCATCTTCGACAACGATGGACTGCCAGTAGGGATGGGTATTTTTATATGAGTCCGGTTCCGGTATGAGTCCGGTTCCGGTTCCGGTTCTGCTTATCGGTTCCGGTTCCAATCGGTTCCTATTTCGGTTCCAAAATTGTGTTTTTTACACAAAAACATATTTTTTTAATTTAATTTTAATGTTTAATTTACAGTTTTAATGAATCATTTAAAACATAATTATGTTTAATTTACAGTTTTAATGAATTATGCGAATGAAATCATATTTCAATGTCTTCAGCGATACTCTTATTCTGAAGAGATTAAGAAGTCGACCACTGTCTGGAAGTATTATTGCATTACGAAATCCACCACCGTCTGGAAGTCTTATTGCGGCTAGCGCAACATATCTTATTCTGAAGAGATCGGCCACCGGAAGTGTTAGATTTGCCAGCTTAGATTTGACAAAAGAACACAGCTCGGCGAGCAAGCGAGAGAGACACACGGGGGTCCGCAAGCACTGTTGCCGTACAGTCTTTCAGATGAATGCCATGCTGTCATAAATGTTTCGTCTCCATCTCACGTCTCTGTGGCTGTGCAGGGCTGAGCTGTACTGGTGGCTTGGCTGCTAATGTTGCTAGCATCGCTGCCAGTCAGTGTTGTTGTTGACTTGTGGCAACACAGTTGTCCCCCGATTGTGTGTGCGCTTGTGTGTCTGTGTGTGTTTGGAGGAATACACGTTGTCACCTAAATCACGTTAGTTTAGCCTCGGGAACCGGGGACAGGTCCTGACAGATAGTAAAATACGTCTTTGAAGATATATATGTAAAGTAATTAAGCCTTTTTTTGAACGGATAGCACGTCTTTTTTTACTGGTGCGTCTAGGAACCGATAAGCAGTACCTAAAGTAAATATTATTTTTGGTTACCCAGGAACCGCCATGGCGGTGAGTGTAATGTCTGGAACCAGACCAGGCACCACTCATCACATGGCCAACACCATCCCCGCAGGAAAGCATAGTGGTCGCAGCATCATGCTACGGGAATATTCTTCAGCAGGAGGAACTGTGGGACTCGTCAGTTACAGTCTGCACGGGACCGTACCTATGTTCCCCAGGTTCTATGTTCCCCAATTACCATTGAAACCTAACCTTAACCCTAACCTCAGTAAAACTAATGCTGGTGAATGCTTACCTGGTGAAATGCTAACCTGTGGGTAACATGGAACCTGGGGAACATGGGAAGTCTGGGCTTAGCCAGTTATTTGACATCTCGGGGGTCTCAAGACTAGGGGAGGGGGGACGGTGAGTTAAGATTCTGTCTCTATTGGGACGTTACTCAAACGGAGAGCCCAACGGCAGTGCCCCTTGTGGCTAAAGTCTATTTCAGACGGCGCGCCTTTGTCATTTTAACTGTTTTTTGCCAACTGCTTCCTATCTTAATATTTGGGGCTGTAGCCTGCAATCGATCAGTGTTCCACCTTGCTGTTCTCACTAAGTAGGCAGAGTGTTTTCCAGGAACCTTCTGGCCCGCTGCGGCCCAGCAGCGGCCTACCGTTATACCATGTCTTTATAGTTGTAGAGAGGACTTTAACATCCACTTGAGTTTGAATGATTTAACTGTATCCTTATAGTTAAAGTGTTTGGTGAATTATGACCTGAAACCACAATAAAGAAGAACATGAGAAGATGCAGAATTAATCATTTACTGCACAACCACTATAAAAGCATGCAAGCACAATATAGAAAACACTACTTTTATCCTCTGCCAGACAGCAATATAGTGGCTAAAAGATTATCTCCTTGCCAACCTCAGGTCATTGACTTCAATAAAAGTCATGCTTCACTGCTGTCCTTTGACCACTGATAGTAACAGAATGTCGCCAAACAATCATCAACGGACGATGATAAGCAAAACCGAAAGAAGAAGAAGTAGGACAGTCAATAGAATGAATGACTTTATTACAGTGTTCCATGATAAGTGTATTGTGACCTTTCATGTTAGCATGAACTTTAAGCACCTCACTGAGGCTCTGGACAGAATGACACTCCATACACAGTAAATAAGAAGGGAGGTTTCTTGAGTTTTGCTAATTTTAAGGTATTTAAACAAGTCAGTATCATATATAAGACCCTAAATGGTCTATGCCCACCTCCCCTAAAGGAACTCATCAAAAGGAAGCCTGATAGAGGACTCAACACGAGGGCAATCACTAGAGGGGCCTGCGAAGTATCGTACCGGTTAACCGCTTTTGGAAAAAAACACCCTTTCAGTTCAGGGCTGTTCAATCTGGAATGACCTACCTCTAACAACAAGAGATTGTTTGTCATTTCCATCCTTCAAGTACAATCTAAAAAAATGGTTAGTTGACAATCAAACCTGTGACCATGTATAGTCTTAATAGTACAGCTCATGTATGTATATTTTTAATGATCCTTTTTCTAATGTTTTTTTGTTTACAGGAGGAATAGTATTTGTATGTATGTTTTTAAATGCCCTCTCCTAATGTAGGGTTACTGTTTGTTGGTATGTGTTGTTTTGTCTTCATGTGGGGACTACGGATGGAATTTAGCATTCTTGCTAAATCCGGTGTGTTTACATTGCATTTATGTAGTGTTCATTAATATACATTGTCCCGTCTAAATAAACAAATAAAGTAAAAGTAAAGGTTTCATATCAGCAAAGGGTTTCTCAGTGGAATGCTGGACCCACAATCCAGCATGCTGTACATTAATCTCTACTACTAATTCAGAGCGATTATTTTAAGCATCCTGTGCGATAGAATCACATTTACACTGCATCTAAAGACTCCACCTTTTGCACAAAAATCACACATTTTTACCCGAATGTTCCTAGAGAGAGAGAGAGAGAGATGAGGGGAGGAGGGGGAGCAGCTTACAGCGTTAACACACTACACAGCAGACCCTCTATGAGCAGTCCCGCAACAATATCTTCATTGTTGGTGTCAAAACATGAGGAATACATGCGGTCAGGTACGTCCCCTATAAACGTCCCCGAACACAGACCAACAAAAGTAACAAGTAAAAGTACTCCAGCCTTCCTCACAATGATCAAAGCAAAAGTCGCCAATTCAACAAGTAAAAGTACTACAGCAATTCGAGCCCCATCATTATGATTTAACTATGAAAGAAATAATGACAATAGATCAGTGTCGTTGTGCCGACACTGACAGACACACAGGCAGAAAGTACTCAAATGTTTTACTTAAGTAAAAGTATCAGTACGGCAAAGGGTACTGTTGTCCCCCCTCCCGAAAAGGGGGGACCCTGCGGTGGGGTGGCAGAAAATTTTAAAAAATAAGTTTGTGTAGGAAAGATTTGAGTGACTGTGAAAGAACTTTCTCCCAATGTAAGATTAAGACATCATACTTTATATAAACCCTATTATATTAAGCCTAAACGGTTCTGCCGCTGTGTAGAACTGTTTTAACTGTTTTTAACTGTTTTTTTTTACTTTAAAAGTAGGACCCCCAAAGGACAGAATACAGATGTATTTAGATGTATTTCCTTTTGATTTTACATCTCATTTCATTTGTACATTTCCTTCATAAATACAAGGAAATACATATACTTTTCACCCCTTTAAGACAGTTTTTCAGTTGCTTGATTCAGATTTAGATATTTGATATTAATTGTATTACACACACCCCTTACAGCCCATTGTTACTTCAAACCACTTCACACTTTGGAAACAAATGCCTATTTAACAACATTGCAACAACATTGGTTACCAGTCCACTGGACCTGTATTCGTCTATGGATTACATTACAGGAGGGTAGCACAACTCCGAAGGGGGCTTTTTCCTGTTTCCTGAGTTATTGGTGTCCAAGTTGTCCATGTATTACGGTATTGAAAACATTTTAATCTGACTTTAAACCTATACCCCTTATGTTGATCAAATATTAGCCAGTAATGATCAGGGACTTACGGACAACATTGTATATACCGAACTCCTTTAATTATCCAAACGATAAAAGATTGTTCAAACTGACTGTTTTACATTACAAATACCTCATTTCAATTACACAAGCTGTTATACACAGGTCTAATGCATCATTTTATGTGCACATATGTTTGTGTGTCTAAAGGATGTATCATACTGCTGCTACAAAACAGACAGTACCTTTTTATCTGCCTGTGCTTCATCTCAAACACTATTATGCCTCCCCCTCTATGTTGTTACACTGCTGTTATTACTACTACTATAGAGACACTTGATGCCATTCAGACTATCATTCTCTTATTTTTGCTTTTGCCCAATATTGTACCTACCCCACACACTTTGCATGTGTTGCTACTCCCTGACTCCATAATGACAAATATTGTGGATGTCATTTCATTTTATGACTTTTCTGCCTTTCTTATATTTGTATGTGCACATATATATATATATATATATATATATATGAATGAATGAATGAATGAATAGTTTTATTTGAGTGTCATGCCACCTTGTGGCCCATCCCTCATGGGATTATATGACACCTTTTCAGAAAGGTTACAATATTCTTAGATACATTCCTTTTTCTTTTTTCTATACATCCGTTACCAGTATAGGCTACAACATAGCTACCAGCGGGGGGAAAACAAAATAATAATAAAATAAAGCAAAACAGAGCATATGGTACTTAACCCCTACTGGTTGTACAATGCTTTTTTTCTCAAGTCCCAGGCTTTCTCAAAGTAGTTTGCCAGTTTAAATACATGTTTTTCAAATAGACAGTTAATACGTTGTGAGTCACTGATATCCCACATATAAATATTGTCAATATTATTAAACAACTCTTCTCTGGGTCCCGAATAGAAGGGACAATACAGAACAAAATGATACTCATTTTCTATTTCATTAAGATCACACATTTGACAGATACGTTCTTCTTCATCCAACCCAACATAACGACCCGTTTCAATATGGAGTGGCAGAATACCTCCTCTAATTTGAGCACAGAGTGACCTTTTTTTCTTTGGCAGGTTAAATAAAACATATTTTTCTGTATAATAATCATACTTAATTTCTCTGTATGTACGCAATTTTGGTTTACTCCAAATCTCCTCTGTCCAGGTATGTTTGATCTGATCAAACAGCATCTCCTTTAGAGCCACAACATCAACTTGTTCTAATCTGAGGAACACGTCTTCCACTCCATATTTACAAAACATAGCATGCATGTCCTCTATCCAGGGTCCATTCTGATGTCTGTCCCAATTAAATACTTTCTTTGTTAGCCTATTATCATTCATAGTGACTAATCTATTCCACAACCTGACTGTGCAAACCTTCCATCGAACATCACATGGTTCCCATCCAATATCTCCTGATGCTGCTGCCATTGGCACATATTTATGTACACCCAGGAAATATCGGATGGCTCGGTTGTGCACAGCTACACTCTTAGGGAAACTCCCTAAGAGTATATATATATGTGTGTGTGTGTATGTGTAAATCTCTGTGGCAAAAAAATAGCGGTCGACAGAGATCTCCATATGGCCAAATCAGTTTGATTGCTGGTATACTGTGAGGGCCCCCGGAGGGGGCCCGAGCTCTAGATTTGAGGGCCCCCAAATGGGGCCCCCAAATTCTAGTAGTAGGAATTGAAAGGTTCCCTAAAAGTAGCGCTTCCAAAACTTCAAAATGACAGAGGAAAAAGAACGCACATTTCCACTTTTCTTTTAATTGGCAGACAATTCATGCCCAGTGTGTTATTCTTTCATTCATCCATCCATCCACCATCCATCCATCCATCCATCCATCTGTAGGCCTATATGTATTGTCTTTATTTATCTAAATAGCTCTGTATTCCAATATTATGGTAATCGGATGGTTTGGCCAATCTGGGGGGGGGGGGGGCACAATCTGGGGGGCACTGCCCACCGTGTCTCTATCATTTTAGCAGTTTTTCACTAACTTAAAGCACCTCACTGAGCCTCTGGACATAATGACACTCCATACACAGTAAATAAGAAGAGAGGTTTTGTGTCAGCAAAGGGTTTCTCAGTGGAATGCTGGACCCACAATCCACCCTGCTGTACATTATAGTAGGAAAAGGTAGCACATCCAAAACTTCAAAACGACGGAGGACAAAGAACTCACATTTCCACTTTGTTTTAATTGGCAGACAATTCATGCACAGTGTGTTATTCTTTCATCCATCCATCCATCCATCCATCCATCCATCCATCCATCCATCCATCCATCCATCTGTAGGCCTATATGTATTGTCTTTATTTATTATCTGTGATAAATGGCTATATATTCCAATATTATGGTAATCGGAGGGTTTGGCCAATCTGGGGGGCCACTGCCCACTGCGTCTCTATCATTTTAGCAGTGTTTCATGGCTTCATGGCTTCCTAACTGTTAAGGGGCTGTAGCCTGTAATCAATCAGTGTTCCGTGTTCCAATCAGTCTTCCACCCTGCTGTTCTCACCAAGCGGGTAAAAGATGATCTCCTTGCCAACCTCAGGTCATTGACTTCAATAAAAGTCATGCTTCACTGCTGTCCTTTGACCACTGATAGTAACAGAATGTCGCCAAACAATCATCAACGGGCGATGATACGTAAAACCGAAAGAAGAAGAAGTAGCACAGTCAATAAAATGAATGACTTTATTACAGTGTTCCATGATAAGTGTATTGTGACCTTTCATGTTAGCGTGAACTTAAATCACCTCACTGAGGCTCTGGACAGAATGACACTCCATACACAGTAAATAAAAATGTGTTTTATCAGTGACCAAGGAAGTGGTGCATATCAGATAAGATACAGTTCAAATTTATAGGCTCATAATAGTTGATACGGCATTGAAGTGGATTGTTTTATGCAAGCCACCCTGTAATTGTAAGGCCTACACCAGAGTACAGTACAGCTGAAAACATTTCAGTTTCAATTTTAAGTTGTTGTAAAGTAGTCTGGCATGTCGACCAAATTCATGCAGTTTTAACATAATTCAGCAATGTGTGTTTCAAGTTTCAATTCAATTGTACAATGTGTGGCCCTTCACTCACTCTGTTGAAGTCAGTATGGCCCTCTGGAAATAATGCTGCCCACCCCTGCTCTAACGTGAGCGTGTGCACACAACTCAGGAACAGAGTGTTTTCCAGGAACATTCTGCCCGATGGGGCCCAGCGTTCTGTGGAAAAACGGCCTACCGTTTCTTTACACTGTAGTTGTAGCGCAGACTTTGCCATCCACTTGAGTTTGAATGATTTAACTGTATCCTTAAAGTGTTTGGTGAATTATGACATAAAACCACAATAAAGAAGACCATGACAAGATGCAGAATTAATCATTTACTGCACAACCACTATAAAAGCATGCAAGCACACAATCGAGAAACAAGGTACTTTAATCATCTGCCAGACAGCAATATAGTTGCTAAAAGATGATCTCCTTGCCAACCTCAGGTCATTGACTTCAATAAAAGTCATGCTTCACTGCTGTCCTTTGACCACTGATAGTAACAGAATGTCGCCAAACAATCATCAACGGACGATGATAAGCAAAACCGAAAGAAGAAGTAGGACAGTCAATAGAATGAATGACTTTATTACAGTATTCCATGATAAGTGTATTGTGACCTTTCATGTTAGTATGAACTTAAAGCACCTCACTGAGGCTCTGGACAGAATGACACTCCATACACAGTAAATAAGAAGAGATGTTGTGTATCAGCAAAGGGTTTCTCAGTGGAATGCTAGACCCACAATCCACCATGCTGTACATTAAGGGGGGGGGGGGGGGGCACAATCTGGGGGGCCACAGCCCACTGTGTCTCTATCATTTTAGCAGTTAATCATGGCTTCATGGCTTCCTAACTGTTAAGGGGCTGTAGCCTGTAATCAATCAGTGTTCCGTGTTCCAATCAGTCTTCCACCCTGCTGTTCTCACCAAGCGGGTAAAAGATGATCTCCTTGCCAACCTCAGGTCATTGACTTCAATAAAAGTCATGCTTCACTGCTGTCCTTTGACCACTGATAGTAACAGAATGTCGCCAAACAATCATCAACGGGCGATGATACGTAAAACCGAAAGAAGAAGAAGTAGCACAGTCAATAAAATGAATGACTTTATTACAGTGTTCCATGATAAGTGTATTGTGACCTTTCATGTTAGCATGAACTTAAATCACCTCACTGAGGCTCTGGACAAATGACACTCCATACACATTAAATAAAAATGTGTTTTATCAGTGACCAAGGAAGTGGTGCATATCAGATAAGATACATATGTACTCAAACTGTTACGTTCATATCATAATGAAAGTGAAACAGTCCATGTTTATAACCTATTACAATGTGTTTTATCAGTGACCAAGGGAGTGGTGCATATCAGATAAGACACAGTTCAAATTTATAGGCTCATAATAGTTGATACGGCATTGAAGTTGATTGTTTTATGCAAGCCACCCTTTAATTGTAAGGCCTACACCAGAGTACAGTACAGCTGAAAACATTTCAGTTTAAATTTTAAGTTGTTGTAAAGTGGTCTGGCATGTCGACCAAATTCATGCAGTTGTAACATATTTCAGCACTGTGTGTTTTCAAGTTTCAATTCAATTGTACAATGTGTGGCCCTTCACTCACTCTGTCGAAGTCAGTATGGCCCTCTGGAAATAATGCTGCCCACCCCTGCTCTAACGTGAGCGTGTGCACACAACTCAGGAACAGAGTGTTTTCCAGGAACATTCTGCCCGATGGGGCCCAACGTTGTGGAAAAACGGCCTACCGTTTCTTTACACTGTAGTTGTAGCGCAGACTTTGCCATCCACTTGAGTTTGAATTATTTAACTGTATCCTTAAAGTGTTTGGTGAATCATGACATAAAACCACAATAAGATCATGAGAAGATGCAGAATGAATCATATACTGCACAACCACTATAAAAGCATGCAAGCACAAGATGGAGAAACACAGTACTTTAATCATCTGCCAGACAGCAACACAGTGGCTAAAAGATGATCTCCTTGCCAACGTCAGGTCATTGACTTCAATAAAAGTCATGCTTCACTGCTGTCCTTTGACCACTGATAGTAACAGAATGTCGATGATACGCAAAACCGAAAGAAGAAGTAAGACAATCATTAAAATGAATGACTTTATTACATCCTTCCATGATAAGTGTATTGTGACCTTTCATGTTAGCATGAACTTTAAGCACATTTGTACTTTGTAACATTTGTACTTTACTTGAGTATTTCCAATTTCCAATACTTTTACTTCTACTCCACTACATTTATTTGAAAACTTTAGTTACTAGTTACTTTGCAGGTATAAGTTATACTATTTAAAAAAACATACATAATTCACTTTAGCCCTATTTTATACCTTCTCTATTTGAAAATAGCCGAACCACAAGCTCACAACGTGCCGCGATGCGACGCGTTGTGAGCTTGTACTGTAGATCTGCTATTTTCAAACATTGTGTACTTTTACTTTTGATACTTGAGAGGTACATTTTGATGCCAACACTTTCATACTTTTACTCAAGTACATTTTGAATTCTGGACTTCTACATGTAACGGAGTATTTCTATATTGCAGTATTGATACTTTTACTTAAAGGAGTACTTCACCACTTTTCAACCTATATTCATATAAATGGTCCTCACCAAAAATAGCTTTTCTTTTCTTTTCTTTTATTCCTCAGAGGAGGGCTGTGGGCAGGTCAGAAACCCATCGCCTTGGATTGGGAATCCAAGCTAAAAGAAACTGCAGGCTTTCTACTCCTGAAAAGTTGCAATGTTGAAATGGAAGCCATTGTTCTCGCGATAATAAAAATCGAAATATGTTTTCAAAAATATTGATTAACCTTTTTCTTTTTTTTTTTTAAATGATGATGTCACAAGACGATGGATTTCTGAACTTCCCACAGCTCTCCTAAGAGACTTGGACGGAGTAGAAAAAAATTGTGCTATTTTATTATGAACATTAGTGAGGACCTATTATATGAAGATGGGTTGAAAAGTGGCAAAGTCCTCCTTTAAGTAAAATATGTGAGTACTTTTTCGACGACTGTTGGCCACTGTCTGAGGTCATCCAGGTCAGCCTGTCATAACTCCAAAGCTAGAATGCTCTAAAACTGAAAAAATAAAGTAAATATCAAATATCAATTCAAATCATATTTGAATTGTTATATTTAGTGTATGCTGTTACTGTTGGTGTTTCTAAAGGGACAGGCTGGTTAAATGGTAGAATAAACCTCATCATCATTATGTTGTCATTACTGTACAATGTCTTATAGCTCTGTTCTAACTGAGAGTACAGTATGTGTATGTAAACACATATTAAACTATTTAACATGGAGAAATACATGTTACCAGTCAGTCAACTATCTGTGTCTTTGTTGTTTGTCCTGGACTGGTAAGCACTGATTCAACTGATACGACTATATTATGTAGACAATGTCATTTACAGTACAAAAACAAGATGCATTCTTTACAAAATATAACAATGTTAATAGAAACATGGCAATATGGATGCATGTGGAATATTGGTTTATTCAGTCAGTCAGTCAGTTACTTAGTTTAGTAGTTAAAGTAGGTGTTCAATAGCTCTATATCCCAATAGCAATCATGTGTTGATCAGTAATATGTACCAGATTTGTCTTTTACTGTAAATTCTGACAATACAATGGTCAATAGTGCCCTCTGCTGGATGAACAGTTCACAGTTTTAAGGGTAAGAATATTATGCTTCCATGGCTTCTAAGAATCAGGGTTGGGGTTAAAGGTTATGGTTAAATCATATTTTAATCATCGTCACCTTTATCTATACTCAGAAAGTACAGTTGAGGGCGAGCCCTCATTTTAAATGTTGCCAAGGTTACAATACAGAAAAATCAACATCACAATATTAAAACATTGTTGTCTGTTAAAGCATAACAAAACGGTCCTAATGGTTTAAGGCATTTGAAAGTCTTTCCAAAAGAACACTTTTTGACGTAATTACACAGGAACCAAATGGACCCTTACAGGTCATTATAGTCTGTTGTAACTTATATTAATACAAAAACCATAAATCATTACCAAATGTTTTTAAGACATTATTGAGTCTTAAAACATTTGGAGAGACATGTAGACAGCATCCGGGAGCAGGATGGGTTAGCGGCCCAGCCTGTGTCTTCTGTGAGGAAGAAGCCCAACAAACCGAGGCCTTTAGGAGGGCCATTCAAGGCCACACGTGGTGCTGCAGGCTCTGTCTGTGTGTGTGTGTGTGTGTGTGTGTGTGTGTGTGTGTGTGTGTGTGTGTGTGTGTGTGTGTGTGTGTGTGTGTGTGTGTGTGTGTGTGTGTGTGTGTGTGTGTGTAAGCGTGCGCATGCACAAACGTAGGTTCACATAGTTTCTCATAACAAAATAAATACAAATTAAAATGAATTGTTTTGGTGGTAAAGTGTGGATGAGAGGATCGGAGTGGGTCATTGAGGGGTAAATATAGTATGTGCTGTAGGGCTTTAACCAAAAAGTCGACAAGTGAGTCGGTCCCACCAGGGAAAGTCAGCATTTTTTTCATCATTATTGTTGGTCCATGCGTGCGTGCGTGTGTACAGCATTCAAACATTAGGATTGCTAAGGACAGAATGATTGTTTTTCCAACTGTTTTTTCAATGGAATTAAGCAATTTCGGGTTTTGTCCCCCCTTCACACATTGTTCATCAAATAAAGTCAATTTCAACTCAACTTTCGAGTCGACTTGTAAAAATTACAAGTCGTTAATGCCCTAATGTGCTGCCAGTGCGCTGCACCAGGGTCCAGACACACAGGGGGGCCATTAATGAGGGAAGAAGAAGAAGAAGAAAAAAACAACAGGCAGCAGATATGCAAAGGCAGGTGAGAAAATACTAACATAGCCCAGTGGCTGCTGCTTCTATTTCCAGTAGACTACGATTTCAAAATAAAAGTATGGTGTTGATTGAATGATCGCATTGTATCCAATAAAAAAGACCCTTGTTTTGAAATGGCCACGGTTCAGAGAGGAAACAGCCCGAGTTCTATTGGCCGGGCCGCTTGACGACTTGACTTGGCTTCCTCCAC
Organism: Nannobrachium achirus; assembly: GCF_963921795.1. Lineage (NCBI taxonomy): Eukaryota > Metazoa > Chordata > Actinopteri > Myctophiformes > Myctophidae > Nannobrachium > Nannobrachium achirus. Next base: position 3,169,687 of record NC_137813.1, on the reverse strand, counting down.
TCAAAACAACAACACCAGGCTTGGGCATAAAGCAATGGAATATAAACACAAAACTTTGGGTCAAAAGTTAGTATTTTTTACCGTGCTCTCTGAAACCAAGACAATGAAGGCATATGGAACAAAACTTTCTCTTTTGTCGTCCTCCTTACTTTAGCAGGTGAGTTGAGTAATAAATGTAATATGCTGGCTACAGTTTACTACAGAACATATCTAGTACTGACACTGCATGCAGTGATGCATCACAAGCCTCATTAATGTACTCTGTGTGCTGTTGTAGCCTATGGTAGATGTGTTTGGCTGTTAGTTGGATTGTTGAAATTAGTCGGCAGTTTTATATGTTCACATGCCTAGTGGGAAGGGAATCAAGGCACCCAGATGAAAAACACAAAAGTTATGATTCAGGAAAGTTATTCCGGGAAAAAAGGGTGATCTTTGGCTGAACGTGGTTTCGTCTGTAAACGTTTTTTTTCTCAACTGATTCGTGTAGCTTACGTTCACCTCTTAAGGATTCAAGAGGGTGCCCAGTGATATCCCTTGAGCAGTTTTAGTTATTAACCCCTTAATGCCTATATTGCAGCTCAACCTCTCCCCAACAACATCATCAAACATGTGTTTGTGCTACTGAGTGCGAGAGGGCTTTTACAGCAAACTGTACTCCTCCATCCCAAACAACCACCATCAGCAACAAGTGGACATGATAAAAAGAAAGGCAAAAAAATAACACTCTTCTTCTCTCTTTTTGGTGCTTTGTGGCAGCTTTACAGCGCCATTCAGAAGCCTGGCATACTATATGTACCACAGTATGTTCAGTGGTTTTGTCGTGGAGTTCAGTGGATTCATAGACACTTCCGTTTCTTGAGACGATTCAGTCTATGGAGCATCGCAGTTGAAGCAGAAAGAAGAAGAAGAAGAAGCTCCAGCAATCACAGGCGTCGATTTCACCGGATGTACATTTTTTGCAGTATGGGTAATGCAGTTCTTCTCCTTGCGATCTTTATTAAAACACGTTTTTACCAGAACTAGAGTGATTGCATAACCCTCTAAGGCCCGCATTAAGAAATACTTGAAATAAAAAATTGAAAAAAATCAGATGGTGTTGTAGGAGTCCTATTAAGAGGAAAATGTAATGTTTTTTTCAAAAAAATGTTTTTGTAAGATTTTATAGCCATAAATCAAAAATCATAAATCATGCTCTAATTTACATATGGGGGATATTTTTCACAATAATAACATATGTACATGTTCTAGACATTCTAATGATCACCAAAAAAAATAGTACAGGCATTTTACTTATGTTTTTGTGAGGTATAGCTTCCATGAAAAAGTGAGATGTTGTTCGTCAAAACTCTGGAATTTCAGCGGGTGTGGCGGGTGTGAATGTCAGCCCCTGTGGGGGGTATTTATATGCAAATATTGTGGCCAATGGCATTGTAATACTAAACAATAGAATCCAATGGTGGTGTTTAGGTGGTAGGGGGAGCTAAAATAAAATGATTTAAACCTTTTTTTGGATAAAATACAAACGTTGTAATATTACAACCGTGGGCCTTAGAGGGATAAATACTCGGGGGTTCTACAGGAGCATATAGAACCATTTTACAACCACAAGCCTACTGGTCAGTGTTCATTGAATAGTTACGATTTCCCCTTTGGGGTAAATGAATGGGCAGTTTACTTCCGACACCTCACTGCGATGCGCTATACAGTGAACGTTTTGGAAACAACTCAGTGTAGGGTCTTCATGTATGGGGCCTCAGACAGCCTATAATTAAATTCCCCACATCTTCCCCAGAGAGGGTTGATTCACTCATTAAGTGTGCCTGCCATGCAATGGCAAAACACTTATTGTAATCCGCCATACTTAAAGGGCCATTTCACCTCTGGGACAACCCAATCATATTTTATTGTTGTTTGGGACACGATCAACACAATCCTGAGTTATTAAGTGTGCCTGCCATGCAATGGCCAAATCAATTCTCACATGACCCTCTTCTAGCGCCACCATGAGGCCGATTCTTGCAAAACACATTTATGGACACAGCTCCTACAATTTTTGCCCTAAAATCACGCAAATCGGTACACCCTATGTCTACACGCATGTCATCAACATGCATCTGTCCCATTTAGCGCCACCTTCAGGTTGATTTTTTAAAACACATTTTTGGACACTGCTTCTACAGATTTGGCCCTAAAATCACGCAAATCGGTACACAGTATGTCTACACTCATGTCATCAACATGGATCTGTCCCATATAGCGCCACCATCAGGCCGATTTTTTCAAACACATTTTTGGACACTGCTCCTACACATTTTGGCCTAAAATCACGCTGCGACCTGACGGTCGCTTATCTCCTGATTAGGGAGTCTTACTGGTCACCATAATCACCTCACAAAATTTCGTCACGTAATAACTGCACAATTTACGCCACCCCCGCAATATAAACATCAAAGCGTGCGGCTACGTGCACAAAAAACATTCCTTGGGCTAAACACAAAAATATTGTTTAGTGATGAGTTATCACTTTTCACAGTTTTGTGGGAGCCGACTTTACCCCAAGGAATGTTTTTTGTGCAAAACAAATGGTTGCAATGGATTCAGAATCATGAAAACCCCTAGTTTGACCTACTAACAACACAGAAAAGGATAAAGAAATAATTTGTCAACCCAAAATCATTTCATATTGAGATCATTCATGAAGTAAATAGCAGTCTAATATTCAATATGGTAAAGACACACAAAAAAAGCCCTTTCTGTTTTTATTGGTATCATATTATTTCTTATCCAAATTCCACAGTGACTTCCAGCATACATTTACAGTATCATAGCAGGCAGTGACATTAGAGTGAGTCAGAGCAGTAACAGGGAGGAGCCTTGCAGTTCAGAGCATGTGAAAGAATCATTCTTAAGTCAACAGGCTGAAGTGGTAGACCTAGCGGACAAAACCCAGACCTTTGTCAGGCAATAATCCATTGAGATGGCGACCGGGTGAGTGAAAATACATGTGTTTTTGCAAGTAGACTTCCTTCCCTATGTGAAACAGCACCACTTTTGATTGATACACGATTGAATATCAACAGTTTGCAAAAGCTACAGCTGTAGAATAATACAATGACACTAACAATAAACAAACACAAAAGGCCCCCATGTTTTGTTTCTATTGTTGTCCTATTGTTCTATTGTTCTATTGTTCTATTCATGAATAATCACTTGCCTTTGAAATGCTGCTGTATTACAAACACAGCAATATAATAATAGCACAATAATTTGGTCCCTACTCCTGCACACTCCCACATTATTTCAACATTGTTTTTGTATTCTTGTTTGTTTTACTAAGGTTAGGGTTTAGAGTAGACATAGTTTTACTTCTTCTTTTTGTGTCTTTGAAGCAGTTATATGACAGTTTCCCATTTCTTTGCTTTGTTATCGAACTCTGCAATATCTTTTAAGCTGCACTGGGTGGGTAGTAGAGGGCAGATATAAGGCAGTGCTGCATCGTATGGTCCTCTTCTCCACATTCACAGATGGTTGGGCTGGTTTTTAGCCCCATCTGGCCATAGCAGCTTTTTATCTCCCTGTTCCTGTTCTCAGGCGGTTGAGTGTCTTCCACTGGACCCATGGCCAAACATACAGCAATTTATTGAGCTGACTGACACTCTGACAGAGATGTAATGACTTAAGAGACTCATGTGATTTGATTTATTTATTTGCACAATAAAAAAAAACAGTACTAGCCGGGGGGACACAGGCCCAAAAGCTCAAAGAATAGGGTTTTACCTGTGACGTCATGACATACTTTTTATTTTTGTTTTTGCCAGACCCATGAAATGGGTAGGCCTACATAAGCAAATGTCGGTCTGTCCCTTTTCTATATAAAGGGTATATATGATGATGACATGATGATGACATGCCTACAAAAGGCATGATGTCATAAATGATGATGACAGACAGGGGGTCTGGCACAACCAGGTTGACCTGGTCTAGTTTTCTATTCATTTGGTCATTAAGGTACACAGAATCAGAGGCCTGCTCTGCCAGAAACTCTGCGAAAAAAGGTTATGGCCATTTGTATATTCACTCCATTGACTTCAATATACAGGAAAGAAACACACAAAAAAATATGCTTTAAGTAGCATGTGAGGGGTCAAACTAGGGGTTCTTGATGATTCTGAATCCATTGCAAGCATTTGTTTTGCATGAAAAACATTCCTTGGGCTAGAAAACGGACCAAAATAACTGTGAAAAGTGATGACTCATCACTTTTCACAGGTTTCAGAGGCTGAAATCTAGCCCAAGGAATGTTTTTCATGCAAAACATATGCTTGCAATGGATTCAGAATCATGAAGAACCCTTAGTTTGACCCCTCACATGCTACTTTTTTTGGTGTGTTTTTTTTTCCCAGTATAGTGAAGTCAATGGGAAACTTTTTTTCGCAGTGTTTCCGGCAGAGCAGGCCTCTCATTCTGTGTACCTTATTGACCAAATTAATAGGAAAAACTAAAATTTGGAGTATGTCATGACATCACAGGTCTTCTCTCATTTTGGCACAGTGGCTCCCCGGCTATACAAGGTAAAACATTATTAAAATACATGGAAATGAGTGCAGACAAGAAAGGAAGTCCACATAGGGCTTACACAAGGTTCTCACCTATAATAATAATAATCAATAATAAGTTAAAACATAGAATTCAAACAAAATACTGAATGACAAACAACAAGACTGCTAGGTTTATGGATTTGATGACCAGTAGGAAAAGAAAATCAACCTGAATATGGAACTCATTATTTAAGACCCTTGTCATGAAGGGGTTGTACTTTGATGCCCATGCATAGTTGAAACACTTTGTAAACCATTCATTGAGTACTCAGTAAATCTATGAAATTGTGTAATATTGTGAGGCACTTTGAGATTGATTGTATAATTCAGTGATGCTGGATTCTCTCTCTCTCTCTCTCTCTCTCTCTCTCTCTCTCTCTCTCTCTCTCTCTCTCTCTCTCTCTCTGTCTCTGTCTTATTGCCAGACCCATGAAATGGGTAGGCCTACATAAGCAAATGTCGGTCTGTCTGTCCGGGTTTTCTATATAAAGGGTATATATGATGATGACATGATGATGACATGCCTACAAAAGGCATGATGTCATAAATGATGATGACAGACAGGGGGTTGGCAGAACCGGGGTCTGGCACAACCAGGTTGACCTGGTCTAGTTTATATTGACCTGCTTGATGGAAGTCATTTCATCTCATGTTATTTTCTGTTTATTTTCTGTTCCTCAGACCAGACACACCACAGGATCAGGGTAAGAACATAATATATGCTACACTAATTCTATAAAGTTACAAGACATTTAGAAACCAATATTCTAGCAGAAGTTTCACAATAATAACTGCAACTGGTATGGAGATGGATATAATAGATGAATGAATATGCAGCTTTTTCTCAAAACTACTCCTTTAAAGCCTCCTCAATGATGTGGCAACAACAAACAAATGCAATAAGCAGATTCCAAATAGGCATAATAAAGGTGTGTGCGTGTGTGTGTGTGTGTGTGTGTGTGTGTGTGTGTGTGTGTGTGTGTGTGTGTGTGTGTGTGTGTGTGTGTGTGTGTGTGTGTGTGTGTGTGTGTGTGTGTGTGTGTGTTCGTTCGTTTGTGCGTGTGTGTCACATTTGTTTTCTGAAGGCAATAAAAAACGGAATAACATAAATGTGTATTACTTAATATTAAATAAGTGAACTCCTGCAATATTGAATTGTTGTATTATCATAGAATATCATCATTTCAAACTATAGCATTGTAAAGTGTTATAAGCAGTTGGGTGTAACGCGTTACTGTAATTACACTACTTTGGTCGGTAACGAGTAGTGTAACGACACTACTCCTCCAAATTGATGAATCACATTACAGTTACCGGTCAGTTGTTAACGCGTTACTACAATCGTCATCAAAATGTCACTTGTCTTAGAACTTGGAACTGCCTTTCACTAAAATAAATAACCAGAGTTGAGCTAATTCAAACACAAGTGAACTGCTAGCAGCAGTCTCATTGATCTTCAGCTGCATAATGTCATGGTGACATGCGACATCAGCTCCGCATACGGGCATTCGTTTTATGCCCATATATGGAGAACGCGCGTGCTGGTGGGACGAACGGTTTCTCGAGATACGCGGATTACATACATACATACACACTAACAGAGATTTTTTGTTGACTCATGTGAGGTACGTGATGTCAGAGCATTTTATGAAGTGATGTCACAATGAATCAGCGCTTGCGCCGATTTCCTCCGGAACAGCTTGATGTCAACAATCAGCTCCGCATAAGGAGATTCCTAACGTTTTGCGCCGGTTTCGGAAAACCGCGAGTCGGGTCGGGTCGAGGCCCGACACTGCACTCCGTGCGGCAGGGAACGCGCGTGCCGAATCTGAAGCCGGTGGGACGAACGGTTCTCGAGATACGCGGATTACAGACAGACAGACATACACGCAGAGACTTCTCGCATTTATAGATAGATTATTATAAAAAATCTATGAAAAAAAATCTATGAAATATCTTTAACTTCATCCTTTTAGATGTAAGTGTCTCTGAGTAAACAAAACAATAATATTTTAATATAAAACAACATTTTGCTAGCCTGAATAATAATGTCTTCCTTTTAGTTATTTTTTTATTCATAAAACTGTAAAATAAAAGTACAACATTATTGTTAAATGACTTCCATACCAAAGTAAAGAGCTACTTCCTTATGTCTAACAAGGCCTAGTGCGCCTGCACTGAATAGAACATTAACAAACTGTTCAAATGCATAATTATCTTAACTAGAAGCTCGGCCACCCTTCGGGTTGGCCAACTCAGGAACGTATGTAAATAGGGGATGAATGTCCCGCCCTTTTAATGCAAACCCCACATGTTGTCATAGGACTTGTTTTGACCATCTGTTTGCCTGTGTCCATATATGCCCATATATGGAGATATCTGTCTGTCTGCGTCCATTTTATGCCCATATATGGAGATTTCTGTATCTGCCTGTCAGGCAGCCGAGCGTCTAGTTGGGGCCTGGCCTCGGGAACGATGGCCTCGGGAACGATGTAAATAGGGAATGAATGCCCCACCCTTTAATGCAAACCCCATTATACCTGTTGTCATAGGACCCGTTTTGACCATCTGTTTGCCAGTGTCAGTGTCCATTTATGCCCATATATGGAGATATTGGTATATGTCTTTCTGCGTCCATTTTATGTCCAAGTATGGAGATCTCTGTATCTGTCTGTCAGTGTTCCTTTATGCCCATTATGGAGATATCTGTATCTGTCTGTGCCTCTGACTGTGTTGCAGACACAGTGCTGGTCCCGGAATACCCTGATGTCAGACATCAGCTCCACATACAGAGATTCCGAACCTTTCGCGCGGTTACGGAAAACCGCGTATCGGGTCGGGTCGAGGCCGGGCACTGCACTACCCGCTGCGGCGGTGAACGCGTTTGCCGAATTTGAGAATGGTGGGACGAACGGTCCCATTATACCTGTTGTCATAGGACCCGTTTTGACCTTCTGTTTGCCTGTGTCCATTTATGCCCATATATGGAGATCTCTGTATCTGTTTGTCTGCGTCCATTTTATGCCCATATATGGAGATCTCTGTATCTGTCTGTCTGTGTTCCTTTATGCCCATTATGGTCCCGGAATACCCTGATGTCAGACATCAGCTCCGCAAACAGAGATTTCAGGAAAAACGCGTATCGGGTCAGGTCGAGGCCGGGCACTGCACACCCTGCTGCGGCGGTGAACGCGCGTGCCGAAGTCTGTGTAATGCAAACCCCATTATACCTGTTGTCATAGGACCCATTTTGACCATCTGTTTGCCTGTGTCCATTTATGCCCATATGGAGATATCTGTATCTGTCTGTCTGCGTCCATTTTATGCCCATATATGCACTCCGCGCCAACACGCGCGCCGAATCTGAAGCCGGTGGGACGAACGGTTCTCGAGATACATAGACACTCACAGAGATTTTTTGTTGACTCATGTGGCGTATGTGATGTCAGAGCCTTTTATGAAGTGATGTCACAGTGAGTCAGCGCTTGTTCCGGTTTCCTCCGGAACAGCATGATGTCAACAATCATCTCCACATACGGAGATTCCGAACGTTTCACGCCGGTTCGGGAGAACCGCGCATCGGGTCGGGTCGAGGTCCGGCACTGGACTCCGCGCCGCGGCGGGGAACGAGCGTGCCGAATCTGAAGCCGGTGGGACGAACGGTTCTCGAGATATGCGGATTACATACACACATACACACATACACACATACATACATACATACATACATACTATTTGTCGTATTTATTGTAAGATTATGAGTTCGTTTTCTGCATAAATTATATTGGATTTATGCAATTAACAATTTGTTTTAAATTATAGGGTTAGAGTTGATTGATTGATTGATTGATTGATTGGTTGATTGATTGATTGATTGATTGATTGATTGAATACTTTGTTAGCTATTCTATTCAGTGCAGTTTTATGAATAAAAAATAGAAAAGCACAGGACAGTACCAGTTCAAGTACACAGTCTAGGATTTAAACCCAAGAAAGCACTATAGCTTGTTAACATTCAGGTCCTTTAGTTTACTCAATTCATAAAGACATTAAAAGACTGAGAAATAACCGTAACCCACACAATATCCAAAATAATACAAACATATCTGTGAATAAATGCCTGAAATCAGCTTGACTGCGTCCTCAATAAAATTCTCTCTATCTTGAAATCAGGGCAGATCTTCAATTTCATTCATTAGACAACTTGAAGATAAAGGACAGATTAAGAAAGAATCTGTGGACCAAAGTGACTTCATCCTGGCTTTCTGCCCAATCACCTCACGAACTGGAACTGATGTCAATGAGGCAATGAGAAAGATTCCAAGTGAGAACTTCTCTGAGTTGTTTTATTCAATTCATGTATAAATCATCCATCCAGATTAATTTATTTACATTTGTATCTCTCTTGAAAGGAGGTAAACCAGTGATTCTGGTGGTGATGCATCACAGACGTGATGTTGCAGCTTATCTAGATGACAGCAGTAGACATGTGACCAGAGAAGATGTCATCCTCACTGTCGACACTCTGTTCTGGGAAGGTGAATTCCTGAAGTGCAGCAGCAATGACAAAGCCTTCAGTAAAGTCCTGGAGGCTGTTGGACATCGTTCGGTACTCATTTAATTTACATATGAATATTATTATTTTATGTATGTATGTATGTATGTATGTATGTATGTATGTATGTATGTATGTATGTATGTATGTATGTATGTATGTATGCATGTATGTATGTATGTATTTAATTATTTTTGTATCTATAGAATCTCAGAGCAGAAGAGACTTAAACCCAAATGTATACTGGATAAGAACATCAGTTAAATAACTCAATATGCTTTACCAGTAAATAAAACATCAGTATAGTGATGATGTCACACTATGACCTGGTTCAACTTATGGATATTAATTATGAATAGTGTATAGAAACAAACTGTTGTACTCGCTGTCTGATTAATTATTTTGTAATACCTTCAGTACTCTTGGATACTCAACCCCATGAAGAACATGTGGAACCAGTGCAGTAAGTTGCATTCCAAACAGACCATTTTGAACACAGTTCAAAGTGACACATTGTATGTTCATAATGACCAGTTCATAATGACGATCAGATTCAGGGGATTTTCCCCCTTTATTTACCAATGGTTTTCCAGATTGATGACGACCTGACCTCTCTCTCTCTCTCTCTCTCTCTCTCTCTCTCTCTCTCTCTCTCTCTAGTTATATCTCCAGCCTTGCGGTTATATCTGACACTAGGGCAGATCTTCACTGGAGTGACCGGATGGTTATGTAAGTTGCATTACAAACATAAAGAGAAACCATATTCTAAAGTCACAAATAATCTCTTCAAGGACACACTGGTGTCTGATCAACTGAGAAATTTAGCCAACCATTCTTGGCGCTCGCTGACAAACACCCGATCTGAGGCAAGATTGGGCTTGGATCACCAAGTTTTGCTTTCTATGGGTTTATTTTACTATGACAACCGATTTCAAGAAAGAGACTCGTAGTGTGACCACTTCATAACTCCCCGACCACTTCATGTATCTTGCAGCGTGTACCTGGCAATTTATCCAGGACTAAAAATGTATAGTATATGGAGCATTGCTATTCAAATGTTGTCCACGATACAAACAATGAAACGAGGAGCAGTTATTGTTATTGTTGGTTTATTTCTGTATTACTACAGCGCCCTCACCCTCATGTATCTGTGTGTGTGTGTGTGTTTGTGTGTTAGAACTGGGATCGGGCCAATTTTTTCTGTCCGTTCCGAAACGTGTCCGACTGTTTTTTGTCCACCCCGAATCGACGTCCGACCATTAATCATTAAAGTGCGTCCGACGCACGCTGAGGCCCGCCCAATATGTTTCCCACGGCTTTTTCGCCTCATTTATTTTTCTTTGAGGAAGCCACTGATTTACACTCACTAGCAAACTTCTTCTAATGTGCAGTGCATGCAGCCTGCCTGCTTGTTACCCTTAATGTGAATATTAAGCCACACTGTGGCTTGTGAAAGTGTTTAAATAGTAGGCTCTGTCGATTATTAAATAATACAAATGATAATGTGCGCTGCGCTGCGCTGGACGTCTGACTGCAGTCAGTGACTCGCTGCACACTCATTCAGCAAGTTTCTGCGCCTGGAAAATGCGTTGTGAGCTTGTAGATAAGCCACTTTTTGCACGGAACACGTAGTGATGAAGAAGTATAAGCCAGGATTTACTTGAGTGATGTGATGTGTGTTGAACGGACGGACGGACGGACGGACGAGGCTGGCACAGTGCACTGCGACTGCACACAACAGCGGAACACAAGCTAGGAGCTCCATTCAGCAGCACGCCACTTCCAAACCACAACAACGCGTTTACCTCAGTGTGGGACTTTTCTCCATGCTCAGAGTTATGTCTCCGTGGCTGCAGCATTAGCACGCACACACACACACACACACACACACACACACACACACACACACACACACACACACACACACACACACACACACACACACACACACACACATGAGTTGTACGCTGCATCAGAGAGAGTGCATGATGCATGTCATAGGTAGGCAGAGGCTATAACAACAAATACGTCCGACCCCGAATCAACGTCCGACAATTTATTATGAAAATCCGTCCGCCCCGAACCCGTCGGGCCCCAGGGGTTTTCGGTCGGGTATCCCAGCTCTAGTGTGTGTGTGTGAGTGCAGATAGGTGCATGTGTGCGTGCCTTTCCAACAAGCAGTCTTGTAGAGGCACAAATCTGCTAAAGTGAAGCATGTATGTTCATGATGACCTGATCTCTCTCTCTCTCTCTCTCTTTCTCTCTCTCTCTCTCTCTCTCTCTAGTTATCTCTCCAGCCTTGCGGTTATATCTGATACTAGGGCAGATCTTCACTGGAGTGACCAGATTGTTATGTAAGTTGCATTACAAACATAAAGAGAAACCATATTCTAATGTCAGACCATTTTGAACACAGTTCAAAGTGACACATTGTATGTTCATAATGACCAGTTCATAATGACGATCAGATTCAGGGGATTTTCCCCCCTTTATTTACCAACGGTTTTCCAGATTGATGACGACCTGACCTCTCTCTCTCTCTCTCTCTCTCTCTCTCTCTCTCTCTCTCTCTCTCTCTCTCTCTCTCTAGTTATCTCTCCAGCCTTGCGGTTATATCTGACACTAGGGCAGATCTTCACTGGAGTGACCGGATGGTTATGTAAGTTGCATTACAAACATAAAGAGAAACCATATTCTAAAGACACAAATAATCTCTTCAAGGACACACTGGTGTCTGATCAACTGAGAAATTAAGCCAACCATTTTTGGTGCTCGCTGACAAACACCCGATCTGAGGCAAGATCGGGCTTGGATCACCAAGTTTTGCTTTCTATGGGTTTATTTTACTATGACAACCGATTTCAAGAAAGAGACTCGTAGTGTGACCACTTCATGACTCCCCGACCACTTCATGTATCTTGCAGCGTGTACATGGCTTAAGGCAATTTCTCTCTCTCTCTCTCTCTCTCTCTCTCTCTCTCTCTCTCTCTCTCTCTCTCTCTCTCTCTCTCTCTCTCTCTCTCCCCCCCCCCCTTTGGTCTCTATCACCTTAAATTGCATTTAATTTGTTCTTGAAAGATCTTAAATATTTTCTGGGGAGGTTTATTCTGAATTTGACTGAGTTTTGCTAAATGATGAAGTGAAAGAAAATCTAATGTTTTCATTTACATTTATACTCCTATACAGTATACTTACAGTACTGTGTATTCCAGACCTGCCAACCTGCACGAATTATGCGTACAAAGCACACATTTTTAAGTCTCTGTATGCAGGGACGCAATATCCTCTAACTGCTACGCAATTTCGGAGGATGGGCGCACATAAGACATTCTGCAGTAGGTGTTGTGGCTCAGAGTGTTTTGCTCCCATGCAGGCACCACATGAATGGTGTGTGAATGGGGCACATGGCGCTGGGGAGCACTAGAACGGAAGCTATGCTCGTTTTTTCGACTGAAGAAGAATTGAACCGAATGGCGGAATCTGTTTTGTTTTGCTTTCATTTCTACATGCATTCGTCTCATAGCGACCAACTATCGCTCGGATTGTACATAACGGCGATATTAATCAGATTAATTTAAAAGCTCCGTGGGGTGAGTAGCTAACCTGCCGACGCTCCGTTGTCGAAATGATGAGCGTTCACAAAAGCGACAGCTTGTTGTTAATGAAGCCCGTATTATATTTCAACATATGACGGTGTTGCATGTGAGCAACAAGTCGGAAAATGTCAAAACGTGTGACCCAGGTTGTAATACAATGAACTGAAGCATACATCGGCCATGTTTGGGCTTTAGAGTCAAAGATCCAAAATAATAAAAATAAAATACTGGGCTGCCTGTTCCACTTTATCTCTAAATGAGTATACATGAATGAATTAGGTCTACCGGTATGTGTAGGCCTATTGTCAAAAACATTAACAGTGAACACATTATTTATCACCTGTGAATATATGAAGAGGTCTATCAACAATGAGTATAGTAGACTGCAGCCTATATGAATCAATATACAGGCTGTATGTGATCTATACACAATGTAGGCCTATATATCAATTAATAAAAGGAATAGAAACCTACATGAGTTGAATACTTTCAACTTCATGCAAATCATGCACAGAAATGTGGGTTTATTTAGGCTGCTCAATTAACAATGTTTAACAAAGACACAGGTTTATGTAAGCCTACTTGACAATAAAAAGCTATTTTGCACTGAATACCATGATTATATTGATGTACGTTCATTCATAAAGTCACTGGTGATAGACTGTTTTGCTAGTCTATTGTTAACTAACTCTGAGCAAGTGCCGTTAGTCTATGTTATTAAAGATTTGTCAACAATATTGCCAATGCAACATTACTGTATTGCCTGGTAATACTACTTTTTCTCTGGACCAAACGGCATTTGTATTTAAAAGGTTGTTATAACCATATTATTAGTGTAAGTTAAGACATGCAATGTGCTACATTTCAGGTGTGAACATAACTGTAAAGGTCCCACCCAAAAAAGCATGTGGGACCCCCCAAAATATACACTGTGCGCGTTTCGTGTGGGAAAACCGCAACATTTGCGGCGTGGGCGCTGCAGGGGCTGCGGTCGCTGTGTACTCAAAAGAATTTCCCAAGGTCGGCAGGTCTGGTCAAAATCGCAAAAATATCTGATTTACAAGCTCAACGTTCTGCCAATCCACGGGAAATATACTGTCTTGCCAATGGCAGGACATGTGATTGATTGATTGATTGAAGACTTTATTAGAAGTTTGCATAGGAAAAGGTACAGTTTCATGACGGTACAGTTCACTGGTACAAGGTCTACTAAAAGGAGATCCATGAAAAGACTATAAGCTTATTTCCACTGGAAACCATTGAAGTATCTCATATAACATTGAATGACAGACAAATAGAACACAGTACTATGCAGTAGATATGTAAAGAAAAACAAAAAAGAAAACAGTAAGTCTAAACAAACGGCACATCTGTACATGTACTATGGGTTGTACTTTGACGATTGTCCTATTTTAGTGTTTCTTCTTTTCTTGTAGGTTGTCATTTCATTTGATGTAATTCTGTTTCTCAATCCTCAGTACATCCGAGAAGAAAAAAGAAGATGAGACAGAGTAAGATTAAGTGTAACTTAAATTTGAAGGTCAAAATGTATTTTTCCCCCAGAGCAAATAGGCAGGCTCTCTTAGCTCAGTGGAAGAATTATCACATTAGACCACCGTTCAAATCCGGGGTAGAACTAGAACAGTTACACATTCAGCTTGACTGTTTCCTCAACAATCTCCCTGGCCTTACAGTTCTCTCTATCTTGACACCAGGGCAGATCTTCAATGTCTTTGTTGTTGTGACTGGGGAGACCTGTGGCGCCCATGAAACAGTCATTAGACAACTTCAACATGGAGGAATGACTCAGAACAAATCTGTGGACCAAAGTGACTTCATCCTGGCTTTCTGTCCAATCCCCTCACGAACTGGAACTGATGTCATGGAGGCGATGGGGAAGATTCCAAGTGAGATTATTATTATTTTCTTTTTTTTATAAATCAACCATCCAAATGTATTTGTCACGGTTAGATAGAGAAACAGTCAGATCGAGAAACGGAGCACTCGTCGTGCGGCGCGGGGCGGAACAAGCGGTCGCTTTGAGCCACAACAACGTAGCGTCGGCAGGAATGATAGCGCCTCACCCCACGGAGGTTAGGGTTAGGGTTAGGGTTAGGGTTAGGCATAGTTTTACTGAGGTTAAGGTTAGGGTTAGGGTTAGAGTAAATAAAGAAAGAGAGTCGCAAACGAGTGACGTCAGCGCCTACACTAGTGAATGGCTGTTGTCGCCATCTGGTGGTGATTGGTGTGTGGTGAACGACAAAACAAGTGCTCTTACCACGATCTGACTGAGTTACCCAAACTGACTGTAACATATTGATTGATTGATTGAAGAATTTATTAGGAGTTTGCAATAGAAAAAAGGTACAGTTTCATGACGGTACAAATCACTGGTACAAGGTCAACTAAAAGGAGATCCTAGAAAGCCGAGGCTTATTTCCACAGGAACCACACTTTAAGTATCTCATATATGTATATCTCATGTATTAATTGTTCTCTCTTGAAAGGTGGTACTCCAGTGATTCTGGTGGTGATGCATCACAGACGTGATGTTGCAGCTTATCTAGATGACAGCAGTAGACATGTGACCAGAGAAGATGTCATCCTCACTGTCGACACTCTGTTCTGGAAAGGTGAATTCCTGAAGTGCAGCCACAATGAGGAAGCCATCAGTAAAGTCCTGGATGCTGTTGGTCATTATTCGGTAAAACAAAATCACATCATTATTGTTATGTTCTTCTTACTGCTTTACTCCAGAGTCCTCTCACTACATGGAGGTCTGAGTACAGGTCAGGTGAAGAACGATGCTCCTTGAAGCTTGTTAGGGATTCAGTGTCTTGCTTAAGGACAAGTTGGCAGGACAGAAGGGGGCTAAACCCAAATTCCCTATCCATTGTTATACTGGATAAGAACATCATATATATATATATATATATATATATATATATATATATATATATATATATATGAATTCCTATGAATTAGCAATGGAAAAATTACAAAATGCTTTCAACACCCTGCAAGATGCTCTCATCTCACTCAAGCTAGTTCTAAACTCAAGGGCAAGACAAAATGTATGCTCTTTTCAAGAGCCAAAACCATAAATACCGACTGTCTTCATATTGATACTTTGAGATCCTCCATTGACAGAGTCACGGAATATCTGGGTATTTGGTTGGATGATAAACTTACATTTAAACATCATATTTCAGAACTTAGTACTAAACTAAGACAGAAAATTGGCGTTCTATATAGAAATAAAGTCAGCTTCCCAATGATCTGCAGGAAAAGGATTGTGGAAGCTGTCTTTGTCAGTATTAGATTATGGGGATGTAATCTAATGCTGTCATTACTACCCTTTTACCCCTTGATACAGTTTACCACCTAGCACTTAGATTTATTACTGGTGAAGGCTACTATACTCACCACTGTACCCCCTATGAGAGAGTAGGCTGGCCATCCCTTGCTGAGAGAAGAATAAGGCACTGGCACCAGTTTATTTTTAAGGCTATCGATGGGAAGTTACCACCCTATATCACTCTGCTACTTGACTGAAAAAAAAGAAAAAAGAAAAAAAAGGTAACAGGTAAAACAGCTTTTTGCGTTGATGCTCCCGTTTCATGGAACACACTACAATGCATGCTAAAAATTCATGCTCCAATATGGTCAATTTAATAACATGCTCTTAAATCTCCCTACCTCAGTATGCAATTATTGTTTTTAACCTACTAATTCCCTATGATGTTTCATTTTATTTCCTGTTGTTGCTGTATATTTGAATATGTCTTAATTGTTGATCTTTGTGTGTGTAATCTCATCAGCATTGCAAATGAGGGTGAACCTCAATGCGCTTTTTGAGAATCAATAAAGGTTTCAATCAATCAATCAATATATACCACTAGTTTGAGTCCAGGGCAAACATCTAGTCTCTCGTTTGGCTCTCGACCTGAACATTTTGGGAACCCCTGAGCGAACTAAATATACTTTATAGTGTGTGGTCTGAGCTAACTAAATATACTTTATAGTGTGTGGTCTCGCTGCCTAACCGCCTCTCAGGTGAGCACCGCACCGAGGTGGGCCAGTGGGAGAGAGGCAGAGTGACATACAAAACACAGGATGCGTACTTACCAATCTACATCTTCAATCAACCTGATCTGGCGACACCTGTGATGATTGGCTAGGCTGGGGCTGACTAAAACACTCATTACTCTGCCTCAGTGTTGGCTGGCACTCCTCGGTGTATGGACGAGTGCTCAGGCAGTAAGCGAGGTCTCCACTTTATTCCCAACTTTCTATGTTGTCTGGAACAAATATTGACAGAGTGTTTCTCGTATTTTATAGGCAACCACACAACACCAAAAGTGATGATGAGAGTCCGAGAGTGCATGGAAAATACCCTGGAACGAGAAGAAAACATATTACATTTTTACCTACCTTGTTTGACTCACCTTAACCTAACCCTAACTGGGGACAAACAATTTTATTAAGAGACTTTCCTTGGTTGAATATGATTCCTTTGAAGAGACTTGGTTGAATACTCACCTACCCTCACACTTTCACTGTGAACTTCTTTTATGTTTAGGACTATGAAAAATGTATAAAGAGAAACAAATATAATGTGAACTATGGCTGGGCAATGCATACATATCGACGAAGACTGCTTGAAATTAGGTATTGGTGAATGTGTCAAATGAATTAACAGACACACTATGCATGCACGTAGCACATGCAAAAAGCAGTCCATCTGTAACCAGGTGTTGTTATTTCAATAAAACCATTGTTGGAAAATGGAAATAAGGCATTTATTGTCTTTATTCTATGTGTACTGTGCAGTGTGCATGCATGGATATGCTGGGTTAGGCATGCAGTGGACCTAAAGCAGTGGACCCCCCCCCCCCCCCCCCTTCAAAACAGGGCCCCATCACCCTGTAGACCAGGGCTACTCAACTTAGGATGGCTCAGGGGCAACTCAGCAAAATACCAAAAGTCCAAAGGGCCGCAAACTAAAAATGACGGTCCCATTTTGGACATTTACAATGATTTTGTAACACACTTCATGACAAGTCTAATATAATTAAGGAAACGCACAGAAAACAGCCACATTTCCATCTATAATAAGCCAGGCTCAACCTCATTGAACCAAAAGATTGTCATGGATGGAATGAAGAAATTATCGAATTTGATCAAATTGGGCTTTATTCACAAAATGTGAAGAGAAAATTAACAAAACTGGTTCAATCGTTTTGTAACCGCCCCTGTGTATGGGTATGCAAGGTTAGTGAACTTTGGCAATGTAAAGGTATGTTTTCTCATGCCAATAACGGTCCTTTTCATTAATAGGACGGATTTAAAATAGACGTTTATACTTATTATTCAATCATTCAAACCCCAGCATCCCTATTCTTGGGGGACATTCACCAAAAATAGCCGATCTACAAGCTCACCACAAAATGCATTGTAAGCTTGTAGTTATGTTTTCCATACAACAACTCTTAGCCAAAAATAGCCGATCTACAAGCTCACAATGCATCTTGTGGTGAGCTTGTAGATCGGCTATTTTTGGTGAATGTCCCCCAAGAATAGGGATGCTGGGGTTTGAGTGATTGAATAATAAGTATAAACGTCTATTTATTTTAAATCCGTCCTATAAATGAAAAGGAGCGTTATTGGCATGAGAAAACGTCCCCATTTGGAGTACAAGCATAGTTCCCTGGCTGCTACGATCTGTTGGAATGTGTGCACTGTCTGTCGGTGCTGACTGGCCGAGTCGCGGAGGTAGAGACAAGCACAGTCTTCACTAGCCTAAAACATGACGGTCGCGAGCGTTCATATCGCACGACCGTCATGCGTCTCCACTCCGGTGAGCCCGACTGTGGTTGTCTGCTGCAAAATCTCCGCAGATTTGTCTGTCTGACCGTCTCGTTGTACAATAGATCTAGTGTAGCCAACAGCATCTCCGCACAGCTGTCTGTGGTGTGCTCTCTGTGCATTGACTGCATTCGCTTCCTGACTACGGAGTCCACCGAGGCTCAAACATCACCGCATTTTGCGTTGCGCGTTAACTTTGACAGGCTTAGAAAAATCATATTTTTATTGGCATGATCATGACGGGCCGCACAGACATGCGAAAAGGGCCGCATGCGGCCCGCAGGTTGAGTAGCGCTGCTGTAGACGATATGCCTTCCGGTTGGTTCTAGCGGAAGTGGCGGAAGTGTTGCGTTTAACGGAAGTTACGTCATGCGTTGCAGTCTTCCGGTGAAATTCTCACGGCGGAAGCTGAACGGTCTCTGCCTTATCTTGTCACCAGGCTTTTCTCTTCGCAGATGAGTAAGCCTGGCTACACGAGGCTAGGGTCCCATAGGGAACCCAGGCCCAAAGTTTGTGCTATCCATTGAGACATACTACCAAAATATACTACAAATGTGCATAGAAATGAACATGAACCCCATAGACGGGGACCCAGTCACCAAAATGGGAGAGGACCTGTGATGTTCTGCCGTACTTTTTATTTCTGTTTTATCTATTAGTTTGGTCATTAAGGTCCACAGAATGAGAGGACTGCTCTGCTGGAAACATCATGAAAAAAGGTTATGGCCATTTGTATATTCACTGTCCCATTGACTCCACAAGAAATATATAAAAAAAGAAAACAAAATCTGCTTTAAGTAGCATGTGAGGGGTCAAACTAGGGGTTCTTCATGATTCTGAATCCATTGCAAGCATTTGTTTTGCATGAAAAACATTCCTTGGGCAAAATTTCAGCCACCCAAAACAGTGAAAAGTGGAAAAAAAGTGATGACTCATCTCCTCAACCTCAGCAACTGGTACCTTGGAGCCCTTAACTTTTGCAGCTTCGGGCAGAGACTTTTCCAAATTAGGAAACGGAGAAGCCACTTTGATGGACTGACTGTTTACCAGCTCTTTGGCAAGTATGACACGTTTTCATGTTATTTTAACACGGGGCCAAAATAACTTTGCCAAAACCCCCATATGCCCCAACTCATAGTGAGCAATGCACAAAGTGACCTCTTGGAATTTGGAATTCATGACAATTTGGAAAACTGGGTCTCCAATGAACCCTAGACCACGCGGCACACACTTGCGAAGCAGCACTCCATTGAAGTACAGTAGCCCTGTGCACCATTTTTCACCTCACACTTGGGGAGAACAAGATGAACAGCTCTAACATAGTGAAATGCTAACCCTGACACTGGTGAATGCTAACCTGGTGAAATGCTAACCTGCCGATGCTGGTGAATGCTAACCTGGTGAAATGCTAACCTGCCGATGCTGGTGAATGCTAACCTGGTGAAATGCTAACCTGCCGATGCTGGTGAATGCTAACCTGGTGAAATGCTAACCTGCCGATGCTGGTGAATGCTAACCTGGTGAAATGCTAACCGGCCGATGCTGGTGAATGCTAACCTGGTGAAATGCTAGCCTGCCGATGCTGGTGAATGCTAACCTGGTGAAATGCTAACCTGCCGATGCTGGTGAATGCTAACCTGGTGAAATGCTAACCTGCCGATGCTGGTGAATGCTAACCTGGTCGGACCAACGGGAGGTCGTTCATGCTCAGTCCCCCAGCTCCAGTGTGGGATCGGCTTTCTGCTCCCTCACCAACTCAGACTGCGAGATGGGCTTAGGAAGGTTGCACAGATAGTCAGTTTCATCCTGGCACTTCCTATCATCAACTGCTGTTTGAATAGGCTGAACCCCTGGTCGATGAGCAAAGACCATCTCCCATGCTGCATCATTTCCCAGCACTATGGTCACCCCATTAACAGGTAGAGCTGGATTCACGCCCATTCTCATTCATTCATCTGTAGGCCTATATGTATTTTCTTTATTTATTATCTGTGCTAAATAGCTCTGTATTCCAATATTATGGTAATCAGATGGTTTGGCCAATCTGGGGGGACACAATCTGGGGGGCCACTGCCCACCACGTCTCTATCATTTTAGCAGTTTTTCATGGCTTCATGGCTTCCTAACTGTTAAGGGGCTGTAGCCTGTAATCAATCAGTGTTCCGTGTTCTGATCAGTCTTCCACCCTGCTGTTCTCACCAAGCGGGCAAAAGATGATCTCCTTGCCAACCTCAGGTCATTGACTTCAATAAAAGTCATGCTTCACTGCTGTCCTTTGACCACTGATAGTAACAGAATGTCGCCAAAACCGAAAGAAGAAGAAGTAGGACAGTCAATAAAATAAATTACTTTATTACAGTATTCCATGATAAGTGTATTGTGACCTTTCATGTTAGTGTGAACTTTAAGCACCTCACTGAGGTGCTGGATAGAATGAAAATTCATTCAGTGTCTGTTTTTTTATTTGTTTATTTTGCTAAATAGCTCTATGGTATATTCCGATAATCGTCAGCATAGTGGGTTCATTTCAATCATTTTCAGTCCCAGTATCTCCACCTTTTCAATCAGGGGTGGGCAGTGTTGAATTAGTCCGGGGTCGCGCGCCCCCCGCCAGTCCTGTAGCTCTTTTCTGAGCAGGGGTCTTGCCTCTCACGCAAACGGACATGCATTGATGCCAAAACCCTCCAAGTTCTCCAACGCTTTAGTGTCACAACAGGGTGTTTTAACAAAGAAAGGAGCCTGTATGCATATCAATAGACCTGTATAATAGGAGGTGTTGAGCGACGTGCACGGGACGTCTCTAGATCAGGGGTTTTCAAAGTGGGTGACGGGGCACCCTGGGGTGACGGGGCACCCTGGGGTGCCGCGACGGCAGTCCAGGGGTGCCGCGAGATAATTTGATAATATTTGGAATTTATTTGGACACTTGAAAAAAGATTTAGTATCATTTTAAACTTGAAGTACAAAGTTATTTTCAGTCAGTTCTAACCAAAATGGCTGTTATCTCAACGCCGATGCGAGGCATTGTGTGCTTGTAGATCTGCTGTTTTCATTAGTTTAGCACATTTTATAGATGATAAATACAAAACGAACGGTTTTGGACATACAATTCATGCACAGTGTGTTATCCATCCATCCATCCATCCATCCATCCATCCATCTGTAGGTCTATATGTATTGTCTTTATTTATTATCTGTGCTAAATAGCTCTGTATTCCAATATTATGGTAATCGGATGGTTTGGCCAATCTGGGGGGGCACAATCTGGGGGGCCACTGCCCACCACGTCTCTATCATTTTAGCAGTGTTTATCATGTAATCAGTGTTCTGTGTTCCAATCAGTCTTCCGCCCTGCTGTTCTCACCAAGCGGGCAAAAGATGATCTCCTTGCCAACCTCAGGTCATTGACTTCAATAAAAGTCATGCTTCACTGCTGTCCTTTGACCACTGATAGTAACAGAATGTCGCCAAACAATCATCAAGGACGATGATAAGCAAAACCGAAAGAAGAAGTAAGACAGTCAATAAAATGAATGACTTTATTACAGTGTTCCATGATAAGTGTATTGTGACCTTTCATGTTAGCATGAACTTAAATCACCTCACTGAGGCTCTGGACAGAATGACACTCCATACACAGTAAATAAGAATGTGTTTTATCAGTGACCAAGGGAGTGGTGCATATCAGATAAGACACAGTTCAAATGTATAGGCTCATAATAGTTGATACGGCATTGAAGTGGATTGTTTTATGCAAGCCACCATATGTAAGGCCTACACCACAGTATAGCTGAAAACATTTCAGTTTCAATTTTAAGTTGTGAAAGCCTAAACCGCCCTAACTTATTGTAAAGTAGTCTAGCATGTCGACCAAATTCATGCAGTTGTAACATATTTCAGCACTGTGTGTTTCAAGTTTCAATTCAATTGTACAATGTGTGGCCCTTCACTCACTCTGTCGAAGTCAGTATCGCCCTCTGGAAATAATGCTGCCCACCCCTGCTCTAACGTGAGCGTGTGCACATGACTCAGGAACAGAGTGTTTTCCAGGAACATTCTGCCATTTTCAGTCCCAGTATCTCCACCTTTTCAATCAGGGGTGGGCAGTGTTGAATTATTAGTCCGGGGTCGCGTGCCCCCCGCCAGTCCTGTAGCTCTTTCCTGAGCAGGGGTCACGTGCCCCCCGCCAGTCCTGTAGCTCTTTTCTGAGCAGGGGTCACGTGCCCCCCGCCAGTCCTGTAGCTCTTTCCTGAGCAGGGGTCACGTGCCCCCCGCCAGTCCTGTAGCTCTTTTCTGAGCAGGGGTCACGTGCCCCCCGCCAGTCCTGTAGCTCTTTCCTGAGCAGGGGTCACGTGCCCCCCGCCAGTCCTGTAGCTCTTTTCTGAGCAGGGGTCACGTGCCCCCCGCCAGTCCTGTAGCTCTTTCCTGAGCAGGGGTCTTGCCTCTCACGCAAACGGACATGCATTGATGCCAAAACCCCCCAAGTTCTCCAACGCTTTACGTGTCACAACAGGGTGTTTTCACAAAGAAAGGAGCCTGTATGCATATCAATAGACGTCTCTAGATAAGCGACCCCCCAAACATTAAATCACCAGTGCACCACTGGGGGTGGGGGAACTCATACAAGTTACAGGATAAACAAGTGAAACTGGACCTGTCTCTTTAAAATTGAATTGAAGCAGATAAATGATCTTTGTTTTAGTTTTTTAGTTTTTAGTTGTTGTTTTTTTTTTTTTCTTTTTTTTTTTCACTCAATGTTAAGAATTGAACCTCATCTGATGGTCAAACTCACATAAGCCCACATACATATGCAGACACCCCATTGGCCACCAGTGGTGTAAAGTAACTAAGTACATTTACTTAAGTAATGTACTTAATTACAAATTTGAGATATTTGTACTTTACTTGAGTAGGCTATTTCCAATTTCCAATACTTTTACTTCTACTCCACTACATCTCGGATCCAAATACTGTATTGCACTTTTACTCCACTACATGTATTTGAAAACTTTAGTTGCTAGTTACTTTGCAGGTATACATTATAATATTAAAAAACATACATAAACCACTGTAGCCCTATTTTATACCTTGGCTATTTGAAAATAGCCGAACTACAAGCGCACAGCGCGTCGCGATGCGGCGCGTTGTGAGCTTGTAGATCTGCTATTTTCAAACATTGTGTACTTTTACTTTTGATACTTGAGGTACATTTTGATGCCAACACTTTCATACTTTTACTCAAGTACATTTTGAATTCTGGACTTCTACTTGTAACAGAGTATTTCTATATTGCGGTATTGATACTTTTACTTAAGTAAAATATTTGTGTAGAGCCTCCAATAGGTTCTACTGAGGGGCAACTGGGTACTCGTTTAAGTCAGACGCGTGCATATACATAAATTCAATGTCCAGAGTTAAGATGTATAGTTGGATATGTCAATCCATTTATTAACATAAAGATAACATAAACTCACTGGTTGTCATAAAACATTGAATGCCGCCAGCCAACACGGCTATCATGAACACGGTCGAAAACTGTGTGGCTTTCCCCATTGCACACCTGCCACACTCACCCACTAACAGGTATAAGTGGGAAACCACCTCCTGTGGTGGTTGTCATGGTTGAGTAACAATACCAATCTACTGTGATTGACATGACGTCATAGTCATTACCAACCATTAATTCAAATTAAATCAAAACAAAATAAACCAAAAGGCCAATTTGGCTCCAACAATTTGAGTACTTTTTCGACCACTGTTGGCCACTGTCTGAGGTCGTCCAGCCTGTCATAACTCCAAAGCTAGAATGCTCTAATAATATAATTCTTTACGAAATCGAACCCGGGACTCCCGCGTGAAAGTCCAATATCTTAACCATATCCCTTTGGATCAATGGTTAAGATAACTTTCACGTGGGAGACCTGTGTCCGAACCCAGGTTTTTTTTTTAGGCCATCAGGCTGAGGCAGTGAGTCACTCTGTTACACTAGTACTGCTTTGCTCCTGTGTTACCTTGAACTGAAACGTTTCTCCTCTGCTTCAGAGCCCAGCTCACCTGTTCTACTGCCTGCCTACTGCCAGGCCTCTGTCCTGCCTGCTCACTTCCATGTCAACAACCCCTACTTCCACCTTGGTCTGAAGAAATTACCTTTAACTTGCTCGCTGTTTTTGGCTCTGCTTTTGGGTTCACCATGTTTTGCAAATCGTGACAAACTGCTGCTTCTTATTTTCCTGTGTGTTGTTGTGACATGTGTGGAAGTTAAATCCTACATTTAGTTATACATTTATAAATAGATTATAACATTTATTTAGGCATATGAGTCTGTTTATATAGTGGATCTCAAACTTTTTGTTTTCAAGAACCACCATAGCTCTGTACAATTGTTCTGTAGTTCACAATGACCACAGGAGGTTGAGGGCCTAGCTGTCTGATGTTCTTCTAAATCAACTTATATATAAGATTTCATCTTCAGCATGGACAGTATTATTTCCCCCACTACACATAATATACAGTAATTGTAACTATTACAATAGGTTTTAACCCTAACATTTAACACTTAACACGCCTACTCTGATTCTTGGAACCCATGGAAGTATATTGACATTCTTAAAACTGTGTTGCTGTTCAACCAGCAGAGGGCACTATTGACCATTGTATTGTCTGAATTTAAAGACAAAGCAAATACCAGTCTTGTGCATATTATGATTAACCCATGGTTGCTATGGGGATCAGCTGATTGACACCTCATCAGCTGTCAATCAAACCATTACCTAGCCCCACCTTCATCCAATCATCACCACCTGCTGTCTATAAAAGGCTGGGCCCCATCTCAGCATTATCTCTCCCAAACATTTCCCCCTGTGTTGTCTCCCTGTGTTGTTTTTGTAGTTAGTCCCAGAGCAAACTTTTGGTGGTTTTGTTTTTTCACTATATGCCACTGCCTTTGGACAGGTAAAGACAGAGGCCTCTATACACAGGCACCACGTAGGTTGAACTTGTTAAACACGCTAGGTAAGGGGTGGTTGCCACGTATGTATTTTTAACTTGTTTTAGGTTAGAGTAGTTAAGTAGGCAGGCTTTTGTTTTACTAGACTAGTTACTTGTTGGGGGCAGGTTTCTTGGTATTCAGTTGTCTATGTTTCACTTGGCTGCCTCTCTTGTTATTTTGGCAACAACCGTGTCCCTTGGTAGTGTCTTGTATTCTTTGCCTGTACATACTGGTTTAGAACACTTGTAAATACCTGTAAACAAGAGTAAAAGCACACCAGCACCTTTTGCACTCTTGAACTGCCTTGGTCTACCTCATTTAAACTTCCATGCTCAGCATCCAGGTTTTTCAATCTTTAATATTTTTGTTACAAACCTAATCCCTAGACCCTTTTTGGGTTTGTAACAGTTTACATACACATACATAGTGTACACTCAGTACAGAACTATAAGACATTGTACAGTAATGACAACATACTGCAGATGAGGTTTATTCTACCAGTTAAGTTCTTGCTCCCAGGAGTAATTCTTCATTAAATATAAGGCACAGACAACGTTTCAACCCCATTCGGGGTCTTGAAGACCCCAAAGGGGGTCGAAACGTCTCCTGGGAGCAATGACTCTATGTGCGGACGTCCTCCTCTTCCTATGTGCGTATTTTTGTCCAGCACCTGAAACTATTTTAGTTTGGGATGTGCGTGCCAATTAGCTCAGTGCAGTTCATTTAGACACGGAAGTTAGAGTTTTAGTTATTCCCCTCTTTCATTTGCTAACAAGTTAATTAATTCCCACGTTCATTCTTACTCATTCGCTACAAGCTACTTCACACACACCCTCATTTTCTCAGTGTAGTCCTTATAAGCAGCCTCTGCTCACGAGTCACGGCTCATTCTACATGATCAGCTGTCAAAGCAGGTTGTGTGATGTGTGTTAGAAAAATCCTCCACCTCCCCAGCCTCCTCCCTGTGGCATTTAGCTTCAGTTGTAATGGAATGTACTGTGATAGGATAACATGTGGATTGTACTATGGTTATTCCATGATTGTGGTATGATGCAATGTTGATTGTACTATGGTTATTTTATCTTGTGGTAATTTATGATGCAATTGGAAGTTCATGTTTTATGTACAGTACATCTGTAACTTGTGCTCTGCTCTGGGGGGTCTGAGATGGCAGATTCTGTGTTATGTTATGGTTACACAGATAAATCTGTATCATCAGAGCAGAGCCCCATCTGCCAAACTCATTGCATAAATGGTTATGTTATTTCTAATAAATGTTAAATGGTTAACTGAAGTGTCTAAATGAATTCCCTTGAACTTTATTCTACCAGTTAACCAGCCTGTCCCTTTATGAACAACAGTCACAGCATACACTAAATATAACAATTATAATGTGATTTTGACCTGTAATGTCTTGCCGAATCGAATGTCATGTCTTTATGTTTTGTGGGGACCCCAGGAAAGTTAGCTTCTGTTCACCGGCTTCGACTGCTCTCTTCGCATTCAATCCGACTTTTTCACCATTTCTCAGACGTTTGAATGCAGAGAATATGCACTGGGTATCCACGGAGGAGTATCCTCCGTGGATACTTTGAAGTACGCATGCGCCGATATCTCTCGCCTTGAATATTATTCCCCTCAGGGGAATCGAACCCAAACCGTGGGTTTGTTGCATCCGTGCTCTACTGACTGAGCTAATGAACGGATGGAGTGACTCCTTTTTTGTGCATTTATCTATGACGTGGATAGTGGGGTAGATGTTGATAGTGAGGGACTGAATATTTACTATTCTGTCCATAACGGCACATAACTCGGTAACGCGGCTGAGTGGGATTGGGCGCCGTTCCCACCGTTCGTCGCGGCAACTCGGCTCGCTAGCGCTCGCCTCGGTGGCGACTCACGGGGGTCATCGGCGCCCAATACCGCGCCGCTCCGTCGGGGTCAGTGGCGTGGAGCGTTACACTGGGGAACAGAGCACACTTGGCATCTGGTTCGAGGCTGGGAGTCACCTCAGGTTTTATTTTTGCGCTCCTCTGAGGTTGACCACTAGATGTCGACATTTTACTACTAATATCTCTGCATTGGTGAGTTATTGGATACTGAATATCCAAGTATCCTGGATACTTTCTGCATTGAAGAGTCTGAAAGCACGTGAATATTTCGCATTAAGTGCGTTGATATCATTAGAAGCAGGTGTTCTGTTATGCACCAGCTGATGGGGATCCTAATAAACTCTAAAACTCTTTTTACAATGAGGTGGCAGTGGCTCATGAGGTAGAGCGGACAACTTATTGGAGAAAAAGAAAAGTCCGTTACTTCTGTACAACTCATAATTCTAGCGTTGGAGATATGACAAGCTGACCTTGATACTATGGCAGTGATGTTGATGGACAGCCTCAGTGGCCAATGAGACCAATTTATGTATGTGAGTTGACCATCAAATGCAGCTCAAATGCTGCCATTCAGAGAAAACTAAACAAAAATCATTTATCAGTTTAAAGTGTCAGCTTCCTTGACTGGATAAAATTGCTATCCCAACTTGAAAACATATATTTTCTGTTTACTAAAAAGGTGGAAAGACAGAGACCTAAAAAAAGAATAAACATGCAGAGCTTAGCTATTTAGCACTCTTAACAAATAAATGCGTACATAAATAATCACACAAACAAACACTGTGTATGAAGTGTCGTTCTGTCCAGAGCCTCAGAGAGGTGCTTAACGTTCATGTTAAACATGCAAGCTCACAACACACTTATTATGGAATAATGTAATAAAGTGATTGTTAATTCCTACAGTATGTCAAACTGTTAATATCAGTGGTCAAAGGACAACAGTAAAGCAATATGTTTATATCATCTTTTAGGGAACTAACGCTGTCTTACAGGCCATTTAAAGTAGTGTTTTTTTTATCCTCCACAAACAGATTATGTGCTTTGATATGCCTTTATAATGTTTGTGCAACTACTGTATATGATTTGATCTGCTGTTTGTTTTTTGGTCTTTAGTTCTTTATCGTGGTTTTATCTCATAATTCACCCAAAAACTATAACAATAACTATTAAGATAAAGTTATATCCTCAACATCACCTACTGTAGATGCTGACCCAGATACTGTAGTATCTACTGTAGGTCAGCTTGTCATATCTCTAAAGCTAGAATTATGCCTGTGTTGTACAGAACACAAGTGCATGGGAAAGTCAACGCCACAACTATAAAGACAAGATAGGATAAAAACAACAGTAAAATATAGTTTTAGCACTTGGTATGAATGGCCCTAGAAACTTACTGAACTCAACAGAACTTTGTACGCAGCAGATTCTAAACAAGAACAACGGTCACGTTTCATCAACGGTAACCGAAAGGGCAGCCCAACGATTGGCCTAAAAAAAAAGTGGTTTATTCATTTCCACTCAAGCCGGGCTGTGAAGAAGCGACTTTGTCGAGCCAGGATCATAAAGCCATGCCCGTTCTCTCTCATGAGAAAACATAGGTTTACATTGCCATGCAGCAAATTGTCGATTAGGCTACTCTTATCGCTAACTTAATTGAAAACACCCTTGTATTTTCAACCATTTCTTTGTTTTAATTTTGAGAACTTGAGATATTGATATATTACCAAACATCTAAACAACAATTATGAACTATAGTGTGCATATAACAGAGTGACAGTGAGATACAGTATCACATGAGTCAACATGTATCACAATTATGATTCATGGTCACACACACTATTCCAGTAATATCCAATAATTAAATTGATTATATCTTATTTTAATTCGGGACAATTAAAATGACTCCATATACAAACATAGGTGTTTACTGTGGGAAAAGGCCTTGGTTTACGACTGTAGTCATTGGATCAACAGCTATTTCACAAATCATGAAGCAGAGAGGCACTGGATTAATAAAACTGTCCTGGTCCGGAGCAGGCTTCAGAGCTACATGTCCAATGTGGATTTGTTTTCATGAAACCGAGTCGAGGCTAAACATATCCAGGTTACCTGGCTAGGCTAATCTGCCGAGATAATTCAACCTTCGTGAAACCAATTCATGACCGACCCTGGTCGAATTAAGCCAGGATAGCTACTAAATCCAGTTTTAATTCCCAACCTAGGTATCGTGAAATGTTATGCCGTATCCAACATGACAGCCATGTAAACAAACACACAGTGGGATTTACAACTAAAACTTTTTTTTAAATATATTTGAAGCGAGAAATAGACAATGCAGTAACGGATTGGATTTGATCAACACTTCCTTTCCTTTCGGACACCCAGTGCAGCCCTTTGGAATACTTCAAAGGGATATTCCACTTTCAAAAACACTTTTGGTAATTTTATCGTCTAATCAGGCTTTTATGAACACCCTGAACAGTTTTTAATTTGCTTGATTCAGTATTTACATATTTGATGTAAATGTTACCAGGCCCTCCAGGCCCAGGGCCTCTCCCCACACACACCCATTGTAACTTCAAACTCCATTTTAACCATGATAGATTCATTAAAAACACCCATTATTTTTTCTGGTGACTCATGCTACCCTCCTAATACGTGAGCAGGCCGTGTTTTTTCATTTATTTTTAATAATTCTTTGGGAAAATGGAAAAAAGTAAATACAATAACAATGTATGAGGCAGCAATCTATACTATAACGTTACCATGGAAAAAAGTAAATACAATAACAATGTATGAGGCAGCAATCTATACTATAACGTTACCACAATGTGTTCAGAACTCTCACCCCCTGAGGTTGATGAAGCCTCTTCAGTAGAATAAGTAGGTCGGGAGTGGCTTATTGTCGGTATCAGCTGGTAACACGCGGGAGTCTGTCCCCGTTACAATGCGCTAGACCCCTGGGAGATGGACTGCTGAGGTGGAGCGCCACACCTACCATCAGCTCCCAGTACTTGCCGCACAACTTGCCAAGCCATGCTACTCATACGCTGAGTTGGCGGTGCCCGGAATCGAACCCATGACCTTGCTGTACAAAGGCGAGAGCTCTACCGACTGAGCTACCCGGGCACACAGTAGAATACATGATGTGATTAGTTTACTAATGTCACATAAATGAACATGTAGGCCTATTATTATTATTAAACAATTACAAACATATTGCAATAGAACAACTCAGCATCTTACAATATATTTTAACCCATTAAGACCTGAGGCTGATTCTAAAAAGGCCAGTAGTTCTTAGTAGTTCTCTTTGAAGAATTTTCTAAAATTTAAAAAAGCAGATGTAGAAGCTCACTGTGATTGGTCATTAATTTGTTTTTGAATAAAAAATCTAAAATTACACAGATACTTTTCCGGCTTTAATGGTACACTTTAAATACAATGCATCATTACAATTTGCTCAACTAGTCTGAAATAATATGGATCAAAACTAAAATTGTCAAAAACATAATGATAAGCAATGTATGATAAACTGTGTCAGATGCTTTAGTTTAAAGAGATCAATACGACTTAATTTCTTTCTTTTCTTTCTTTCTTTTTCAATCCAAGCCTGACACAGTGTCATTTAAACTAACAGTAGCATACTAACTGTACTATGCTTGGCCTGGAAGATAATAATTAAGAACAGAATATTATAGAAAGAAAGGATCCACATTGTCCTCACCAACTGATGTATTTGGATCTATTGTGGATAATACACATAATCACTGGGCATAAAGGGACTAAAACACAGGTTTACATCATTTTCTGTGGCAAAGATTGTTCAGTGTCTGCAAATTGTGAAAGAGTTGCTATCTTAATTTGACATTGGACCACATCAGAAACGTGGACCTGTACGGGAGGCCTCCTGCAGGTCATAGACAAGGTGACCGAAGGGGGGACTGCCCATAAGTCAGAAATCTCATTAGTCCTACATCTCATTAGTCAGAATTTAGTTAGGGTTAGGTTTAGGCATAGTTTTACTGAGGTTAGGTTTAGGTTTAGGCATAGTATTTTTCACTATTTTATCTTTCACCGGATTCTGACTAATGGGATGTAGGAACAATGACATTTCGGACCAATGCCATGGCACCGACAGAAGGATGAGGCTGGCAGAGGACTGTGTGTCAGGAACCCTGAACTGGTGGTGAGCAACATGGAACTCTGGGAGCCAACACAAGGCACAGCTATGAGGGGAAAGATGTGGACCTGATGCAGCGTGACAGCAGAGCTCTGGATTGGTGGAGAGGAGGGAGAGGAGGACGGTGATCCAGGAGTTGGTGTCTGCTAGGCAGCATCCAGCATGACTTAGGAGTTGGTGTCTGCTAGGCAGCATCCAGCATGACTTAGGAGTTGGTGTCTGCTAGGCAGCATCCAGCATGACTTAGGAGTTGGTGTCTGCTAGGCAGCATCCAGCATGACTTAGGAGTTGGTGTCTGCTAGGCAGCATCCAGCATGACTTAGGAGTTGGTGTCTGCTAGGCAGCATCCAGCATGACTTAGGAGTTGGTGTCTGCTAGGCAGCATCCAGCATGACTTAGGTCAAATAATGGATCATCAGGGACAAGAACAACACACAGAGAAGAAAAGACACACCACAGACAACATAAAAACACTATAGAAAAAAACAGAACAAAAAAGAAAATTTAAAGTAAAAAGGGAGAGAAAGAAAATAATATAATTATTTAATGTGAACGTCATGGTGAGACAGTCAAATATGTGCAATAAATAGGTCAAGGCTAGTGACTACTGCCTATAGAGATATTTCCAGAGGCAGGGGGATCTGTTTAGTTGTTTTGATATTGTGAAAGGAATCGACAAATGCTGTTAAACATGGCTTAGGGAACCTCGTAAAGTATGCTCCATAATTATGATCTAGCTGCATGTAGTTGAAAACAACCCAATAACCCAATAATAACCCTGTGAGAGGAGTGTAAACTGACTGACCAAACACATGTTAAAGCCATACTGTGTAAGATGCCCAACTAGTGGTCATTAGCCCTATAGCAAACCGCGGTCGCGTCCGCGTCTTTCGGACGTTTTTCGTACCTTCAGACCCCCGCGTCTGCCTCCACCTCGCTGAGATCTATCTTTTAAGGGGTCCCTTGTTCCTGTGCGTTCAGTAATTCCAGAGATACGGACTCCTTCACCCTGCCTGGTAGGCGAAATTACCTAGAGAAGGGATGGTACAAACGGGCGACAACAAATATGGCTGCCATAGCGACCCCACTTCAAGATGCGCTGTGATTGGCCGGCAGTTGTATAACCCTCGCTGTGATTGGCCGGTAGTGTGATGACGCAATTTTGGCGCGAGATCCGGTCCACGGCAAGGATCTCAGTTTACATACAGAGAAGGCTTTACAGGCTGAAATTCACGGCGCGGATCTTCTAAAACTTTTGTGATTTAATAGTTAGGAGAATTTTAAGATTTGTTTTATAAAAAAAGTTACATAGTACAACTTTAACTATCTTCAATGAATGCATGCAGTACTTTATGGGACACTGATTGCCCCGCGGCAGCTAATTCGAAGGGGGGCGAAGAGCTTGAGTAAGTAACTGTATGTGTTAAATGAATGAATGAAGTTAACATGTGTTTGGTGCTGCTGTGAAAGTGGTCTCTGTGAATCTCTTGGACATTTTACGAAAAACATATTTTCTGCCGCAATCTTTGATATGAAACTAAACAGCAAGAGCCGAGTCATGGCAATTAATTATTGGATTAGTAGGCATATCAGAGAGCTACAAATTATAATGGCACTAATAGGTGCAATATCGTGCCTAACAAGTTCCAAGGATCGCCATTTTTCTTAGCCTGTACCTCAATGTAGGGGTAGGGCACTGAAAAGAGAATATCCGTAAATAAGAAGAAAATAATAAATGGTAACCTTTCGGGAACGATATCCAACAGTCTGCAGGACTTTACTGAAGGCTTCCTCATTGCGGCTGCACTTCAGGAATTCACCTTCCCAGAACAGAGTGTCGACAGTGAGGATGACATCTTCTCTGGTCACATGTCTACTGCTGTCATCTAGATAAGCTGCAACATCACGTCTGTGATGCATCACCACCAGAATCACTGGTTTACCAGCTTTCAACAGAGAGAACAATTATGAATCAGATAATAAATCTAGATGGATCAATGAATCCAACAACTCTTATAAGATCATTTCTCACTTGGAATCTTTCTCATCGCCTCCTGGACATCAGTTCCAGCTCGTGATGGGCTTGGACAGAAAGCCAGGACGAAGTCACTTTGGTCCACAGAATTCTTCTGATTTCGTACGTTAAGTTGTCTAATGAATGTTTCATGGGCACCAAGGGTCTCTCCAGTCACAACAACGAAGAAATTGACGAGCCGCCCTGTTATCAAGATAGAGAGAACGAATAAGGCTTGAGATCTTGTTGAGGAAACAGTCAAGAATGTCTGTATTTATTCACAGAATGAATGAATGAATGAATGAATCAGTCAGTCAGTCAATCAATCAATCAATCAATCAATAGAGGTGCAGGGAGACCAACACAACCACCCCAATTGCAAAGTTATATTGAATTAAAATACTCTATCATACAGATTGTAAAAGTTATATTGTACCAGTAAGACACCCTAAGAAGAAGTGGGGGTTAAACTATTAATCCGGCTGGTCGAGTCAGCTTTCTACATATCTGGAGTCCGTGATCAGATAGAGGTATTGGCCAGCTTCATATGTGGAGATGTCTTGGCCATAATATGGCGCGTAACATGGGGCGTGACGCATAGGACGGACGGACATTATCTGCAGGTTTTCATACTAAATGGGAGCTACGGTCACAGTTACAGTAACATATTCAGATTGTTGCAACCGTAGGTCGCTACTTAGTTGCGACCGTCAGGTCGCACTTTACTATCAAAACCACCACAAAGTGTCTCCGTCCCTCCGTCTGTCTGTCACACCTCACACGTCACACTCTTGCCCTGCTCATATCTCCGCAACCGTTGCCCCGATCCATGCCAAATTTTGCACACACGTTCCTTGCCTGCCAAACTACAACCTCCAAGGACCCCCGGAGCTCCAGGGACCCCCATGTCCCTGGGGGACCCCCAGATGAAAAAAAAATCCAAAATGTGCAAAAATGACCAAATGACCACCCCAACCGGCCTGCTCACGGGGAATTCCCGGGGACCACCAACTCCTGCTGCTCCACAACGGATGCAAAAGTGGTGGCGCCCCCAGTGGAGGACCCCCTACACTGCAGCTCACATAAAATGCCGTAACTCCGGCTAGGAGCGACCGGGACAGCCGGGGCCGGTACCTATTCGTCCGCCTTGCCGGCGCGGAGACCCCACCCCTCATTTCTCACATGGCCCTCTTCTAGCGCCACCATGAGGCCGATTCTTGCAAAACACATTTTTGGACACTGCTCCTACAATTTTTGCCCTAAAATCACGCAAATCGGTACACAGTATGTCTACACTCATCCCATCAACATGAATCTCTCCCATATAGCGCCACCTCCAGGCCGATTTTTAAAAACACATTTTTGTACACTGCTCCTACAGATTTTGCCCTAAAATCACGAAAATCACTACACAGTATGTCTACACTCATGTCATCAACATGGATCAGGAAGATTTTGGCAAAACACATTTTTGCCCTATTTGTGGAGATAAGTGACCTACGGTCGCTTATCTCCCGATTAGGGAGCCTTACTGGTATGAAAACCTCCAGCTCATGTATGTCTGTCTGTCTGTCTGTCTGTCTGTCTGTCCGTCTGTCACACCTCATTCTCTTCTGACATCATAGATAGATAGATAGCGTTATTGTCATTCAACATATACATAAAATGCACAAATACATGACATTTTGTTTCACTGGCTGCTAGTTAGAAGAATATTAAATACTAAAACTAAAAACACTAAAAACACCACTTAATAAATAAAATCACAAGTCAGGTTCATGGAGATATTGCGCAACAGGATTCTTAAAAAGGGCAATATCCCCTAACAACCATTCTCCTATGCTGCTTAACACATTTGCTGCCCTTTACAAAATGGTGTCTTACTGCTGAAGTTCCACGATTTGTTTTTAATGTCACGATAGTGCACGGATCATGCACGGACATGCACCACGCCGTTCACAGCTTTCAAACAAAAGAATCCGATTGGAAATCCATTCAGGCATTAATGAGATACTGTAGCAGCCATCATGTTTTTCATCATGATTCGTCTGGGGGTCAAACATGCATTTTCGCGGTTGAGAAACTCGGGATAGAGCAGTCAACGAGTTAACTCGTTTGCCGCCATGTTTACATGTTTTAGGTTGTTTACATAATGCTCACTGTACACAACCGCTCCACCCATCATCTGCTCAGACGGGCTGTGGAGGGGAAAAGAACGAACGCTCGTAATGGCGGCCGGAACAAGCGATTTAAAAGAACTAGCGCTTGTTTAGCAGTAAAAGAGTTAATAGGACCTTTTAGCTTTTACAGAGTTCAAGTTCAAGTCTCATGGCTTGGGGTAAAAACAACTCTGCCTAAAAAATCTGCTGAACAGTCCCTGATGTGGGAGGGTAGGGTCAGTCGACTGGGCCGGCCCAAGGCCCAGGCTGGCCTTATTGATTAGCATAGGCTTACATTTAACTCCCTACCCGGCCTGAAAAGTCAATAAAAGGGCATTCCCAGATGATTCCCTGTTAGGGCAACCACACTAACACAATCCCTTTTATGCCCATATGGAAATCCCTGATGTCATCAATATTAAGCCCATATCTGGGAATGCCCATATATGGATGTATTGTTTCAGTCTCATGTGACTATGATGTCAAACATCTATGATGTCAAAAGTCAGTCATCTCCATATTTGGGAAAATAAGGACACATTTTGGCCACATTTTGTCCAACTTAAACAACTAAAGTTGATCCCATGCCAAAGCGCCAGCGATCGCCCAGCAGTCTGCTGTCACCCAGGCAGATGTGTGCTTCTCGCCCTCATAGGGTGTCTTACTGGTATTACACTCTACCATACAGATGTGTGCTTCTCGCCCTCATAGGGTGTCTTACTGGTATTACACTCTACCATACAGATTGGACAAAACATAAATGTTATACTTACCATGAAGCAGTGGTGTGCTTAGCTCTGATGTGATTCTGATGGAACAGACAAATAAACAGACAGAAAAGCAAGTCACTAAAGATACAGGACAACCAGGACATCAAAGTATCAGCATACGGTTGCTGTTTGATTTTTAACCCATTTAGGCCTAAAAGTATCGGATGCTTTAACTATTAAAAAAATAGCAGATATACAAGCTCACAGCGCGGCACCGAGCTTGTAGATCTGTTATTTTTGAAAAAGTCGTGAAAATGTGTGCAAATATTTGAATACATGTATTTTTAAAGCGAATGTTTGTAACTCAAATTTTGCTTCTGGTGGGTCCCTGGAACTAAACATTTTGAGATGGGGGGTCCGTGGCCAAATAAATATCATTTTGGGGGTCCTTCACACGAAAAAGTTTGAGAACCACTGACATACAGTAGTCTCTGAAGAACAGACTAACTGAGCTCCAGTTAAGTGAAAAGGACCTTTTCTTTGACGATGGCTGGCCAGATTGCCGACATAGAAACATTGGGTTTTCCAAAAATCTTAGAAGGATTCAAAAGACACTTATAGAATCGGGTCAAAATTATAATTTTCACGATTTTTCAAAAATAGCAGATCTACAAGCTCACAGCCGAGCTGTGAGCTTGTATATCTGCTATTTTTCAATAGTTAAAGCATAAAATAATGATACACAATAATGTGTACCATGTCTAAAACAGATCATCCATTAACAGGCAGCCTCGGAGGCGGCCATAGCAGAGTGGGAGGAGACTAGAGGCTGCATGGGGAACACAAGGTTCAATTCCCAGCCCCAGTCTACGTGTCGAAGTGTCCCTGAGCAACACTTAACTGATCCCTGAGCTCTATAACACTACTCTGAACTTTGATCCCTCACTGTTCCTTTATAGTTATAGGATGGTTAAAGGCAGAAGACATAATTATTTAACATACATTGACCAAAAAAACACCAATGGAGCGTGGACCAAAATTATGATTATTAATTATTATATTGATACTTTTATAATATAACATAATTTTAAAGGCAATTGATGCAGTTTCCAAGTATTAAACCCCAATGACTCGGAATGAGAAAAAGCCTAATGATTTTCACTCACCTGATCGTCTCCTCTAATGGTGGTGTCCGTCTAATCTTCATTGTCTAACAAGGTTTTGAGCAACAATTAAAGAGGAAATATTGTTGACTGAATATTTATTGTGTTTGATAGATCTACTGTATGTGCCGGCTGTCGACTGTAAGAAGTGATTGTTTCTCATGCTTCCAGTCCTCTCTGTAAGGCTCCTCCTCCCTGTTGCTATGACTCACTCTGCTCTCACTGCCTGCTGTTAACATGATAGGAGCTGGATGTCAGTTTGACACTTTTATAAGAAAGATTATGTACAGTATTAACAACAGAACCAGATAACATTTGTTAACACTTAAAGGAGAGTTCACCACTTTTCAACCTGTCTTCAATAGGTCCTCACTAATGTTCATGATAAAATATCACAATTTTTTTCTACTCAGTCCAAGTCTCCTAGGAGAGCTGTGGGAAGTTCAGAATCCATCGTCTTGTGACATCATCATTTTCCAAAAAAAAGAAATAATCAATATTTTTGAAAACAATATTTATATTTTTATTATCGCGAGAACAATGGCTTCCACTTTAAAATTGCAACTTTTCAGGAATAGAAAGCCTGCAGTTTCTATAAGCTGGATTGGCAATCGATGATGTCACAAGACGATGGGTTTCTGACCTGCCCACAGCCCTCCTCTGAGAAAAAAAAAAGAAAAAAAAAGAAAAAAGCTATTTTTGAGTGAGGACCAATTATATGAACATAGGTTGAAAAGTGGTGGAGTGCCCCTTTAAGCCCCATATGGGAAGCCGGCTTCCCATAACCAGTCACACTTCATTGGTCATTGGTTCATTGTCAATAAATCAATAGAGACTAAAATCAAATTACAATTTCAATGTTGATTCTGCTACAGGGGCCCTACAGCACATATAATCAGCTGCCATTGTATGTTTCATCCATGCATTACTCATATTACATTATTTTTACTTGTTTTTATCATTTTTCACCCTATACTTTTACATTACTAATGTTACTACTCTCACTAAAACATCTGTAGAGTTTACATAGTTTGAAATATATTCATAAGATTTTGCCTATAAATTGATGACACCTTGATGGACTTTGATTGATTGAAGACTTTATTAGAAGTTTGCATAGGAAAAGGTACAGTTTCATGACGGTACAGTTCACTGGTACAAGGTCTACTAAAAGGAGATCCATGAAAAGACTAAGCTTATTTCCACTGGAAACCATTGAAGTATCTCATATAACATTGAATGACAGACAAATAGAACACAGTACTATGCAGTAGATATGTAAAGAAAAACAAAAAAGAAAACAGTAAGTCTAAACAAACAGTATATACAAAGAAGGGGCAGGGGAGGGTAGGGTTGGGCTAGGTTAGTTTTTTTTACCAGTTGCGAACGGCTGCTGCCTGTAAGTGGTTTTTCAGGGCAATTTTAAAGGATGCTAGTGATCCACACTCCTTTACGACCTTCGGTAAGGCTTTCCACATTTCAATTTCTCTATGAGGTCTTGAGTCTTTTTCACTATTCAGAATGCACATTTTCCATAGGCGGAGGTCTTTTTCAATCATCTTTTCCCTAGTAAGTGATCACAGCATTAGAATTTGGTAAGAGAAATGTGATGTTTTACACTGCATTTGTGAATTTTCAGGGGTTAGATTACATGTGGTGGGTCAAGAGTAGCCACAATCATTGTAGTTTTGTGTCCACAACTGTTCCAATTTGGGCATACATTTTAGGCATTTTTTTCCCCCTGGGGTTCAAGTGGTTAAACATATGGTTTATCCTGTAAAGCAGGTGCTTTAGATTTAAAGATCACGCTGGAAAGTGTGTCTTTACAATATAAAAAAAATCAGACTGTTATTTATTTTATTTTTTTCCTAGCTGTTATCCCAAAAGCCCAAAATGTCTACATGGCAAACATCTGCATCTGTCTTATTTTAGTTTAGGCTTCCTTTCCCACCTTGAATGGACACAATGTATGATGTAACTTAATTATTGCATCTTTATTTATTTTTAGCACCATAATGGTAAAATTTTAGCAGCACATGCTCATACTGTACATGCTGATATAACTGTTCTTAAGGATGGACATCCAAGGTGGGGGAAGTGTTAGGGTACATTTTGACATTTTTTTATTTCATCTAGAGTAACCTTTTTCTCTAACCTTTTCTGTAACCCCAAAAGGTCAATTGAGTTCAATAGTGTGTCCATGTGGGGCTGCGGGGGCCAGTTGATGAAATGACATTACTTGATAACTTTTTGCTTTATTTCCACATAACTCAAGATAAGTGCAATGTGCATTATTTTATGGCTTGGAATTCCATTTATATTCTGTCAATGACAACATTTGTAATCAAAGTAATTTGCTACATTTTCTCTCTTTTTAATAATTCTGTGAAATTAGCATATTCCACAAAAACACCAGAACACACTAATGTACGTACATTAAAGGTAGCTGAGCACAACTCTTTCAATTGCTTCACATTGTTATTTATGACGTTGCCATATTCAACACAAATGGCTTTTTACAGAAAATAAACTTGTGAAAAT
Source organism: Nannobrachium achirus (assembly GCF_963921795.1). Taxonomy (NCBI): domain Eukaryota; kingdom Metazoa; phylum Chordata; class Actinopteri; order Myctophiformes; family Myctophidae; genus Nannobrachium; species Nannobrachium achirus. Next base: position 3,129,420 of record NC_137813.1, on the reverse strand, counting down.
TGATAGCTAAGGAAAATAAAATAAAATCAAACAATCTACCTAAAATAGATTACCCAGACTGTTTAGCTACCAAATGGCTAATGATGCAGTTGTTAAGTAGAGCAACAGTACGTCTCTTCATTTGTATTAGGCCTACAATAACATTTTGGGTATGCTAATTAAGCCCCGTTTTCACTGAGTCAAACTTCTGGAAGTTTTTTCTAAAATGACGGCAATTTTGAAATTCACGCCATGTGAAAACGGCCACTTATTTTGTCTTCCGGGAGTTTTGGAGTCCTAAATTTGACGGCAAAATACCTAGTAATTTTTGCCGAAATTACCGTGAGAATACAAATTTCCCTTCTGTGAAAACGCATACCGTTATTTTTGACGGTTTTTTGACAAGCAGGTGCGTAATTAGGAGGCAATGATAACAGTTAAAGCATTGTATTTGGGATTGAAAACGATCTGAATGTGAATGGGATATACAGTAGAAATAAAATACAGCTTCACCTTGCATTAGGGATATAATTATTTAGGCTATAGAGTAAGAGTAGAGTCGCATTGTGACCATGGCCGGCTGCCTGCAAAATAGCTCTGGTCCATAGCGTTAGTGGAGAACTCCACTTTACGCTATGGACCAGAGCTACCTGCAAAAGTGCAATGATTTCTCAACGGTAGCTCCTTTTGGAACCTCTTCCAGCGAGCGAGTGCGAGTCCACAGCTAATCTAAAGCCCACAGCCACAGGTGCAACACGTTGCATTAGATCCTTTTTGAACGGACCTTATGTGTTGTTGTTGCTGAGCATGAAGAATATTTTGTTTAGTTAAATCCATTTGTAGCGTTCAGAGTGAGAGAGAGAGAGGCACCGATGCCACAACAGTAAACGCACGAACTGGGGAGAGTGTTTTTCTTTTTTTTCTTTCTTTTTTTTTTTTTTAGGTCTTTCAGTCCAAGTGTTGCCATGTCTGCTAATTATAAGCGACTCTGGGCTTCATTTCCGTAAAGTTGCTTGTTGCTGGTTTCGTTTTATTTGTTGTGAGCTTGTAGATCAGTAATTTTCAATTAGCTGATGTGGCGATGCGTGTAGTTTTAAAGTGCTCGTGTGGCTTAGATAATATCACTTTTTGGGGATTATTTTCGTACACCTGGTTGCTTAGTTTTCTCGCAAAGTCTGGCAACACGAACTTTCATCCCGCGACAACGTTTTAGTGAAAACGAGGTATTTTATGGCTATGCCAGCATTTTTGCTTATGTGAAAACACCCAAAAAACAAAACTCCCGGCAAGTTGAAAATCATTATGCTAATTATTTTGCAGGAAAAATTCCGGAACTGTAGTGAAAACATGCCTTTAGTCGGGCAGAGGCAGAGCCACTGGTAAAAAAAAAGAGAGAGAAAAAAAAACTTCTATGGCCGTTTTCAAGATGTTTTGGCCATTATCTCTGGAACACAAGGTCCAATCTGCTCAGTTTAAAGCTTGTTGGATGCACAACTTTGAGGACATTAAGCATTAAGCAGACATTAAGATTGTGCCGCGGGCCGGAAGTGGCCGGAGTTTGAGTATCACTGGCCTACACTATATGTTCCGATATATGCTGCTGAGCCTCACCCGCCCAGAATGTAAGGTGCCAGTAGCCTGGTTAATAAACCAGACTGCATAACACCACCCCCTGTTGGTAGTGGTTGTGTTGTGTAGTCTGGCCCTTCACATTAAATAAGCTTTTTCCACCAGCCCTCAGAGAGGGCGAGCCAATCAGGGCTGTAGGCTTGGGGCACGTGGTGGGTGGTGGCCTGGTTCAAAACCATTCAGCCAATCAGGCGAGTCTGTGTGTATTCAAACACATTCCCCCCTCCACTCTTATTACAGACATCAAACAGATTGTAGTCTGTGATGCTTTCAGTGACTAACGAGCTATTGACACTTGTATGGCTCAATCAATTACAGCAGCTCACAAGCCCTTTGAAGTTCAGAGGGAGCAATTAAGAGCAAGTCAACTTAACATTCTTTTAAACCTCCCCTGCCCGCCCCCCCAGAAGTGGAATGTCTGGCCGAAATCTCAGACTCTCTTCCCAAAACAAAGTGTGTGATAGAGTCTGACGCTTGCAGTCAGGCTAAGGTTCCAGGCCTTTGCCAGAGGCCACAAGGAGCTTTACAGTGATTCTGTCCCCTGGTATAGAACCCCCAGATGTCAGTGTAACGTCATAGATAGATACCTTTATGCCCAGGACATGCTGAAATGGCAAACTATGAACAACATGCTCATGGTATCATAAAGTCTGTAATAAGTACAGTATGTGTGTTATTGACAGTCCAACGTCAAACAGTGAATATCAGCAGTCATATGACAGCAGTGAAGCAATAACTTACAGTTGATAAGGAAGACAATATATTTTAGTTTGTGTAGCAAAACTACGATGAGAGAAAGAAGGCAATAGAGAACATAACTAAAGGGAAAAGGGAGAGAAATAAATGAGCAATATTATAAACACTACAACACCATCCACAATTTCACATTGCTTTTCAGATGCTGCAACTTGCTATAGCTTGCTGTATTTCAGAAAACGTACTTTTAATACATTCTCTGATATTTTGATGGTGTTGCGGGTTTAGCTTTTTTATTGTTCATCAAACTAGATTCTATGGGGACATTATTTACAGACATGCATCAGCTGCTACACTTAAAACCTTCATTCTCAATATATCGCCTTGATTATAACAGGTGACAGCTACAATACCCAACATTATGATTATAACATTATGATTATAACAGGTGACAGCTACAATACCCAACATTATGATTATAACATTATGATTATAACAGGTGACAGCTACAATACCCAACATTATGATTATAACATTATGATTATAACATTATGATTATAACATTATGATTATAACAGGTGACAGCTACAATACCCAACATTATGATTATAACATTATGATTATAACATTATGATTATAACAGGTGACAGCTACAATACCCAACATTATGATTATAACATTATGATTATAACATTATGATTATAACATTATGATTATAACAGGTGACAGCTACAATACCCAACATTATGATTATAACATTATGATTATAACATTATGATTATAACATTATGATTATAACAGGTGACAGCTACAATACCCAACATTATGATTATAACATTATGATTATAACATTATGATTATAACATTATGATTATAACAGGTGACAGCTACAATACCCAACATTATGATTATAACATTATGATTATAACATTATGATTATAACATTATGATTATAACATTATGATTATAACAGGTGACAGCTACAATACCCAACATTATGATTATAACATTATGATTATAACATTATGATTATAACATTATGATTATAACAGGTGACAGCTACAATACCCAACATTATGATTATAACATTATGATTATAACATTATGATTATAACATTATGATTATAACAGGTGACAGCTACAATACCCAACATTATGATTATAACATTATGATTATAACATTATGATTATAACATTATGATTATAACAGGTGACAGCTACAATACCCAACATTATGATTATAACATTATGATTATAACATTATGATTATAACATTATGATTATAACAGGTGACAGCTACAATACCCAACATTATGATTATAACATTATGATTATAACATTATGATTATAACATTATGATTATAACAGGTGACAGCTACAATACCCAACATTATGATTATAACATTATGATTATAACATTATGATTATAACATTATGATTATAACAGGTGACAGCTACAATACCCAACATTATGATTATAACATTATGATTATAACATTATGATTATAACATTATGATTATAACAGGTGACAGCTACAATACCCAACATTATGATTATAACATTATGATTATAACATTATGATTATAACATTATGATTATAACAGGTGACAGCTACAATACCCAACATTATGATTATAACATTATGATTATAACATTATGATTATAACATTATGATTATAACAGGTGACAGCTACAATACCCAACATTATGATTATAACATTATGATTATAACATTATGATTATAACATTATGATTATAACAGGTGACAGCTACAATACCCAACATTATGATTATAACATTATGATTATAACATTATGATTATAACATTATGATTATAACAGGTGACAGCTACAATACCCAACATTCCATACTGTGTTTTCTGAGAATACATAACAGTTTAAATGGAATAACCAGTAAGACTCCCTAATGTGAACACCGCTTTGTGTGATTTTAGGGCAAAATCTGTAGGAGCAGTGTCCAAAAATGTGTTTAAAAAAATCACACTTGTGTGAACTGAGCGGTGGATTCTGTGCGCGTGTGTGTGTGTGTGTGTGTGCGTGTGTGCGTGCGTGCGTGCGTGCGTGTGTGTGAGTGTGCCTTGCCTGTTCTGGCCTGGCCTGAACAACAGCGCCCCTCCCTTAACATGTGTGGTCATAAAAGGTACTGTAGGCTACATACAGACAGACACGGACGGAGACAGACAGACCCACACACACGGCCACGTATAGGAGCGTTGTGACCACCGCTCAAAAATCTGCCTGATAGTGGCGCTAAATGGGACAGATCCATGTTGATGACAGGACTCGAGACATACTGTGTGCCGCTTTGCGTGATTTTAGTGTGTTTGCAAGAATCGGCCTCATGGTGGCGCTAGAAGAGGGCCATGTGAGAAATGAGGGGTGGAGGTTGTGGTTTGGCAGCCAAGGAGTGTGTGTGCAAAGTTTGGCATGGATAGGGGCAACGGTGGCGGAGATATGAGTATAGGGGAAAAGTGTGAAGTGTGACGTGACTGACAGCCGGTTGAGGTTTTGATAGTAACTGCGACCTGACGGTCGCAATAAACCCTGATCCAAAACAAAACAAATACACGTGAATAAAAATAAACAGGGGCTACAGGAAAAAAGCTGGTGCACAGGACTAAACAAACTCCTGGCAGGGACAGGGCAAGAAACTAGACTAGAAGGGACGGGGCAAGAACGAACTGTTAAGTAAAATACATTCTGAGCCAACAGGGACTGGGCAGGGCGAATAGACAGACAGGCAGGCACATAGTCATACAAACCAGACAGGGAAAGGAGCATACAAAACCAGGTACACAGAAACAAGCATACAGGCTGCATTCAAACAGACAGAAAACAAGCACACAGAAACAAGCATACAGGCTGCATTCAAACAGATAGATAACAAGCCAACAGACAGCACACAGACTAGCTGACTGACACAACTAGCTGTAAAGCTACCAACTGGGCAGAACAAACAAGGAAATGCAGGCAGACAGACTTGGGGAAACAGTCAAAGGCCACAGAAAACAGAGGGAATCACACAGAAAGGCAGACGGGCAAACACGCAGACAAGCACACGGACAAACAGACAGGAAGAAGGTGACACAAACCAAGAGAGAGACAGATCAACTGACAGACAACCAGGCAGGCAGACAGACAGACATGAAGTTTGACACAATAAGTGGGTCAACGGGTCAGAAAGGAGACTGAAGGACCGGGGAGTTGCTGGAACATTCTGCCCGTTGGGGCCCAGCGTTCTGTGAAAAAACGGCCTACCGTTTCTTTACACTGTAGTTGTAGCGCAGACTTTGCCATCCACTTGAGTTTGAATGATTTAACTGTATCCTTAAAGTGTTTGGTGAATTATGACATAAAACCACAATAAGACCATGAGAAGATGAAGAATTAATCATATACTGCACAACCACTACAAAAGCATGCAAGCACACAATCGAGAAACACAGTACTTTAATCATCTGCCAGACAGCAACACAGTGGGTAAAAGATGATCTCCTTGCCAACTTCAGGTCATTGACTTCAATAAAGGTCATGCTTCACTGCTGTCCTTTGACCACTGATAGTAACAGAATGTCACCAAACAATCATCAACGGACGATGATAAGCAAAACCGAAAGAAGAAGAAGTAGGACAGTCAATAAAATGAATGACTTTATTACAGTATTCCATGATAAGTGTATTGTGACCTTTCATGTTAGTGTGAACTTTAAAGGACCTACACCATGAATTTTCACTTTTTCTATTTTAAAACCTTTTTTTGGGGTCCCACTGGCACCTTCTATCCTCACAAAGTCTTATTTCTGACCATTGTGTCTTTCTCTGTTTTTGGGAAGGCAGAGTTGAAAAGCTTTCCACGGGTTCTCAGAACAGTGCTGAGAGTTGACGCATGTGACGTCACACGTGTTCCCCCCCCCCACCTTTCGGGTAAAAACCAGAGCTACTGTTGTAAACCCAGCCCCTCATTTGTTTCTAATGCTTAGCCTCCACCTCCATCTGCAGCTGGCTTACTGTTTTTTGGAATAACCTGCTGGGGTGGCAACAACAGAGCGGGCGACACCTTTAACCTAAATAGACTGGTGAGGAAAGCGGGCTCTGTTGTTGGGTCCTCTCTGCAGGGGGTGGAGGAAGTTGCCAAGGTGCGAACGGCTAGGAAGTTGAACAACTCCTCCCACCCCCTCCATCTTGAGATCTTCAGTTACTGGAGTAAGAGAGGAATGACCGTTTTGTCTACCCAGGGCGGAGATGCGAGAGACTAGGAAAGTCTTTTGTACCGCTTTCTCTCAAGCTGTACAACGAGACACACAACGGTCGATTGACAAGGACTACCTTCCTAACGTAGGACGACGTTAGCCTTTTTTTCCTTACTGGAACTATATCTGCACTGACTTTGACCTCTAAGGACCTTCCAGGGAGGGTGTGTTTTTGTGCGTCTTGCCGCATCACCCTTTCTTGTTTATTTTTATTCTTTTTTGCTAGTTGTTTTTATCGCTCTGACCTTTGGACACTGCACTATTAGGTTGTGTTAGTAATTTTCTTTTAGTATTTCTGCTTGTGTTTGACTTGATGTAGAGATACTTGTTGCACTAACTAGCATTGACTGTATGGTCACTTTGATTTGGGCACTGTATTATTTTTTGATAGTCGTGCTTTAAGACACTTTATGTATATATATTATTTGTTCCCTTTCCTGTTGTACCTTGCTCTTACTGTACTTACTGTACTCTGTTCTTGTTTTTTCTTTTTATCTTTTTCATACTTCTCTGTAACTTTGTAAATAACCTTATACTGCTGTGCTGCCTCTGGGCAACAAATGTTCCCCCTTGGGATAATAAAGGTATCTATCTATCTATATATCTATCTGGGGCTGCTCACTCAGTGCTCTCACTCTGCCTCCCTGTATAGTAGACAGAGTCATTTCCTTCTTTTATTCTATCAACATTTTTGCTATCAACATGTCCAAGGAGAAGTCTTAACGTTCCTGGATTGCACTATATATGTGACGTTATAGACTGCGAGGACCCAAGCTTCGTCCCTTCTAACAAGGAAACAAAAGACCATTTTTAATGATCCGAGGCCTTCTGAAGCCTGGGCCTAAATTTTTGCGGAGCTCGCCGCGGTGGCCGGGTGGGAGCTCGCCGCGGAGCTCGCCGCGGTGGCCGGGTGGGAGCTCGCCGCGGAGTGAGCCGCGGTGGCCGGGTGGGAGCTCGCCGCGGAGCTCGCCGCGGTGGCCGGGTGGGAGCTCGCCGCGGAGCTCGCCGCGGTGGCCGGCCGCGGTGGCCGGGTGGGAGCTCGCCGAGGTGGCCGGCCGCGGTGGCCGGGTGGGAGCTCGCCGCGGAGCTCGCCGCGGTGGCCGGGTGGGAGCTCGCCGCGGAGCTCGCCGCGGTGGCCGGCCGCGGTGGCCGGGTGGGAGCTCGCCGAGGTGGCCGGCCGCGGTGGCCGGGTGGGAGCTCGCCGCGGAGCTCGCCGCGGTGGCCGGGTGGGAGCTCGCCGCGGTTGCCAGGTGGCCAGGCTATAGAGGGAGCTGGCCGGCAACAGAGGGCAAACACACCCCCGGTCTTCCCTTCGCTGTCCCCGGCTAGAGTGGGCTAAAACACCCCGCCTCTCCCCTCACTGTCCCCAAACAGCGATCGCCGATTCTGAACGTACTTTACTATTATATGAAATGGATGCTTCCCTCTGTTTCCCAAACACTGGGTCGGGACCCATTTGTGAGTCGCGGAGACAGTTTTATGGTTTATGGGCTGTTATATTTCATACATTTTTATACATTATACATAAATACAATGCGGGTGGGGTTGATTGTCTAATGTAGATTAACGTTCTCTAATGTCTGGTCTAGCAACGGTCGGTCTGTGTCATTTGACAGTAGGCTTATATCATACAACATAGGCCTACAGTAGGCTATAATCAGAGCTGCAACATTATCCTATTTTTGTATTGGCCCAATATTAACATTATGTGTTGTCAACGTTGGAGGAGTGGAGAGGAGGGGAGGGGTGGAAAAACCCCACTAGATGCGCCCCTGAGCAAACAAAGGCCGTTTTGGTATTGCAGCTGCAGAGCCTAATTATAGCACAGCTAGTAGAAACAAAAGGAATGGTCAGAGTGTTTGTTGAGGGTTAAGACCTGTCTAAGACTCAATTTTGAGCATATATTTATTCAAAAAATAGAGTTTTAAAAGCATGGTGTAGTCCCTTTAAGCACCTCACTGAGGCTCTGGACAGAATGACACTCCATACACAGTAAATAAGAATGTGTTTTATCAGTGACCAAGGGAGTGGTGCATATCAGATAAGATACATAACGTACTCAAACTGTTACGTTCATATCATAATGAAAGTGAAACAGTCCAAATAACCTATTACAATGTGTTTTATCAGTGACCAAGGGAGTGGTGCATATCAGATAAGACACAGTTCAAATTTATAGGCTCATAATAGTTGATACGGCATTGAAGTGGATTGTTTTATGCAAGCCACCCTTTAATTGTAAGGCCTACACCAGAGTACAGTACAGCTGAAAACATTTCAGTTTCAATTTTAAGTTGTGAAAGCCTAACTCATTGTAAAGTAGTCTGTGCAGTAGATTAGAGATTATCATGATTGATTATGTGTGACGTTATAGAGTAGATAAAGTGTTCATTGATTATATTAATATCTAGCCTAATGACACATCATTGATACTGTAAAGCTTGTAAGAGTCTAGATGACTTCAATAAAAGTCATGCTTCACTTCTGTCCTTTGAACACTGATAGTAACAGAATGTCGATGATACGCTAAACCGAAAGAAGAAGAAGTAGCACAGTCAATAAAATGAATGACTTAATTACAGTGTTCCATGATAAGTGTATTGTGACCTTTCATGTTAGTGTGAACTTTAAGCACCTCACTGAGGTGCTGGATAGAATGAAAATTCATTCAGTGTCTGTTTTTTTATTTGTTTATTTTGCTAAATAGCTCTATAGTATATTTCCGATAATCATTATCAGCATAGTGAGTTTATTTCAATCATTTTCAGTCCCAGTATCTCCACCTTTTCAGTCAGGACTCAGGGGTGGGCAGTGTTGAATTAGTCCGGGGTCGCGTGCCCCCCGCCAGTCCTGTAGCTCTTTTCTGAGCAGGGGTCTCGCCTCTCACGCAAACGGACATGCATTGATGCCAACACCCTCCAAGTTCTCCAACGCTTTACGTGTCACAACAGGGTGTTTTCACAAAGAAAGGAGCCTGTATGCATATCAATAGACCTGTATAGTAGGTGTTGAGTGACGTGCGCTGGACGTCTCTAGATAAGTGACCCCCCAAACATTGAATCACCAAGTTACAGGATAAACAAGTGAATCTGGACCTGTCTCTTTAAAATTGAATTGAAGCAGCTAAATGATCTTTGTTTTAGTTTTTTAGTTTTTCTTTCCACTCAATGTTAAGAATTGAACCTCATCTGATGGTCAAACTCACATAAGCACACATAAATATGCAGACACCCCATTGGCCACCAGTGGTGTAAAGTAACTAAGTACATTTACTTACGTAATGTACTTAATTACAAATGTAAGATATTTGTTCTTTACTTGAGTATTTCCAGTTTCCAATACTTTTACTTCTACTCCACTACATCTCGGATCCAAATATTGCACTTTTACTCAACTACATTTATTTGAAAACTTTAGTTACTAGTTACTTTGCAGGTATAAATTATAATATTAAAAAACATACATAAACCACTTTAGCCCTATTTTATACCTTGGCTATTTGAAAATAGCCGAACTGTTGTGAGCTTGTAGATCTGCTATTTTCAAACATTGTGTACTTTTACTTTTGATACTTGAAGTACATTTTGATGCCAACACTTTCATATACTTTTACTCAAGTACACTTTGAATTCTGGACTTCTACTTGTAACAGAGTATTTCTATATTGCAGTATTGATACTTTTACTTAAGTAAAATATGTGAGTACTTTTTCGACCACAGTGGCCACTGTCTGAGGTCGTCCAGGTCAGCCTGTCATAACTCCAAAGCTAGAATGCTCTAAAGCCCGAGCCACTGCCACCTCAGTGTAAATTAGGGATGGGTATCGTCTGCGATACTTTTAATGGTATCCATCACATGACGTCGATACTATCGGGTATCGGTTCACGTAAAAACGAACGATACCTCGTTTCGATACTCGCACACAAGGCACCCCTGGCCGGTCGCATCTGTAACAGTTGGGCTACTGAGAGTTTAATGACTGCTTTAGTAGGCTACACTCGTTACTGTGGAAAATAGCCGACAATAGCCTAAAATGTTTATTATTATGATGATTATCCAACGTCTATACTCTCCGCCCGCCACACTGTGTGATCATCATCATCATCACTATATATAATTATAATATAAATAAAAAGTATCGAAAAGGGTATTGTATCGATTCCCAGGTATCAAAAAAAGTATTGTATCGATTCAAAGGTGAAAGATACCCATCCCTAGTGTAAATATCAAATTACATTTTAATTATATTCAGTGTATGCTGTAACTGTTGGTGTTTCTAAAGGGACAGGCTGGTTAACTGGTAGAATAAACCTCATCATCATTATGTTGTCATTACTGTACAATGTCTTATAGCTCTGTTCTAACTGAGAGTACAGTATGTGTATGTAAACACATATTAAACTATTTAACATGGAGAAATACATGTTACCAGTCAGTCAACTATCTGTGTCTTTGTTTGTTCTTGGCTGGTAAGCACTGATACAACAGACTACATCATGTAGACAATTTACAGCAAAAAACTAAAACAAGATGCATTCTGGACAAAATACAACCAAGTTAAAAGAAACATGGCAATATGGATGTACAGTATGTGGAGTATATTCAACCGTATTCTATAAATAATGTATATAATAAAAACCATGTGTGTATCAGTAATACAGTAATATGTACCACCTTTGCTTTGTCTATTAAAATCTGACAATACAATGGTCAATAGCGCCCTCTCCTGGTTAACAGCAACACAGACTTTTCTCTATTGAGAATAATAATATGTGCTTCCATGGCTTCCAAGAATCAGGGTTTGGGTTAAAACCTCAAATCACATTTAATTGTTATATTTAGTGTGTGTGTGTGTGTGTGTGTGTGTGTGTGTGTGTGTGTGTGTGTGTGTGTGTGTGTGTGTGTGTGTGTGTGTGTGTGTGTGTGTGTGTGTGTGTGTGTGTGTGTGTGTGGGTGGGTGGGGAAATGCTGTCCATGCAGAAGTTTAATGCTTTTATACAGAATACAGAACATGTTTACTTAGAAAAACATCAAACAAGCCTAGCAGCATCTTCTCTACAGTGTTGTTTTTGACAGCAGATTTTGATTTAGTTTTTGTCATAGTCTTTTGAATAAAATGTCATTTAGTTTTAGTCATAATTTAGTCACCTGAAAAGTTTTAGTTTTAGTCTAATTTTAGTCGACTAAATATCATACGTTTTTAGGCGACTAAATCTACCGTTGATTAAGTCAACTGAAATGTATTTTGGTGGGCCTTGATGGCATCGTAATGACTGATTTTACACTTGGTTGCGTCGCGCTGTGACGCGTTGTGAGCTTGTAGATCTGCTATTTTCAGCACGCAACACCTGAGAGCAACCAAACATAAAATGACTCTCTTCTCCACTAGTCCCTCCCTTAACGTTTTAGTCTAGTTTTTATTTTGTTGACGAAATTGTCAATACATTTAGTCTTAGTTTTAGTCATCACAGCATAGTTTTTGTTTAGTTTTTATTTCGTTTCCGTCAGTGAAAAAACGCAGTCGACAAACATCTTTTGTCATGGTTTTAGTCGACGTAATCAATAGTCAATAGCTATAACAATCAATTCTCTATAGACAAGTCCTCTCACTCAGCCTATAATTTCTTTAAAAAGCCTTCTCTGGTTGTTTTCACCTGATATTACACCTTCTCAGAGAGTATTGATTCAATAATTTACAGTTACATGTCACTACATTGTCTGTGGCAAATGTTTGGTGTTTTTGCACACCATTATTATTCTCATCTTGATCATAAGACCCAATTACTGAATGACATGTCTCAAAGTTTTCTCCAGAATATGTATGACAGTAATGACACTGATTTACTATGACACCATGGCATGTTAGGAGTCCGTCAGTATAGTGGTTCTTTTGTAAACGTTGTTGAGGTGTTAATTTATGGGTTGTTTTTAACCTGCTCTAAAATGCAACACTGGTGGAGAGCACATGAACACCTTCATGTTTTGGGGGTAAATATTCTGAAAACCCATTGATCAAACTGCTGCTCAATGACTGAATCAACCCTCTGTGGGATGTGGGGAAGGTGTATCCACCTGTTTCTGCGAAGATTTACTGTAGCATTATCTGTGGGACACAGCAGACATACAAGCTCACATCGCGTCGCAGATGCAACCGCTGTGAGCTTGTAGATCACACTCGGCTGCGACGGCGGAAACTGCCGCACACCTTCTGCACAATGCACAACGGGACGTGGGAAAGTTGTGGATACAGGCTGTGAACCTTCAGAGAAGGCTTTATTAAGGATTTATAGGCTGAGTGAGACAACACACAGGCCTTATTGCCTGGAGAAGAATGGATGCTGCTATGGGCGCGTGTTGATTTTCCGATGGCCTTAAAGTCTGAGAGACTTAAAAGCCGAAAGGCTGTTGAAATATGAGAGAGAGATTTTCAAGCTCACTGAAACTGAAACTATAACATGCCGATTTTCAAGCTCACTGAAACTATAACATATGCCGCTGTTCACCTGAGAGGCTGAGAGCGGAGAGACACGCACGCACGCACGCACGCACGCACACACACACACACACACACACACACACACACACACACACACACACACACACACACACACACACACACACACACACACACAAAATCAATCAATCAAAAAAGCCATAAAAGTAGGCCAAACCAATTAGTGCAAGAGCCACAGCTGGTCTGGACTGCTAATAACTTTCCAGCTCTGCTCTCCTCCAACTCCAAGTTACATTAAACGTATGGTTCTCACTCTCAAATGTATGATTAAGCCTGTGCATTCTCCATGTTTCCACCTCAAAATGCTGGATTATAGTTCTTCAAATGGACCCGACAGGACCGACCTCTCTTTCTCTCTCTCTCTCTCTCTCTCTCTCTGTCTCTTTCTCTGGGACATTGGATTTGGATCTCTGTGCCGTCGGATTTTCAGGCCGTCAGAATATCGAGATTTAGCCTGCTGCTATAGCCTTAATGATGTTCTTCAAAATCAACTTATGAGCTTTCATCTTCTGCATGGACAGTATTATGTCCCCCACTACACACACACGCACGCACGCACGCACGCACGCACACACACACACACACACACACACACACACACACTATACACTACAGTAAATGTATATGTAACAATGTAACTCAAGCGGAAGACATCTGTGTCTTTGTTAAAGGACAACTTTGTTTTTTTACAACAAGGGTTCATATTTTAGATTGTAATTAGAGAAAAGAAAAAGTGAGTGTTAAAATGTTTTCATTTGCTTCGTTCTATTGTTTACTTTTATCATGTTTACCATGCTAAAATGTGGGGCATGTGTACGCATGGGGGCATGCGTACAAGTGTCTAAATATGTCTTTTTAGACACAATAAGCCAGCAGTTTCTTTATTGCTATTTACAGTAACACTTCTAGGCCCCATAAGTCACATCCAACCATGAAAGGTTGCGTTGTATCTTGGGAATTGGCTTATTCTGTGTAAAATGACATATTTAGCCACTTGTACGCATGCCCCAAACACTGAAATAAGAATCTCTAAAACAATAGAACGAAGCAAATAAAAACATTTTAACACTCACTTTTTCTTTTCTCTAATTACAATCTAAAATATGAACCCTTGTTGTAAAAAAACAAAGTTGTCCTTTAAGTAAGCTCCGCCCTTAGATTTTCCACCATTTTGAGCAGTTTGTAAAACGCTTAAACCCGCTTTTATTCTGGAATTTTCGCATCACGTGCACAAAACTTTTTATACATGAACTTTGGACCAATATCTAAAGATCTGTCAGATCGGATCTCTTTTATTGAAACATGCTTTTTTAATAATTCAATGAATATTGCAGTTTTATGCAAATTATTCTTCTGCCTCTAAATCATACATGCAAAGTAACATGTTCATGGCATTTGGCAAAGATGTAGACTGCACGGGTCTCAAACTGGCGGCCCGCGGGCCAAATCCGGCCCGCGAGACGATATTTTGTGGCCCCCACCTTAATATGAAAGTTTAATGTTGGTGCGGCCCGCGAGTTTTATATGAATGGCACTTTTACATTGTTGTGTGCGGAGCTGACGAACCTACCAATCGCGGTGAGGTATACATCTCTCGGGGGCATGACATCGACAGGGCTTGATGCAAGCAGAGAAACACTTCTCAATGAGTGAAAGTTACAGCAGCGTTGCCATGGAGATTTTTCTTCCGTGCCTGTATGGCTAGGCAAATGCGGACATTCGTCCCAGCACGCTGTGTTCACAACACTTTAAAAAAAGTGTTTTAAGTTGCTGCCCAGCGTGACATTATACAACATATAGTGCCAGGCTATGTCTCTCTCTGAATGAATCAAAGTGATGCGTACGCAGCGAGATAAAAGAAAAGTAAGGAATTCATTCATGTGGTCTGCAGTCTGAATCAGATCAGTTCTATGTGAGCGTAGGTTACAACCAGACTGAACGCGTCGCACGTCGTAAACCCCATCCACTCCCAATCCACATGTGATTTTGTTAAACAGACAGCTGCTTTGTTTTCTCTTCCTCTGTCCTCGCCTTGCAAAGGTTGCTTTGGAATTGGAAATCAAATGGCAGCGCCGTCGCCTGATTTAATATCGGCGATAAAACACGTATAGGTCTACGTATCCCTCGTCTCATCATCATCAGTGTTGTAAAATCAAATTAATGCGAGACCCGGTCAGAGAGCAGATCTGCCACTGTGGAGCAGAGCTAACCGTGAAACGAAACTTTGCCACCGCTGTGGTGCACAACATGTGCAGAAAAGTTGATTTGACAGATAGCCAAAGATATTATTATTCCATGGTACTGTTGTTGTTGTGGGGAAAGGCTTCTGAGGTGATTTATCCAACCAAAATACACTGTGCCGTGTCGCCAAACGGAGGAGAGAGAACGCTGCTGAGTTATCCGGAACGTTCGCCCAAAACAAACTCGCCCCTGTGTTTTATGTGTAGGACTACTTGTTGGATGCGATCGTGGGGGCGGAGGCGATCATGTTTTGGACGAGTTTGCATCCTCATCTCAACTGCGCATTCTAAACAAGAATTGACACAGTCAATATAAAATCAGGTGGAATTGCCAGCAGGAGTAATTTTTTTTTAACAATAATTAAAATCCGTTAATGACGTTTAAATCTGAACACAGCAGATATAGAAGACTGAAGAAACTGAAATTACTGATTTATTTACTTTTTAATTCTTAATGTGTTAATGTATTTGTTGATTGATTGAGCAATTGATCAATCAATAAAATTGATTGAGAGTTTTATTAGTAGTTTTGTACAGAAAACAGTACAGAACAGTATGTTCCATACAAATTGACTACCAAAGAAGGGATGTACCTGAGGAAAGTTATACACAACTTGTTTACACCAGGGTCCTTGTTCATCTTATTTTGTGTTTGTTTATTTGTTGATTGATTGATTGAGAATTCTATTAGTAGTTTGGTACAGAAAACAGTTAATAATACAGTACAGTCAACAGTACAGTACATGTTCCATAAGTTAAACACAACTTGCTTACACCAGGGTCCTAATAAAAAAGACATTTGACAAGATTGGATTTTTTTTATTTCTTTGATGGGGAGATAGATACAGTAGTTGTTAGACTCGTATGAAACTACAATAATAAAAAAATGAGCACAAATTAGTGCTAGTGCATGTGCAGGTGCAAATGCACACGCTGCGCCGCGCGTGCGTGCATGTGCGCTGAGGCTGCGGCCCAGCCTCAGCCAGACTCTGCCTCCAGCGGCCCCAAGGTAAATTGAGCTCGAGACCCTGTAGAGTGTTAGTCCAAATATCACTAAAACCAATCTTACCCCAATTGGCCAAAGGGGGGTGCTGTATCATTCTGAGCAGTTTGTGAAACGCTTAAACCCGTTTTTATTCTGGGATTTTGCTTTTATTTTTGCAATTTGCATGAAACATTCTACACACAATCTAAGGACCTTTATCTAACATGCCTATGAAGTGCACACAAAAAAATTCAAAATAATAATAATAATAAAAGTGGCCCAAAACACCTCAAATCATGAACACAGCCTGCGATGTGCGTGAAATCTTGCAAGCACATTCCCACTAGGTCAAGGAACAGATGCCACCCTTCTCACATTGGCCTGTTATAGCGCCACCAGCGGGTCAACTTTTGCATAACACATTTTTGGAACACTGCATGCGATCTTGACATTTTGTACTTTCATAGCCATTGTTTTCTGGCTTGAAGCGAGCCCACAATTGTTTCGAAGTAACAATATTTTCTAGTGACAACATAATGATGATGAGGTTTATTCTACCAGTTAACCATCCTGTCATTTTATTAGGCCTAGGCCAGATGGAGCTGGATATTTCATATATCCCAGTTTTTCAGATATCCACATATCTAGGTCCACACGACAAAGATATAGGTCTAAAATAATCCCCAGACCTCCACCAAGGGGACAAGCACACAAGTCTTGAGAGATATCAGTGTTCCATGCCTACACGGATCCAGTGAATCGGATATTTTTCAATGTCTTCACTCCGGTTTAAAAATATCCAATTTCACGTTGTCCGAAATATCCAGCTTCATGTGGCTGCAAGCCCCAACTGCACAAAAAAATGTCTAGCTTCAGAAATATCCAGCTCTGTGTAGCCGGCAATAAAACACCAGCAGTCACCGTGTGTATTTTTGTGCGGCCATGTCTTTTTCCTCTCGTTTTGTGTGTGTGTCTGTGGTGACTGGTGAGTAGTGACTGAGTGAATACCAGCTGGTGTGGATGGTGAATGAATGGTTAATTAATAGGTGGAGCTACTGCTGGTGATTGGCTCATGTGACCAGGCTGGTGTCTATAAAGATGGCTGCCACCGGTCCCTCTGATGTCCTCCTCCCTGCCAGTCGCCAAACCACACCAGTCTAGTGTTTTCATTGCATTTTAGCCTTGGCAGTATTTTAGAAGTTTCACCGCTAACTTGGGGGTAGTCTGGTTAATGTCTTTCATTTTGTCTTCATTGTTTATCTTGGGCCTCTTTAGTTTAGGTTAGGTAAGATACCTGTGTTTGTTTTGGTTTAAAGGTAAGCATAGGTTTTCTTTTAGCTGATTATTTACAGATGCCCACCCTGAGGTAACGTTTCCCTGTTTTTGTTGTAAATTGTAAAATAAACCGCTGTACTGGCTTTTTAAACTGGTTTTGGCTGTATATGTTTGGGGACTGGGAAGGAGCGAGTCCATTATTGTTGCGCCCGGTAGGCTACCCCTAGGCCGGGTCATAGCCGCAAATTGCAACACTAGACTTTATTTTAATCAGATGAATCTAGGGTTGCAATACCTCCCATAGGCAGCCAATGCATCAAAACAGTTTTTTTGCTATCTGATTGTAATAACAACTTCAAAGTCACTTATATTGGGGCTCTATGGAAAGCTCGGCGTATCCTCTTTCTATCTGCAAAGAGTTTCTTTCATAAAACTCCACTGAAGACATGTCATGAGCTACTTTCTGTCAAGAAATCCGAGCAGACATGGTTTATTTTCTAAGTGTTGAACTTCGGAAGCACTCGTCTAATATTAAGCAGCGCCCCGCTGCCTCCTGCATTATGTGACATTTTGAACCAGGTGGTACACAGGACCGCTGAGTGACTTCCCACAAGCGCTTCCAAACTCCAGTAGAAAAAATAATCATCACCTGAAGCCAATTTCTTGATAGAAAGTAGTTCATAACATGTCTACGGTGGATTTTTATGAAACAAACACTTTGCAGATAGAAAGAGGATACTCCAAACTTTCCATACAGCCCCAATATTGAGTTTGACCGCGTTTATTACAATCAGATGGCAAAAGAACTGTTTTGATGCTTTGGCTGCCTATGGGAGGTATTGCAACCCTAGATTCATCCGATTAAAATAACATCTAGTGTTGCAATTTGCAGCTAGGCCGGGTCGTAATACTTACATTAAATATAACAATTCAAATGTGACGTTGTCCTGTAGGTTTTGTCAAAATAATGTGATATTTTGTTTTGTGGGGACCCCAGAAGGGCTATGGCTGATGTTATGCACCAGTTAATGGGGATCCTAATAAACGATATAAAACTCTATATTTGATATTTACAATGAAGTAGTATCCTAACCCTGAAGAGGAGGATGTGAGAATTCTGCTGTGTTCACTAGTCTACCTTAGTATCCTCCAGACTGGAAAATAGTTGACGACAAACCGATCCAAAGAATACAGTAAATGTCACTATTCCCAATGCCCCAGATTTACCAAGTGCCCACAGTTTTGATTCCCAGTTGTCTTCATGTGTGTGTTAAAGGTGGTCAAGTCTTCAGACGTAATAATTGTTTGCTCCATGTGTTCAATAACCTGTCTATCAGTGTAGTCTTCAAACGTCTTGAGTCAACCAACTTTAAAGTTATTTGGTTGATGTTGCTAAATGTGGCCACTAGGCGCCACTAGATGCCAATTCATGAATACAAGGTGCTGTTGTGCCTTGAAGTGACCTTGCATGAATTAAGTCATAAGACACATTGTTTGGTGGTTTGATGTAATAGTTTGTCATTTTGCCACAGAATAGACTAAACATTTTACATTCCTCCAATCTGAGTCAATGTCTCCAACACTATTTAGTTTATAAATATATACAATAGGCCTACATGTACATGGGCATCATATAAACATGCCCCCCCCCCTTGTCATTGCTTGCATTTGCTTATTTGATTTACTTTTGTCCTTGTATCTTCCAATAGTGCCTGCTTTCTATTTTGAAATATGTAGTTTCCTTTTTCTTGGGTTTGTGAATTCCCTTAAAAGGTCTTCTACTTAGGCTCTAAACAAGTTTCAATATAAACAACGTTTTACAATCAATTTATCTAAAAAACAAATAGTTGAACCAGTCAATGTCTTAAAATACATTTTGACTTGATTTGAGGATTGACTTTACAATTGAAAAGGAAAACCAAAGTTTTATGGTTTTGTTGTTAAAACGTTATTATACAAATTCCAAGCTGGCTTCCAGCTCCTATCATGTTAACAGCAGGCAGTGAGAGCAGAGTGAGTCAGAGCAGTAACAGGGAGGAGGAGCCTTACAGATCAGACTAGAAGCATGAGATACAATCACTTCTCCATTTGACAGTCTTGAAGTGGTACTATCGGACATACAAGAAAATGTATATTCTGTAATTATTACTATTATTATTATTATTTTCATGAGCTGTTGCTCAAATTATCAATTGAGATGGGGAACTTAACATCCGGACGTTCGAAGGGGTGAGTGAAAATGATATGATTTTGCAAGTAGACTTAACTTATTTGAAAGGGAACCGATTCTGAGCCATTTTCTTTGGAAACCACATTACTTGCCTTTGAAACACTAACAGTAGGCTGTCAATATAGACCTATAATTAACAATAATAATTTGGTCTCTGTTCCTTTGGGGTGTCTTTAAAAGGTCTGATTTACACTGGCAGCCAAATCCAACCTGAATCAGATCTGTGTGCAACATCAAGTGGAATCCGATTTGTTTAAATAGGTCTAAATGCAGACAGGCCACATGGATCTGATTTCTACAAAATGAGCCACATCCTGAGCCACATCCAGAGGTGGTTTCAAAACTGATTCAAATCTAATTTCTAAAGATCTGAACGCAGTAACCTGAACAAGGCAAGTCACATATAAAACTGACCAAAACTTCAACCTGCAACTGCAACCCGAGCGCCACTGATGTCATTATAGAGCATGAGAATTGATTTTTTTTAGAGCGCAGGGGGTGTAATGAAAATAAAATAATAGTTCAGCATATGTTTTACACTAAAAAAAAACAATTTCTCCTAGCACCTTGCGGGGGTGCCTCAGTACATGAGAAATACAGGAATAAGCACGGCATGGCTCACAAGGTCCTATCTGCAATGTCAGAGGAAAATTAAGAATTTGAAAAACATTCCGTCGTTACCGCGATAACCACAGCAGATATGTCGACGCAGGGCGGCTTTAGGTCGACGTTGTTAAAATCAGTCTGAACACAGATCAGATTGTGACTTGCAAATGCAGTGTGTGAACAGTCGGGCCAAAATATCGGATTTGAGAAATAAATCAGATTTAGGCTAGATTTGGCTGCAGTCTAAATAGAGCCTTTGTCACTGATAGGTTCGCCGGCCTTAATTAAGTCTATAACTACTGTTGGCCGAGTGCTTTACTAATAGTGCTCACTGTCACTGCTCCTGATATTGTTACAGGACGAAGAGGACACATTTCACGCATTACAAATATTCAGTCAGTGACAAAAACACCCCAAAGGAAAGGAGTCGAGACCAAATTATTGTTGTTCATTATTAGAAAACAAAAGTCTACATGAATGCAAGGCTTCAAGGGGAGATGTGTAACTGATAAGACAACAAGCTATTTTGGGGGTGAACTGCTCCTTTAAGACACTGCTAGTGTAGGCCTTTGATGACCATGGGGAAAACCTAAACTAAAACCTATTCTGATATATCATAATATTTTTTGTCCTGTTTGTATTGACCTGCTCACACATTTGTAATTTCATCACATGATATTTTCTGTTTATTTTCTGTTCCTCAGATCAGACACACCACAGCATCATGGTAAGAACATAATATGTGCTACACTTTTACTAATTCTGTAAAGTTACAATACATTTAGAAACCAATATTCTAGCAGACGTTTCACAATATTACTGCAACTGGTTTGGAGATGGATAGAACAGATTAATGAATATGCATATATATATATATATTAAGGCTGGGACTTTAACTGATTAATTGCGATTAATTAATTACAGAAAATTAACGCGATTAACAAAATTAACGCATTTTAATCGCACTTAGTTTTTGCACCACAGAACCTTCAGTTTCGGGCATACCGATCATAGCGATAAACCAACCAAGAAGAGACAACAAACGCAAAGGGAGAAATAGCCGATCAGAGCGCTTTGCTTGGCCCAGTGGATGTGAATTTTAGATAAAAAAACTCACTTGTTGATTCACTCGCATCCCAGCCCTAATATATATATATATATATATATATATATATATATATATGCATTATTGGTTGATGTATATAATTTAACCTACAATCTAACACATTTCCTGTCAATATTCTGATCTCAGCCAGTCCATTCAGCTGTCACTAGATGGAGAATGTTTTGTACTTAAAGGAGTATTTCACCCAAAACATGACTTATTTTCTATCAATTACACATCACAAAGCCTTGAATTAATGGCAATCCTAAGCCTGCGGAGTCTCCTGTGTGTGTGTGTGTGTGTGTGTGTGTGTGTGTGTGTGTGTGTGTGTGTGTGTGTGTGTGTGTGTGTGTGTGTGTGTGTGTGTGTGTGTGTGTGTGTGTGTGTGTGTGTGTGTGTGTGTGTGTGTGTGTGTGTGTGTGTGTGTGTGTGTGTGTGTGTGTGTGTGTGTGTGTGTGTGTGTGTGTGTGTGTGTGTGTGTGTGTGTGTGTGTGCATGCTCGCTGGCATGCATGCACCTTTGTTGACTAGAGGCCATCAAAAACGGATTAACTGAACTCATGCAATATATATTGAATTGTTGTATGAACAGATTTTTATCATTTTAAACTGTGGCATTTTAAAGTATGATCTAATACTGTAGATGTCTTACACTGAAACAAACACAGAAATCTATGAAAATAGCTTTAACTTCATCCTTCAAGATGTATTTGTCTCTCTGAGTCAACAAAGCAAAGTTATTGTAATATGTTATATAGAATATAGCCTGAATAGCCTGAATGACTCAGTACAGCCCACTATTAATTAAGTGTGATTATTTCAGCAATAATAATAATTCAAATGTATTTATACAAGTAAAAGTGCAAAATAAAAGTAAAATATATTTTAAATGTGCGTGCTACCTGACGTAAATTATTTCCTTATCAAAGTAAAGAGCTGCTTCCATAAGTCTAACAAGGAGAGGTCTGCATGGTACAGATGAGAAAATATTAGTGCACCTGCACTAAACATACATTTAACAAAGTGTTCAAGATGCATAATTAGCTTAAATGTGGATTATCTATCTATAAATGCGAGAAGTCTCTGCGTGTCTGTCTGTCTGCGTGTATGTAATCCGCGTATCTCGAGAACCGTTCGTCCCACCGGCTTCAGATTCGGCACGCACGTTCTCCGCCGCGGCGCGGAGTGCAGTGCCCGGCCTCGACCCGACCCGACGCGCGTTTTTTCCGAAACGGCGCGAAACGTTCGGAATCTCCTTATGCGGGGTTGATTGTTGACATCAGGCTGTTCCGGAGGAAATCGGCGAAAGCTCTGACTCATTGTGACATCACTTCATAAAAGGCTCTGACATCGCGTACGCCACATGAGTCAACAAAAAATCTCTGTGAGTGTGTATGTATGTATGTAATCCGCGTATCTCGAGAACCGTTCGTCCCACGGGCACGCGCGTTCTCCATATATGGGCATAAAATGAATGCCCCCATATATGGGCATAAAATGGATTGCAGACAGACAGATACAGATATCTCCATATATGGACATAAATGGACAGAGGCAAACAGATGGTCAAAGATCTCCATATATGGGCATAAAATGGACGCAGACAGACAGATACAGATATCTCCATATATGGGCATAAATGGACACAGGCAAACAGATGTTCAAAACGGGTCCTATATGGGCATAAATGGACACAGGCAAACAGATGTTCAAAACGGGACCTATGACAACAGGTATAATGAGGTTTGCATTAAAGGGGGAACCGGCACTGTGTCTGCAACACAGTTGGAGGCACAGACAGATACTCCATATATGGGCATAACATGGACGCAGATAGACAGATATCTCCATATCTGGGCATAAAATGGACCCAGAACTATAACTGCAGTGATCTCCATATATGGACATAAAATGGACGCCGACAGACAGACAGACAGATACAGATATCTCCATATATGGGCATAAATGGACACAGGCAGACAGATGGTCAAAACGGGTCCTAAAGGGCGGGGCATTCATTCCCTATTTACATTGTTCCGAGTTGGCCAGGTCGCCGACTTCTAGTAGTTTAAATGACAGAAAACAGTTGGTGAAGTTAGTGTTAAATGTACAAAGGGCCACACAGTATTTGTTATTGCTGAAGGAATCACATTTAAATGAGCTGAAGTCATATGTGTCATTCAGGTTAAACTATTGTCATTCAATGTAACACCAATATTTTATATTAAAATTAATGTTTTCTTGACTAAGATTGCCAAAAACAAATATCAAAGGATAAAGTAAAACAAATGTTTCAATTATTTTCATACTTTTCAGTGTAAGGTAAGATGTATTATGTTAGGCACTAAAGAATAATAAACATTAAATGATGTTAATAAATACATGAATTGAGCTTGACTGTTAACCCAGCCTTACAGTTCTCTCTATCTTGATAACAGGGCAGAGATTCAATTTCTTTGTTGTTGTGACTGGAGAGACCTGTGGTGCCCATGAAACATTCATAGAACAACTTGAACCAATAGGACAGATTAAGAAGGATTCTGTGGACCAAAGTGACTACATCCTGGCTTTCTGTCCCACCCCCTCACACATTAAAACTGATGTCCAGGATGCGATGAGAAAGATTCCACGTGAGACATTCTCTTATAAAAGTAGATGGATTCATTGATGTAGTTCTGTCAGATAACTCACGATTAGAATGAACCAATACAGAATTAAGAACCAATATATTTTATTATTGTAACATTTATTATTGTAACATGTGTATATGTAATATTTAATCTTGGCGTTCAGGCTCTGCTACACCTTTTCTCCCTGCTCAGCACAATAAGAAAACCATCATTAGCCATTAAGAGCAGGGATATATATATATATATATATATATATATATATATATATATATATATATAGCTCAGGTGACCTTAAATACCCACCTAATTGGTCAGCTGATTGCCGCGTCAGTGAATGACGTGTGGGTCTTGCTCAATACTGAACACACCCACATAGGTCAGCACCGTGAGAACTTCTAATCTTAGTGTATCTGCCAGAACTCACCTCGCAAGCTACATATCATTAATCATCCATCCAGATTAATTATTTGATCCATTTTCTCTCTGTTGAAAGGTGGTAAACCAGTGATTCTGGTGGTGATGCATCACAGACAAGATGCTGGAGCTCGTCCAGATGACAGCAGTAGACATGTGACCAGAGAAGATGTCATCCTCACTGTCGACACTCTGTTCTGGAAAGGTGAATTCCTGAAGTGCAGCTACAATGATGAAGCCCTCAGTAAAATCCTGGATGATCACACTTGTTCTAGGATATTAGAACATCATAAGGTAAGAAAATGTCTACTCCGGAATGCTCCTTTAATGGGATTCCACATGTTAAATAAAGGATACAAATAAAATGGGGGAGAGGCTAAAATAGGGTGATTTTGTGATTTAATTTATTTTAAAAATAGAACTTAATGGGCGGCTTGCACCAACACAGATTAAGCCTTAAACTGGTTTAAATCAAGGTTTATCTTTTAATCGAGTTGCACCAAACTTTAAACCTAGTTTTCATTAATCAGGTTTAGTTTTAAACCATCCTTTAAATCTTGGTTTTATTTGCCACTGTAAACCTGGATTAATCTTAATCTTGTTGCACCACTACTTTAAACTTCAATTTAAACATCAATAAGGGATTAATTTTAAACTTGCTGTAGAGGTGGTTTAAATGCAAACATGCCATTGACATGAATGGGGGTCCCACTCCTGTGAGGGAAGCCTCACAGCAAGCCCTGCAGGCTTGCAACTGAAAGCTGCGGACAGCGTTTAACAGCTGAAAACAAACATCTCATCATATTGTTGTCTTCAATACATCCTTGTACATCGGCTATTTTAAAATAGCGAACATTTAAATATTTACGGGGACATAATAGGCCTACAGTCAGTTGTCATGGAAGTGGACTTCCCAACCAATATGGAGACATTTTAATTTTCAAAATCGCTTCATAATTGACGAAACTATCAAACTGTGGTGTATTTCTTTGCTTCCCTCACAGGAGGATAGCCGCGCATCGCCGCGCCGTGCTGTAGCGAGCGTCACCGTCGTATGACGGAGCGTTATAAAATTAAATATGTTTTGGCTGCAGGCGTTCTTCTTAACATAGAAGGTGATTGGCCTGCCCACATTCACAAAGTAAATATAAAAGTAACGTTAATGATATTAGGCTCAAGAGAATAGTTTATTCCAGTGAGTTTACATCGGAAATTCAAGAGCAGTGATAGCTGAGTGGTTAGTGTCCACACCTAGGACTACTGAGGCCCCAGAAGTCGCAGGTACGATCCCCCGCTCCAGCTATCACTGCTCCCCTCTCCCCCGCGCTCCTTGTGAGCAGCACTGGGTTCAGCTGGGTTAAGCTAGCCTGGCTCCAGCCAATAGACCCGCCCACTCTCTGAGTGAACTGCATCTCTTGGTCTGGATATGTCATATGACGAGTCTCTTGATTCGGTTCAAAGCCGTATCTTGGCGAACCGACCAATGAATTCAAAGCAAGACGGAAAAAAATCTACAGAAACAGTGGAGGGAGGGGTGGCTGCGTGGCTCACCAGAGTTCTTAATTGCTCCCTTTGAACTTCAAAAGGACTCCGAACTGCAGGCATTGATTGAGCCATACAAGTGTCGAGTAGCTCGTTAGTGATTCTCTCTAATCAGTGAAACATCAAAGACACTGACCTGTTGGGTGCATGTCATTGAGGGGAGGGGGAGGAGGGATTGTTTTGTGTGCAAAAGTCAAACACAACCCTCCCACCAGATCGCTTGTGATTGGGAATTTCAAATTTTAAATCCCCTCCCCTTTGAAATCTCAACACAATGGCTCAGGCTCAGACTCTTAAGCTCCAGCGCAGAGTCTGAAATCAGGCTAGGGTTAAGCTGGAGAAAAAAAGCAGCTGGGTTGGGCTGCGATATCTGAATTTCCCTCGTGGGATGAGTAGGTATTCATTATTATTATTTAATCCATGAAATAATCAGAGTTTAATGATTTAATCACAGATTAAGAATTTAAACACTGATTTGTTAAGCAATGCTTAAATTTAAGTGGTGCAACACCTCGATTTATAATAAATCCTAGATCAACAAAACCATGATTAACCCTAAACTAAGATTTATTTAATCCCTCTTGGTGCAAGCCGCCCAATGACGTTAAGGGGTGGGTCAACACATGTGGTTTAGAAGTCTATGTACAGTTCTTGTACATTACATAATGTAACAAAAACATTGCACAGTCAAAATGCAGTGGATTAGGATGAAATGTAAAAGTTCCAAACTACATTGAAAAACACATTTTCCCCCCAAATGTCATGTCAAAACCAGATCTCACAATCACAGCCAAAAATACACAAATTCCCTTAACAAGGCATAAGGGTTAAGGACACGTTGGCAGGACAGAAGGGTCTTAAATTCATCCATTGTTAATCTGGATAAGGACATCAGTTAAATAACTAGTTTGAATGAATATAGTGTTTTGCAGTCGCTAAATCGCACTGTGGTGAAGAAAAAAAGAGTTGAGCCGGAAGGCAAAGCTCTCTGTCTACCGAGCAATCTTCGTTCCCACTCTCACCTATGGTCATGTGTGGGTCATGACCGAAAGTATAAGGTCGCGGGTGCAAGCGGCCGAAATGGGTTTCCTCAGATGGGTGGCTGGTATCTCCCTTAGAGATAGGGTGAGAAGTTCAGTCACCCGAGAGAGACTTGGAGTAGAACCGCTGCTCCTACACTTGGAAAGGAGTCAGCTTAGGTGGTTCGGGCATCTAGTACGGATGCCCCCCGAGCGCCTTCCTAGGAAAGTCCTCGATGCGCGTCCCACTGGGAGGAGACCCCGTGGCAGACCAAAGACCAGATGGAGGGATTATATCTCCAAACTGGCTTGGGAACGCCTCGGTATACTCTCTGAGGGAGTGGAGGAAGTTGCTCGAACTGTTACCCCCGCGACCCAATTCCGGATAAGCGGTTGAAGATGGATGGATGGATGGATGAATGAATATAGTGATGATGTCACACTGGGTACTACACCATCTCTCTGTCTGATAACATGCTTTTTATTTTAACTTTCCAGACCACTGTGAAATCCACTGGGAGGCCCTTGCCAAGACCAAGTAAGTTTCATTACAAGAGAAACCCTTATTCTAATGTCAGATGTCAAACCATTTTGAACACAATATGGCAATTTATTCACCATTAAAATGTATTTGTGGATCATTGCTGGTCACATCTTATCCCATAGAAACAATGAGAGGAAGCTGTTCTGATTGGTTTATTTTAGTTTTTGTTTTCATACAGTGTTCTCACTCTCTTTCATCTGTGACGTGTGTGTGTGTGTGTGTGTGTGTGTGTGTGTGTGTGTGTGTGTGTGTGTGTGTGTGTGTGTGTGTGTGTGTGTGTGTGTGTGTGTGTGTGTGTGTGTGTGTGTGTGTGTGTGTGTGTGTGTGTGTGTGTGTGTGTGTGTGTGTGTGTGTGTGTGTGTGTGTGTGTGCGTGCGTGCGTGTGTGCGTGTGTGTGTGTACTGTAAATATGTATTACTATGAAATAACTGAACTCACATGTAATATACTGTATATTGAATTGTTGTATAACAAAATATTATAATTTTAAACTATGTCATGTTAAAGTATTATAAGGCATAATCTTTATACTGTAGATTTATTACAGTGATATCAAAGTATCTTTATACTGTAGATGTCTTACTCTGAAACAAATACAGAAATCTATGAAAATATCTTTAACTACATCCTTTAAGATATTTTTGTCTCTCTGAGTCAACAAAACAAAGTTATAATATTTTTAAAACAACATTTTGCTAGCCTGAATAACACATATCAGTACAGCCCACTATTAAAGGTGTATTCAGTGATAATGAAAGTGGCCGGGGGTCATCCTGTCCCTTACTGGCTTAAAGTGTGGAAATGTTTAGTTTTTGATAGATTTTTTACACCATTATAATGTTCTCATTTTGATCATTAGAACCAGTCACTGAATATTGGTAGGCCTACGTCTCCAGCTTCAGGATATGTCTGATACTGATTTACTACCAGACTGTGGCATTTTATGAGTTCAGTAGTTTACAATCTAGGCATTTAGGAGACGTTCTTAATTCAGAGCGACTGTGGTTCTCAAAACTTTTATTTTGACCATCATAACTAAACAGTGGCGAAACTAGCCCCCGGCGTGCCCCTATGCGAGATTTTCACCAAGTGCCCCTCAACAACAACAACAACAACAATTTATTTATTTATATTAATGACTTAACTCACCTGCTAAAGTAAGAAGGATGACAACAACAAGAACAGTTGGGCATGTTTTGTTCCATATTCCACAATCTATATTGTCTTGGTTTCAGAGCGCATGGCAAATATTAACTGCTGCCCCAAAGTCTTGTGTTGAAACTTATATTCCATAAAACCCGATGTGTTGTTTTTACTCAGAAGTCAGAACGTCTCTTCAGCCTGTGTCAGCAGCACTAACTAGGGGCCCTATAGAGCTTCCTGTCATACCAGTGGGCATTTCAAAACAAGAGTCATTGTATTGGATATTTGTAATCTGATCATTCAACACATGTTTTATTTAGAAATGGTAGCAGCCTACTACAGGAAATGGAAGCAGCAGACACTGTCAGTCTAGCCTCGCGTAGCCAGGCTTACTCATCTGCGAAGAGAAAAGCCTGGTGACAATAGAAGGCAGAAAGCGTTCAACTTCCGCCGTAGGAATTTCACCGGAAGCTGTATTTTTTTCACGGTGCGGTGTTCCTGCAAACGTATTCCCTGCACGAAATTAACTCTGGTCTACGTCTCCTGCTCCGTCGGTTGCGCTCGCAATAAACAATATACAAACAAAAACATTGATTCAAGCAATGTTACACCTATTAAGAGTGAGTTAAGAGCTACAATCTATTTTAGTTTTTTCGCTGGGGAATGTAAACAGACCCGCACCGCATGACGTAACGTCCGTTAAACGCAGACTTCCGCTAGAAATCTTGGAACACACCGGAAGGCATATTGTCTACAGGGTGCTGTCAGTCACACTGAAAAGAACAGCGGCTCCGTCTGTATAGGCCTACATTATAGTCCGGCTGCCAATTTAGCATTTATGGTATGATATTTGGTATATATTTTTTTTTTATTGGCCTAAAATGTTGTCTATATATATACGTTCATAAAACCACCTGCTGACCGCCTGTCAGCATTGAGCAATTTTATTTATAGGGGGTTAAAGTTTGTCCCATTCACTATACTATAAAGGAAAAAAATACCCCCCAAAAAATCTGCTTTAAGTAGCATGTGAGGGGTCAAACTAGGGGTTTATAATTATTCTGAATCCATTGCAAGCATTGGTTTGGCATGAAAAACATTCTTTGGCCTAAAAACAGACGCCCAAAAATATGGTTTTGTGATGAGTCATCACTTTTGACAGTTTTGTCAGGGCTGAGGTAGGGTATGGAATGTGGTATATAGTTATTTTTATTGGCCTAAAATATTGTCTATATACATACAGTCATGAATCCACCCTGCTGACCGCCTATCAGCATTGAGCAATTTATTTTATGGGGGTAAAAGTGTGGGGCCCATTCATTTACTATACACTATATACACTATACTATAAAGGAAAGAAATACCCCCATAAATCTGCTTTAAGTAGCATGTGAGGGCTGTGGGGTCAAACTAGGGGTTTATCATTATTCTGAATTAATTGCAAGCATTGGTTTGGCATGAAAAACATTCCTTGGCCTAAAAAGAGACAAACACAAATATGGTTTAGTGATGAGTCATCACTTTTCACAATTTCGTGGGGAGCTTTTTAAGCCCAAGGAAGGTTTTTCATGCAAAACAAATGCTTGCAATGGATTCAGAATAATTATAAACCCCTACTACTTAAAGCAGAATTTCTGGGGGTATTTTTTTCCTTTATAGTATAGTGAATGGGACAAACTTTAACCCCCTATAAATAAAATTGCTCAATGCTGACAGGCGGTCAGCAGGTGGTTTTATGAACGTATATATATAGACAACATTTTAGGCCAATAAAAAAAACGATATACCAAATATCATACCTATGCCATAAATGCTAAGTTGGCAGCCGGACTATTAGATTTTTTTTTCTCCTCCGACCTGCGTGTCAGCGTGTGCCCCTGAACGCCACGGGCCCCAATGCGCATGCGTCGGCTGCATCGCGCTAGTTTCGCCCCTGTAACTAAACATCATAACATAACTACGGCCATACTCTACCCTGATTGGTCGAGGACTGGCTGGCCACCTCTGAAAACCGAATCTAGCTATGCTCGTAACACGGGCCATGGTGGAAGTCCTTTTATGGTCAGCACACATTCTAGTGAGGAGAATGAATGGAAAATGTACCAATTGTATTTTTATTTGAATGAAATACAATCACTGAATATGCCTTTTATGAAGTGTGATTATTTCAGCATATTTTATATGTGCATGCCAACTGAAGTTAAATTATTTCCATACCAAAGTAAAGAGATGCTTCCATATGTGTACATGTCTAACAAGGAGAGGTCTAGATGAGAACATACAGTATTAGTGCACCTGCACTGAATATACATCAAAGTGTTCAAAATGCATAATTAACTTAATTGTGAATTACTGTTCATTTTAAATTACAGAAAACTGTTGGTGATGTTAGTATTACAAAGGGCCATACAGTATGTGTTATTGCTGAAGGAATCACATTTACATGAGGGGCTGTAGTGATATTTGTCATTAAGGGTAACAAAATACGATATGTGACCGAACACAGCTGAGGGCTAGTCAATCATAGCTACAAAATGATATATTGGTTGTGAAGATTGACCCAACAGTTTTGTAGATATGGCTTATAGAGTTATGCCATGCAGAAATACTAGATCTGAGAAATTCAGCCTTTTAGATAAAATGTAACCTGCAAAATGTGAGGTTTCTCTTCACATTAATTTAAAAAAGTCTTACTTACATGCAGAGTTAAGCTCTGGCGTTTAAGTGAAATGTAGCCTGATATTTATGAAATGTTTTTTGTGGCTTTATCACATTTTAGAAAAAAAAAAAATAATAATAATAATTTCAGGGCTGGTCTAAAGCTGTGCTTTCCGAAATGGCTGCCCCTCTGCTATGCTGGGACACATATATTGTTCAATGTGACACCAATATTTTATATTAAAATGCAATAACATGTAATAACATCTTGACTAAGATTGACAAAAAACTAATATCAAAGGTTAAAGTCATGTTTCAGTTATTTTCATACTTTTCAGGATTTAGTTTGTTTGTGATTGGCACTAAAGAATGTAATAAACAGTAAATTATGTTAATACACACATGCATTAAGCTTGATTGTTAACCCAGCCTTACAGTTCTCTCTATCTTGATAACAGGTCAGAACTTCCATTACTTCGTTGTTAAGACTGGAGAGACCCGTGGTGCCCATGAAACAATCATTACACAACTTGAAAAAATAGGACAGATTAAGAAGGATGCTGTGGACCAAAGTGACTTCATCCTGGCATTCTGCCCAATCACCTCACAAACTGGAACTGATGTCAAGGAAGCAATGGGGAAGATTCCAAGTGAGAAATCCTCTTATAAAAGCTGATGAATTCATTGATGTAGTAATCATCCATCCAGATTAATTAATTGATCAATTTTCTCTCTGTTGAAAGGAGGTAAACCAGTGATTCTGGTGGTGATTCATCACAGACGTGATGTTCCAGCTTATCTAGATGACAGCAGTAGACATGTGACCAGAGCAGATGTCATCCTCACTGTCGACACTCTGTTCTGGGAAGATGAATTCCTGGAGTGCAGCCACAATGAGAAAGCCCTCAGTAAAGTCCTGGATGATCACACTTGTTCTAGGATCTTAGAACATCATAAGGTAAAAAAAAAAAACGTTTACTCCGGAATTCTCCTTTAATGGGATTTCCCATGTTAAATAAAGGATACAAATAAAATGGGGGAGAGCTTAAATGGGGCTATTTTGTGATTCAATGTATTTTAAAAATAGAACTTAATGACGTTTGCTGCAGATAAAATGGAAATTACAGATTTATTGTTTCTTATTTTTTCACTTTAATTTAAAGGGGCGGGTCAAAGCGTATGGTTCTGGATGTCTGTGGTACAACTTGTAGTTGACACACACAACATAAAAACAGTCAAAATACAGTGGATATGGATAAAATGGTTCCAAACTACATTGATAAAACACACTTTACCCCCAAATGTCATGCAAAGGAGGAACAATCACAGCCAAAATTACCTCCCAAAATCACCTTAGAAATATTACCCAAGAATGCATAAGGGTTAAGGACAGGTTGGCAGGACAGAAGGGTCTTAAATTCATCCATTGTTAATCTGGATAAGGACATCAGTTAAATAACTAGTTTGAATGAATATAGTGATGATGTCACACTGGGTACTACACCATCTCTCTGTCTGATAACATGCTTTTTATTTTAACTTTCCAGACCACTGTGAAATCCACTGGGAGGCCCTTGCCAAGACCAAGTAAGTTTCATTACAAGAGAAACCCTTATTCTAATGTCAGATGTCAAACCATTTTGAACACAATATGGCAATTTATTCACCATTAAAATGTATTTGTGGATCATTGCTGGTCACATCTTATCCCATAGAAACAATGAGAGGAAGCTGTTCTGATTGGTTTATTTTAGTTTTTGTTTTCATACAGTGTTCTCACTCTCTTTCATCTGTGACGTGTGTGTGTGTGTGTGTGTGTGTGTGTGTGTGTGTGTGTTTGGTTTATTTTAGTTTTTGTTTTCATACAGTGTTCTCACTCTCTTTCATCTGTGACGTGTGTGTGTGTGTGTGTGTGTGTGTGTGTGTGTGTGTGTGTGTGTGTGTGTGTGTGTGTGTGTGTGTGTGTGTGTGTGTGTGTGTGTGTGTGTGTGTGTGTGTGTGTGTGTGTGTGTGTGTGTGTGTGTGTGTGTGTGTGTGTGTGTGTGTGCATGCATGTGTGTGTGTGTGCATGTGTGCGCGCGAGTGCTTGTTTTTTTGTTTGTTTGTGTAGCCCCTACAGTTAGTACAGCCATGAACAAGCAACAACAGGTCTGCCAATCAGGCTCAGCCCTATTAGCACGACTGGTTAAGCGTTGGTCTGGCGAGGGGGAGTTCTGGGTTCAATCCCTGCTTTTGTGCATCGCTAAAATCGCAAGCATGTGTTTCCAACTGGCAGTATAGTAAATGTGACACAAATCTCTCTCTCCCTCCCCCCTCTCTCTCTCTCTCTCTCTCTCTCTCTCTCTCTCTCTCTCTCTCTCTCTCAGCCTCCCCTGTTCGCCGACCGAACACAACCAGACCCAGGTAATATATTTCATTGTTACTGTAGTTTGGTCTGAGTCTCTCTGGTTACATTTATTTAGAAAGATCTTAAATATGTTCTGAGGAGGTGTATTACCAATGTGATGAACTGAAAGAAAACCAAATGTTTTCAATTAACATACTCCTACAGATGTGCCGTTTCAACTCTTGCTACTGCTCTTTCCATGAAAATGTCCTGCTAATGCATTTTTTCTCACATGCAGGTTTCTTTCCCTGTTTCGCCTTTCAATTTTTTGTGGACAATGGAGTGTATTTTTGTAGAAACTCACAAATGGCAAGAAAACACTCCATTCCCATTGATAAGCAGCATTTCAAGTAGATTTAAACTTTGAAGTCATAGAAGGTCATACAATTAACAAAAATCACACCCGTGTGAAGTGGAGCTGTGTGTGTGTGTGTGTGTGTGAAGTGGAGCTGTGTGTGTGTGTGTGTGTGTGTGTGTGTGTGTGTGTGTGTGTGTGTGTGTGTGTGTGTGTGTGTGTGTGTGTGTGTGTGTGTGTGTGTGTGTGTGTGTGTGTGTGTGTGTGTGTGTGTGTGTGTGTGTGTGTGTGTGGATCATGTGTACAGATTTTTGTGAGTAGGAAAAGGAGCAAAAAGTGTGTTTTGGAGAAAATTCAAGATGGCGGAAAATCTATCATGGCGCAAATGGGCGTGGCCTATATGGGGAGATGCGTCATGACCCAAGGAATCCAGGGAAAAAATATTTTTAATTTTCCGACCTACGGTTCAAGAGTTACAGGCCAAAACGTAAAGTGGGGTGTTATGGCGCCACCATGCGGCCAAATGACACAATTATTTTTAATTTAATCCTTGAAATCATTATGAACCTCCTCTCCAAGTCTTGAAACTCTAGCCCCTATGGTTTGCGAGAGACAAATAATTGAATGTGAGTTTTTGCGATTCCCATTATAAGTCAATGGGGAAAATTAATTCACTAATAAATTAATATCAATTAAACTATTGAACCTTTCTCTTAGCAAGTTACTAGCCCACGATTCCCGAGTAAGCCGGTCGATTTGACATATGGCGCGAGTGTGTGGTGGCAAAACTGTGGGACTAGTAGCGTGCCGAAGTTTAGGAAGTTCAGGCTACATACAGACACACACACAGACACACAGACAGACCCACACGGCCACGTATAGGGAGCCTGTGCTTCACACAGCTCCAAAAATAGCTGATCTACAAGCTCAATGTTCTGCAAATCCCCTGAGAATCTATACTGTCTTGCCAATGGCAGGACACGTGAAGTTTTGAAATGGCACATCTATATATTTACCGTATATTCTGGTACACTTGTTACATGGTAAATGTGAGTTTTACTTTGAAGACCATGATTGTCCTATTTTTGTGTGTGTTCTTGGTGGTTGTCATTTCATTCCTCAGCACTGCAGAGAAGAAGCCAAAACAGGACACTGAGAGTAAGAGTTGTTGATACAATTGCAGAATATTCAATGTTAAATCTCTATTATGTTTTGTTTTAACTTTTTGTTGTGAATATAATTGTATTGTCCAAGCTGTATGGTAGATGATAATACAATATAACGTATACATTTGGGGTGGTTGACTTTGGTTTCCCTGCTGTTCTATTGAGACATTTAGGAAAGTTACATAAATTCATTTGACTGTTGCCTCAATAAGATCACCAGTCTCTATCTTTACTCCAGGGAAGCTCTATGTCTTCGTTGTTGTGACTGGAGAGACCCGTAGTGCCCATGAAACATTCATTAGACAACTGGAACATGGAGGAATGACTCAGAACAATTCTGTGGACCAAAGTGACTTCATCCTGGCTTTCTGCCCAAGCCCCTCACGAACTGGAACTGATGTCAATGCAGCAATGGGGAAGATTCCAAGTGAGAAATCCTGATAGGATTTGTTTTAGTTCAATTGATGTATAAATCAACATCCCAGATGTATTAATTCATTCATTTTCTCTCTGTTGAAAGGAGGTACTGGTAAACCAGTGATTCTGGTGGTGATGCGTCACAAACATGATGTTGAAGCTTATCTAGATGACAGCAGTAGACATGTGACCAGAGAAGATGTCATCCTCACTGTCGACACTCTGTTCTGGGAAGGTGAATTCCTGAAGTGCAGCCACAATGCCAAAGCCTTCAGTAAAGTCCTGGAGGCTGCACGTTCTTTGGTACGAGTTACATTTTCACATTCATGTTCTTCTTATAGCAAAATCGCGCTCTTTCGAACGACCATCATTTCGACTAGTTTGGGTCCCCGGCAAACATATAATCTCTCTTTTGGGTCTCGACCTGAAAAGTTTGGGACCACTGAACTAAATAACTAAATATACTTTATCAGTATATAATATATCAGTATGCATATATGATGATAAAATGCCTTTTTAAACTTTCCAGCCCACTTTGAAATCCACCGCGAAGACCTGCACTTCATTGGCTTGTAAGTTGCATTACAAACATAACTGGAAATAGCGATGTCCCAATAGTCGGTGCCTTAGGTTTTTTTTTATTGCTAATCAGTCTAAAGGCACCAAATTGTGCACAGATGTAGCCCAGGGCTTGCTCTAATGATTTAGCTAGGGCGCCCGAGTCAGAGACCTTCAGGGTCGTCACATCGGCCAAATCAAGTTGGGCTCCCATTGACTTTCTATACATTACACTACAGGAGGAAAAACAAATCTGCTTTAAGTAGCGTGTGAGGGGTCTAACTAGGGGTTTGCCATGATTCTGAATCCATTGCAAGCATTTGCTTTGCACAAAAAACATTCCTTGGGCAAAAAAATGGCCCCAACAAAACTGAGAAAAGTGTGTAAAATTTGACTGATTAGCACAAAATGACGATTTTAGCTCCCTAAGGCCCCCGACTACAATCGGATCGGGTGATCGGGGTGATTTTCAAAAGATTGGAATCGGGAGAAAAATATCTGTATTTTCTTTTAATCACCCCGCTGATGGCTGTTCAGTTGACCATGAGTGCTTGAGGCAGGCAGTTAGGGGTTAAAGGGATATTTCACTTTCAAAAAAACTTTTGGTCATTTTATCGTCTAATCAGGCTTTTATGAACACCCTCAACAGTTTTCAATTTGCTTGATTCAATATTTAGATATTTGATGTAAATGTTACCAGGCCCAGGGCCTCTCACCACACACACATTTTTAATAATTATTTTTTGTATTTCATTGTTTCTATTATCCCAAAGAATTATTACAAATAAATGAAAAAGAAAAAGTTATTGAAAAAACACAGCCTGCTCACGTATTAGGAGGGTAGTATGAGACACTAAAACAAATAATGTGTGTTTTTAATGAATCTATCATGGTTAAAATGGAGTTTGAAGTTACAATGGTTGTGTATGTGTAGAGAGGCCCATAAGCTGTTTCCCTGTTGAAAGTGGAATATCCCTTTAAAGGAGCAGGAAACCCCGCCTCTTTATTTGTTTTATGGGATTTCAGAACATGAAAAGAAATCTGAAATGTAGGCGTGGTTATCTGCTGCTGTGGGGGGAGGGGGCGGAGTAATGCACATATCATTGTGTTCTATCAAAGAGACGCTGTCCGGCGTCCGCACTTGTTGAGTCGAACAGCAACAGCCCTGCCCCACGGACCACGGTCGAGACAGCAGCCGCAGGCACAACAGTGTATTTTGTGAGCGATCTGTTGACGGAGTCCCTGCTCTGCTCTCTGGCTGCAAGCAGCCTACAGTGAAACCACGCCCCCCTTGATACGACTAACGTTAATATTAATTCGATATGCCTACGTCACGTCACAGAAATAAAACAGAATGAGCTAATATTTAATGAGTGGCGCCAAAGATTTCTTTTCTACACAAAAAAACGGAAGTTCACAGAAATACCTACAGAGACAGCAGAAAGCTCTGAAATCACAAGCATATGGGCCAATAGAAACGGTAATTTTGTGTTTCATGGACGTTTAAGTGTCTTGCTGAGGTACACTTTGACACATAGCCAGAGCCACAAATAACTGAGTACCTTCTGTACTGTATCTCATACTGTGTCTCTACCCATTCAGCTGGCCTCCCATATGAAGGAGTCTGTACCTATCCACACTGTCAGGTTCATATGAAGGAGTCTGTATCTATCCACACTGTCAGGTTCATATGAAGGAGTCTGTACCTATCCACACTGTCAGGTTCATATGAAGGAGGCTGTACCTATCCACACTGTCAGGTTCATATGAAGGAGTCTGTACCTATCCACACTGTCAGGTTCATATGAAGGAGTCTGTACCTATCCACACTGTCAGGTTCATATGAAGGAGTCTGTACCTATCCACACTGTCAGGTTCATATGAAGGAGTCTGTAGCAATAGTCACATTATCAGGTTTATTGACAGCTTTTACCTGAACAGCCATATAGACTGCATACAAAATAAACCAGTCCCAAACATATTCACACTGAAAATACATTTGCACTTAAAACATTGTTTTGCAATATTAGAATATGTGTCTGAGTGTGTCAACATGGCCCTGGTATTATAATTTCGTTTTAAACTTTATTTCTTTCAGATTCAAACTTTGGTAACATAAAATACAATGGGACAATAATAATAATTCCCAAACGCCCAACGAGAAACCTTTATTTGTGCCAAAAATGGGCTTAAATTAATGCCAAAAGTATGTTGTAGCCTAGCCAAGTAACTGTGTTTGCAACATAGTGTGCTCATCTTGCAAAGTACAATCACAAAACACAAGAAACAAACTCATTATGTTGTATTTGTGGATATAGATGTAATATATCAGAAATAGTATGAATACATTAATGCATTATTGCATACACATAAGGCCATTTTGAACACATTTCAGCTAACACACACGGATGTCTGATTAAGGAAATGTGTCCACTTCTAAAACGGTATATCTGGTGCATTGCTGGTTAAATCTTGTCCCATACAAAAAGAGCACTGAGTGTGTGTGCATATGCATGTGTCTCTTGGCACCTTTCCATCAGACAGCTGCAGTAGTAAACTCTGAAAAAGTGATGCATTGTACTGTATAGGACCTGACACCTTTCTTGATGTACACATCTGCTAAAGTGATACTGACCTGATCTAATCCCCCCCCCCCCCCCCCCCCCCTCTCTCATAGCCTCTTTCGTCCCACAGCACACAACCAGCACCAGGTAACAATATTGTACTCCTATTAAATTAAATTAAATTGTATTACATTTGTTTTGGGAAGATCATCAATATAGTTTCTGAGGAGGTGTATTCCAGATGCAAATAACTGAAAGAAAACACATTTCATTCAGATTTAACATACTACTATAAACTTAAATCTGGAATTTATACACCTTAATAATTTAGTCACAGAATAATAATTTGGTCCCCACTACTCCTCTTTTCTTTATTTCTTTTTTTGTCACTGTATATTTGCACATACTGTACATGACCTTTGTCCGCTGCTTTCACCCATCCTCCAACAACTAGGAACAGTGAGCACCAAACTACAGCTCTTGCTCAGGGATACACATATCCCAGCAGGACTGGCCAGACAGGCTCAATAACCACTCCATGGCTGTCCTCAAATGCCCCATGGTAATGTGGGTTGGGCTGTACTTTGAACACCATGACTTGTCATATTTGTGTGTTAATTCTAGCTGGTGTTCATTTCATTTGATGTGATTCTCTGTTTCTCAATCCTCAGCACTTCAGAGGAGAAGAAAAAACAGGACACTCAGAGTAAGATGTGTTGATACAATGTAGAACGTTTCCTGGGTAGAACAGGAAAGTTACATAGCGCAGCTTTAAATTGTTATTAGACTAAATGTATAATATATAGTAAGATATAAATATACTTGTATGATGTCATTTTAAGCTATTTTTCTAGATTGAACATTGCCTCAGACCTGTGCTCTATTTTTCAGTTCAATCATGGAAAGAAATCAACTTTGGGTAAGAGCAGTAAGAAAATAAACACTTTACTGACAGAAGACTGTCTAATTGGTTCTCTTTTATCTTGTGTGCACATAATGGCTTATCATTATGTTATATTGAGCCTGGTGTGCAGTTATCCTAGATTATGCCTTTTAAGGTGTAGGCTGTATGACACAATGCAAGATAATTACATTTAAGTTTATCAATGACTACAGTATGACTATGACAAGTGGTGTATTGAGAAGATTTGGGGTTGTGTGTTTACCAGAACATACACCACTAGTTAACAGTGCAAAAAGTTTACTATTATTTGTCTACCATTTTATTGTATTCAGAAACAAAGACACACTGCTTGACAGTGTGACGAAATTTCACCCTAAAAATAACGTTGAACACATCAGGATCATGCTCCATGGACCAGTAGGATCTGGAAAGTCCAGCTTCATCAACTCTGTCAGCAGTATCTTAAAGGGGAGAATGACCCAGTTACTCCAAAGTTGCACCAACAAAGTATGTAATACATTGTGTTGCAGTATACCTACTAGTGAAAGTAAATTGTCATGTACTTAAACTATACTTGCTCTGCTTAGTAGGCCTATATTGTATCATATACATTAAAATGTGTAACTGTTAATGTACAAACAAAAACAGTAGTCTGACAAGTATAATAATGTAAAAATAAAGACACCAGCAGCAATTCTATATCCTGATCACGAACAGTGAGACAAATCATTAGGTGTCACCTTTTACCTTTATCATTTATTTATGATATGAGGCGCAGCTTGCATAGCTAGTTCATGCAGACAACTCAGGGGGCTTCCCTGATCAGGTCATCAGTCACTAGGGCTGTCTTCGACTCAGGATTTATCAAGTCGACTCGAGTCGCGGGGGTTAATCCGAGTATCCGACGCGTCGACGAATCGTTTGTTTATTAAAAAAAAGTTGTGCTTTAATGACTGGAGAGGAGGCGCGACACATTGATAGAGTACCGGTACAACAGCTGTTGTAAATCACATATGATTGGTGGATTCTCTGCTTTGAAATCTGCCTGGTTGTAATGATTTTATGCCTCTACAAGGCTAAAGGAACAGGGCTAAATCGCTAGCATGCTAACGCTTC
Source organism: Nannobrachium achirus (assembly GCF_963921795.1). Classification (NCBI taxonomy): domain Eukaryota; kingdom Metazoa; phylum Chordata; class Actinopteri; order Myctophiformes; family Myctophidae; genus Nannobrachium; species Nannobrachium achirus. The sequence continues at coordinate 3,088,535 of NC_137813.1, read as the reverse complement.
AGCCCCGTTCCTTCAGAAAGAAAAATACGAAAAACAAACACCAATGTAGGCTAAAGGTAACACTAATGTAACATCACTGCGTCGATGCAGAACGGCACACGGCTGCATCGCAATGCAAGCAAATTGTCGTAATCTAAAACTTTTTAACTCATCCAGAGCCCAGGACATTAACGGATTAGGGGGTCCAGAGTGCCCCCTCCCGGCCCCATTAACGGCCATTGTCTTATTTTGAAGGCCAGAAGTCTAGACCGGAAGTACTTCCGGTCTGACGTCATCGGATCCTGCGACGGAACCGATCATTGTTTACGTGGTGCCATGCTGGATTGCATAGGAGCGTTTATACATGTGTTTTATAAGCGAGCATCTGCCTCCATCTTCGCTTCTAAAGTGTTGTTTTGAGATAATGGACATTAAAGATGAGATCGGCCGTCCACCTCAATGTTATGGGATGACTATTGTGTGCTCGTGGAGCCGTGATGATGACAAATCAGCGCGGATTTCGTCTCCGGAGCGTCGGCCATTGTACTAGGTATTTTTACTCGCCGTTACAGTAATGTATTACTTTTCGAGCGACATCACGCATTCGGCACTATACGTACTCTAGTACTTATCGCGTGACATCACGTGAAAGGCACTAGATGAGTTAAGAAGTCCTCTACTCCACCGCAGTCCTCAACCTTAGACCACCACCACAGTGCCACACTCAGCGGCAGTGAGTGAAAGTGAAAGCACATCGCGCTGCTGCTTCTTGGTCTGCTCTAACAAGTAGAATAACAACACGTCGACGCATTTCCTCTCAAAGCGGTTAACTTCAAAATAAGAGCTCCTTGTTATATGATCAAGGCAACTTTCAAGTCATGTGAAATGGTTTTATTTTTTAAGTCTAGTTGCAAGCAGTAGGAAGTATGGACTAAATAGGAAGTACATGACAGTCCAGCGCTCTCATACTGCACCGGTGTGATAAAAAAAAAATCAAAAAAATCCGGGGGCTTAAAATGACGCGTCGATTCGTCGATTTTTTTAAGACAGCCCTATCAGTCACATGATCTCTTCACCTGATCAGGGCGGGTATTTAAATCCCTCTGCCTACCTCTTCATTCTGGCTTTTCTCCTGGCTGTGCAGCTGCCCTGCTCAGTCTCTGCTGCTGCTCTGCTTGCTCTTTACTGCTGCTGATGTTTTGCAATCCCACCGCCTCCCCAGCATCCACCTGTAGGTTCTGTTTCTACATCCCCCTTTGGGGTCTTAATTCATTCCCTGTAATTCTATTTGGTAAATAATTCTATTTGGTATATAATAACTTATCTAAAATGTTTATACTTACAGGGAATGATTAGAGACAGAGTCTTCATATATCATGCTCAGTAATTGCTCAGTGAATGCTCAATAAAATGTATTCTAAATTAATCCAAGAGTTGTCTGCCTGAACTATATTGTGATATAGTTGCTAGAATTCTTGGCTATAAGCACTGTCTTATATATATATATATATATATATATATATATATTCATATTTTACAGTATAAAACCCATAACATCAAACAAGGACACTTCGTGTTCAATGACATCATGGGCCTTGGGAGTGAGACAGGAGTTCGTGAAGAAGACATTCTATTGGCTCTGAAAGGTCATGTGAAGGATGGCTACACGGTAAAATAACTACATGTCTCACTCTCTCATTAACATGTGTCAATGATAGCATGTCATTATTAACACAAATTAAGCATTTAAACCATATTGTATGCAAAGCTAAATTATTGTCCTTCTACAGTTCAACCCTGTAACAGCGATGCCACATGATCATCATCTCTACAACCCTTACCCCACTCAAGAGGACCAAACCCATGTTCTGGTTCTGGTCATTCCTGCTGACCAGATGACCTCTTCATCCATAGAGTCTATGAAGAAGATGAGAGACATTGCAGCTGGTATAGGTAAATTAATGTTGTTTGTTTTCACATGGTTATTGACTTTTTGTTACTAAAACAAACAAGCAAAAAATAATAATAATAATAATAAAAAGGAGAAAACTCGATTAAATGAATAATATTAGCATGATTAAGAACTATATTAGAATGATTGTGTATCAGTGTCATTTTCACTGTAGAAGGTTGGGATTAAAATGACTTGTCGGGCTAATGTCCCTTCATCGGATTTGTAGGCTGAACATGTTTCTGCACTTTTGCCAGGCGTTCCACAAATCTGCATTCTCACCAAAACTGACAAGGCCAGTTCTTTGGTGAAGGAAGATGTAAAGAATGTCTACAAAAGCAAAGCCCTGAAGGAAAAGGTGAATCTATTGGAGGTTTTATACCATATTATTAAACCACCTGTTGATCTCTGTTGAATGTTAAATACATTTTATCCTCAACACAGATGAAGGACGTCCATGCCACAGTGGGGATTCCAGTGGACAGCATCTTTCCTGTGAAGAACTACCATGATGAAATTAAACTGGATGATGTCATTGATGTTCTGATTCTGGAAGCACTGCAACGCATGATTAACTTAGGAGACGACTTCATCAACAAGATGGATATATCCTGTTGATGAAGTCTATAGACTGATCCATTGTTATCAGAGTAACTGAAAGCTTTAAAGATGATTGTTTTATGTCAGCTTCATTTAGTCAGGACAGCGAGGTCAGATGGTCAGAGAAACAGGGTGCCTCTTTGACATGAGAAACTATCTGACCGTGCAGATCTGGAAATACGTAAGTCAGGTATATGTCAAGATCAAAGTAATGCTTTAATGATCCATGTTTATTGATTCAGCATCTATAATTACATTTATGTAACATGTCAATGACAATATATATATATATATATATATATATATATATATATATATATATATATATATATATATATATATATATATATATATATATATATATATATGTATGTTGCATAACTTCACATTTAAGCTTTTGTTTTGTTTTACAATTTGACTGACTGGTAAATGAAAAGGCATTAAATGACTCACTTATGTTAAATATATGTCCCTCGTGGTGAGTCTATCCATAAAAACATGGTATTCGTCTAGGACGAAGGCTCTGCATCCTCCTGGGGCAGGAACCATAGATATTAAAGGCTAGATGCCTCATCCGCCCTGAGAAGGTGGCGACTTCTTTCTTTCTTTCTTTCTTTCTCGTTATGGGGCTGTTAAGTATGACATCATTTTGTAGGCAGAGGAGAATTTCTGCCCCCAGTTTCCGTGAATATTTTTACTATTTACCCATTTTTCTTCTCTTTGTTGTTGAAAGGAAAGTGTTAGAATTATACTTTAGTCGTTATTTTTGTCTCGGATCTGTTGAAACAGCGAGGGACAGAAAATGCTCTGGGGGCATTGATTGATTGATTGAAGAATTTATTAGAAGTTTGCAATAGAAAAAAGTACAGTTTCCTGACAGTACAAATCACTGGTACAAGGTCAACTAAAAGGAGATCCTAGAAAGCCGAGGCTTATTTCCACAGGAACCACACTTTAAGTATCTCATATAACATTGAAAGACAGAGGAATAGAACATAGTACTTTATCTAGGATAATATCAATTTCAAAAGCATAACATCAAATACAAAGGCAGAGAAAAAAAGGGGAAAAGGGGGGGGGGGGGAGCATGGGGGCTTAGTCTATTTACAAGTCACGGGTATTAGCTGTCCTTTAAGGCTTGTGGAAGGGCGTTCCACATGTTGATGGTATAGCAGGAGAACGAGTTATAGCCTTGTTTAGTGTTAAATCTACGTTGATGGTTAGTGGAGCTGCCTCTGGTGGTGTGATCGTGAACATCCTTGACCTTTAAGAAGTAGTTTGCCAGGTACATGGGTATCTTGGAGGTGTAGTGTATCTTGTACACCAGGCCCATTGCAAGATGCTGTACTCTGTCAGCTACTTTGAGCCACCCCACGCTTTTGTGGTGATGATCGGTAAGATGGGTCAGAGGAGGGAGACCAAGCACAAGCCTAATTAGTTTGTTTTGGGCTGTTTGGAGCTTTAACTTTAAGGCAGCTGGGGTGTCGCGATACCAGACAAGGACTCCGTAATCAATGAGGGGCCCAATAAGAGCATCTCCTAGTGTCTTTCGGGATTTAATATTGATCAGCGGGGCAACCCTTTACAAGAAACAAATTCGTTGGGTGACATTATTGATTACCTTGGTGGTCATTTTTTCACTGGATAGGTTAGCCTCCAGGATGCAACCCAGGTAGCAGATGTGTTTTTTTTTCTTTCTATCACAGTGTCACCTACTTTAATTGTGAAGTTCTCAACTAGGCTAAGTTTCTGACTAGATCCAAAGAGGATACATTCAGTTTTGCCTAAGTGAATTGAGAGTCTGTTGTCATTGAGCCAGGTGCAGATTTTGTTTAGTTCACAGTTAAGGGCCTTTTCAACCTGCAATATGTCTCTGCCTGAGACTAGGAGAGCCGAGTCATCCGCGAACAGAAACAGATTGCAGTCACAAGCAGATGACAGAGTTCTCCTCTGCCTACAAAATGATGTCACGGCTTAAAAGCCCCATATCTAACCTTGGAGGAGGGGCTTTTTTTTTTTGCTATTTGTGCAAAGGAGAAACAAAGGCCTCCCCAGGAATACCATAGACACATTTTAAACACATTATATCCTAGTATGAAGCCTGTATGTTAATTCTATCACCCACTTGTAAACCTGTGATGTGACAATAAAGAGTGAAATGTTCAATCCATCTCCATATCTGTCATTAGTCATGTTTCCATAAACATATTCGAATATAGGAAGCGAATTATCAGAAATGCGCATTAAATTTAGCCTGTTTCCATCTGCGGGTGTCATTCGAATTAGCGACGGTTGCAAGAGCCAACTCTCACTGTCCAGCTGCAACACACAGAATCGCTCCCTCCCTTCTTGCCCACCACTGGTTCTGTCGGAGGTTGTCTTTGCACAACAGTTCTGTAAAGAGCTACAGCTGGCAGCCTGGCATGTTGTGAAAACGGGAGGAATTGACACACCTCCAGTGTCACTCCGTGTGTAACAGCAACCGCTTTGTTTTGTGGGCTAACGCTATACAATGGACGTTAACTATGAAAACTATTGAAAACTAAACTACTCTGTCTACTCTGTCTGCCACCTTGAAAACCACCAGGGTTAAAGCCCGCCAAGAGCCATGGTATAACTCAGATATTGCCGAATCAGCTAAACTCAGAGACAAAAAATACGATGAAAAACTAAAGTGCTGCAAAAAGCTCGAGAAAAAATTCAACCCTGACCTCAAAATCCAAATCAAACATCTTACTGCTCAGTGCAAGAAACTTAGAAACCAGACAACCGCCTTAGTTAGATCCGCCAAAAAAAAACTACATCGACGACAAAATCGACGAATACAAAAACAAACCACGAGACCTATGGAAGTTGCTTAACAACCAATTAGGCTTAAAACCTAAAACCATATGCCACAACATAAACATCAAAACGGACGCCACTCTCATTTCTGACAAATGTGAAGTGGCTACCCATCTTAACAAAACCTTTACCACCACAGCCCGTTCACTGGTCGAAAGACTGGTCGCCCCATCTGGGCGGTATGGTGTAAAATTTGTTAAGAAATTCTACAATAAACTGGGCGTCAGAAAAGACAGTTTTAAACTTTGCCACAGTGACAACTGATGAAGTGTTTAAAAAATTGAGCACCCTACCTCAACACAAGGCCACTGGCCTTGATAAAATTCCAGCTAGATTTCTCAGAGATTAAGCCGCCACCATTGCTCCAATCATTACCCGCATAATTAACCTTTCCATCGAACAGGGTCATGTCCCCCAGGACTTCAAACTAGCAAAAGTAACCCCCTTGCATAAAAAAGGTAGCAAACTAGACCCCAGAAACTACCGCCCCGTTTCCATTCTTAGCTCCATATCCATAGTCATGGAGAAAATAGTCTACGAACAGATTGCAAGATATCTCGATGAGAATAATCTGATTTACGAGTTCCAATCTGGATTCAGAAAATCTCATTCCACTGACACATGCCTTCTCTATTTGACTGACCAAATCAAACGTGAAGCGGATGACGGCAAATCTTACCTGGTGGGGAGGGAACAGGTGGTGGAGATTAACGGTACCCTGTCCCCCCCCCCCCCTCCCAGTAAGCTGTGGTGTTCCTCAATGTAGCATACTGGGACCTCTGTTGTTCCTAATATACGTGAACGACATGGCATCTGCTTGTGACTGCAACCTGTTCCTGTTCGCGGATGACTCGGCTCTCCTAGTCTCGGGCAAGGACCACTTGCAGGTTGAAAAGAAACTTAACTCTGAACTACGTAAGATCTGCACATGGCTTAACGACAACAAATTATCAATTCACCTGGGAAAAACTGAGTCCATCCTCTTTGGATCAAATCATAACCTCGATAACTTCACAATCAAAGTGGGTGACAAGGTCATAACACGAAAAAACGAAATATCTTACTTAGGATGTATCCTTGAAGCTAATCTTTCCAGCGAAAAGATGACTTCTAAAGTAATAAATAAAATCAACCAACGAACTCGTTTCCTACAGAGGATCGCCCCAATGGTCAATTTCAACACACTGAAGACCATAGCTGGTGCAATAATCCAGCCCCTCTTTGACTACGGAGTCCACGTGTGGTATCGTGACGCCCCACAAGCCCTAAGAACTAAACTCCAAACAGCACAAGATAAACTAAATCCCTATCAGACTCACCTCACCGCTACTCACCAGTTAACTCTTATTGTTAAGAGTTCCAATGTTCACCAATGTTCACCGAATGTTCGGCACCGCCGGCGGCACGACGTCCAGTGTGCCGATCCCGAATTAATGCGGCTTTTTTAATGAATGAATAAAATGATCCGAGGCCTACTGAAGCCCCGGCCTAAATTTTCCATCCAGTGACCGAGATCCGGCCGCCCCCCGGCCGGCCGTTAACGAGTAACGCCGCCGCGAATCTCCGCCGAATCCAATGCAAACCCACATCTTTGAAGGTCATTTTCTCTGGATTGTGTTCTTAGGGAGGCGGCGCGAGGTTTATTTACGGCGAAATCGCCGAAAAATGATCTTTTAAATGAGAAAAAGCTAATAGCTATTTTGTAGCCATTTTCATCCGGGACCTTTTCATGACGTGCACGAACGTGAGCACGCGCGTCACTGCAACTTGAGTCCCCGGATGCTAATACGCTCGCCTATGGGAGATACCCTGGCATTCTTTGGCGCCCTCTAGGGGCTGGCACTGGAAGGGTTAAGAGTGGGGTGGCTCAGAGTAGATGACAGAGTACAGCAACTTGCAATGGGCCTGGTGTACAAGATACACTACACCACTATGATACCCAAGTACCTGTCAAAATACTTTATAAACATTAAGGATGTCCATAATTACAACACCAGAGGCAGCGCCACAGATCACTTTCAACCCAGAGTCAAAACCAACAAAGGGTCAAACTCTTTTTTCTGCTATACCACCAAAATGTGGAAAGCCTTACCGAAGGCCATAAAGTAGTGTGGATCACTAGCATCCTTTAAAATTGCCCTGAAAAACCACTTACAGGCAGCAGCCGTTCGCAACTGGTAAAAAAACTAACCTAGCCCAACCCTACCCTCCCCTGCCACTTCTTTGTATATACTTACTGTTTGTTTAGACTTACTGTTTTCCTTTTTTTGTTCTCTCATTTTATTTTTATTTACATATCTACTGCATAGTACTGTGTTCTATTCGTCTGTCATTCAATGTTATATGAGATACTTTAATGGTTTCCTGTGGAAATAAGCTTAGTCTTTTTATGGATCTCCTTTTAGTAGACCTTGTACCAGTGAACTGTACCGTCATGAAACTGTACCTTTTCTAGCTTTGCTTTGGATCAGATTGGAATAGGAACTGAGAGTTGAGATTGAGAATATGGTATTTAGTAAAAAATATGCGACGGGAAAATGTCTCTGGCTTATTTTGGCTTGGTTTTGCAACAGTAGCAAACTATTCTACAACTCCCTCAATCTTACCGACAGCCAGGGGCGACTGAACAAAACTGAGCAAGTCCAGTTTTCCAGTTTTCGGTCGATAACGTTCCCGACCCGCTGCCGTCATGAAACTGTACCTTTTCCTATGCAAACTTCTAATAAAGTCTTCAATCAATCAAACAAACTCTGATCAAAATCAAGCAACACTCTAGTCTAGAGGACAGTAGCCCACCTTTCAGGTAGGCTATAGGTGATGATAGCCCAAATCCCCTCCCCTGCCCAGAACAAAAGGCGAAAGGCGAGCAGAATTCAATTTACATCCCAATGAATGAACGAGCTGGCCGCCTTCCCCAGCATACCAGTGAAAGGTACGGAACGGGTTGAGCAACATTCTCCCAGTTAGCTGGGCTTTTGGGGTTGCCTGGTTAATAAACCAGACCGAACACAACACCCCCTGGTGGTAGTGGTGTTGTAGTACGGTCTGGCACCGATCCATTGAGATTCCATTTCCTCAACCAGCTTCAAGGGTTGGCCAATCAGGGAAGTATGCTTGGGGCATGTGGTTTCTGTAAGCTTGGGGCATATGGTTTGGGGCAAACCCCAGAAATGAAAACTCTTCCTGAAATCCCAGACTCTCATCTCAAAACAAAGTGTGTGATATAGGCTGGCAACGCCAGGCAACTTTTGGGGGGCTGTAGAGGGGCTCTATTTAAAATTTTCGGCAGGACGGCAGGACCTGATCCAAAATAAATATATGGCGACCGCCTTTTCGCCTTAATGTGCGGCACGCCAGTGTTGTGTAGCACTGCCACTTTAATTATAGTGCATTTAAGGGTTGGCAGGTTTGAGGCCTCTTGTCTGGCCAGAAGCCTCATTTGAGTGTTTGGAACCTGGAGGCATGTGGTTCACAGCCTGGTACTTGGTAAGAACCTGAAACAAACATTGATGTTTGATCATTCATTTTACTTTAATTACTTACTCTAATTCCATTTCTATGTTCATTAACACTACTGCTTTATATGCATAGGCAATCTGCTACTAGTTTGGTGCTCTGGTGCCTTGTTTAGTTGGCAGCTAACTACTTTTCAGAATATAGTTCTCAGAATACAATCTTTCAGTAGCCTAAGCAACAATAAAGGATGCTGAACTTACTCTCTGCTATGTGGGACACACTTGGAGCTTGCACACTGCCTGGTTCTGTATCTTAATTCAACAGCTACACACCTTCAGGTGCAATGGCTGCCTTTATCCCAGCCTGTCTTTCAACAGTTAGTGCTGTTGCTATCATGAATTCTAATAATTCTGCTAAAACTGCTGACTGCTTGTCAATTATGCTTCAGCTAATGCCACTTCCACTATCGGCCATGTCAACTGCCGCTACAGTAAGGTTAATCATAATGAATGGGCAAATGCTAGCAGCATTGCTACTACAGCTTCAGTTTGCTTCTACTCGGTCTACTGCTTTAACTCAGTCGGTGCCGTATGTAAAGTGGGACCTCTTATATTGCCGTTTCGCCAACAAAGGGTTAAAGAAATAGTGTGCACGCTGGTGCACACATTCGTGCACAGATCATGCACTATGCATGTGCATGCTTTCACAGCTTTCAAACAAAAAAATCCGCTTGGAAATCCGTTCAGGCATTCAGGAGAAAGCAGCCCTTATGTTTTCTTCAAATGTAAACAAACATGGCTGCCATGTTTGAAAGCTGGGGTTGGTATAGGCAGGCAAGGAGTGTGTGCGCAAAATTTGGCATGGATCGGGGCAACGGTTGCGGAGATATGAGCAGGGCAAAAGTGTGACGTGTGACTGACTGACTGACGGACGGACAGCCGGTGGAGGTTTTGATAGTAAATGCGACCTGACTGTCGCAATGAGGTTACTCAAGAGTCTGCTAATGCTGCATACTGCATTGCAACTTCAGCTAATGCTATACTCTACAATTCATGCTTCTTGACTGATCAGTATTATGCTAATGCTACAAATGCTACCACCATGACTGCTAATAGCAGCTAATGCTACTTCTATTCAAGCTGCTGCTGCTAACACGACTGCTAATCATTTAGTCAATCTAATGCTACTTTTACTATGACTGCTGCAATCAAGACTGCTAAACATTACAGCTACGCTACTTCAACCTCTGCTACAATGAGGTTGGTCAAGCTTAGTCTCTTTGCCGACTGCTTGCACTTCAACATTGAGGTTAGTCTGATAACTACATTCTGTAATGCTACTACAGCGTCATTGCTACTACAGTTTCATTATTTGCCACTAGCTTCAGCTAATGGTGTAACTGCTGCAATCATGAGCAAAGTCATGATAATGCTGAAGCTGCCATATTAAATCAGTGCCATCAACACGATGGTCATGGGAGCGAGTCGCTGTTGCGACGTTCATCTTTCGGATGAACGGGCGTTCGCACAAGCGAGATTTCCCCGATGGTCATCTTTAATGCAAGTTGCCAAACTAATACTATAGTTCCTCGACTAAATCTTCTGCCATAACACAATGGTCATTATAATGCCAAAATGCTGGACTAATGCTCTGTCTGAGTCGAGGACGAAAGACCTCAATGTAACAAGCACTGATTTTTCTTGGCGTAATCCCATTAGTTTGACCTTGAATCAGACCTGAACTGCGCTGCTGCTTTGAAAACTTTAATTTGCATAGGACTTGGAATCCGCTGCCATTAACTCGATAGTTATCTAAAGTGGCTGAAAATTCCCCTGTACTCCTTCTATAAGGGGTAGTACAAACCATGACCATGTTTTTTCATAACTTTTAAGGTGTCTCCACACCAAACAGCCTACAGGAGACTACTTCTGACTGTACACAGACTGCAAAGAACTGCAAAAAACTAAGCACTTTTATTCTTTCAGACGACGCCGACTGTAGTTACTGTATGGCAGTGGGGCCAGGTCTGCTCGTTATAAGCAACGTTGATTCTGTTTTCCTATAATGTTGCTAGTTGTGGGTTGCTTTTGTTTGGGCTTGTTTCTGAAGTGTAGTTGCTTATTTGGCCTTGCTTTCAACATTATCTTATAAAATAACTAATGTAATAGAGCTCAGAGGTGAAACTGGTCACTGCTTTTGGGCTTATTTTCATAGACCTGGTCGCTTATTTCACTCACAGAATCTGGCAACCATACCCGGAGGCACTGTGTGTTCTCCGTGCAGAGGAGAAGGAGAAAAAAAAGAACAACAACAACATGGGGAGCTGCTGCACTATTTACTAGCTTTGCTTTGGATCAGATTGGAATAGGAACTGAGAGTTGAGATTGAGAATATGGTATTTAGTAAAAATATGCGACGGGAAAATATGCGACGGGAAAGTCTCTGGCTTATTTTGGCTTGGTTTTGCAACAGTAGCAAACTATTCTACAACTCCCTCAATCTTACCGACAGCCAGGGGCGACTGAACAAAACTGAGCAAGTCCAGTTTTCGGTCGATAACGTTCCCGACCCGCTGCCGAAAACCTGACGATGAGCTCCCGTTCGGCAACCGACGCTATCCACCGCCGATTCGCGGCCGAATCGGTTTGGTTAAAAGTGCCCTTTACTTGTCCTCTTCATGAAATGGATGGTCAGTAGTTTTGCTTTTACTGCAAAAGTCATGAAATTGATCCATGAAGGGACTCACCACATAGGCAAAAAATGCCTACCCTGAAAGATGGAGTTCCAAGTCAATCTTTTGTAATTTTCTATTGCTGGTTGTTTTTACCTCATACTTGCACAGATGGTCTACAGGTAAGCGTCCTTACAGTCCAGAAATATCCCCACAAGTTAATCATACACCATTCCACTTACTAGTAGGGAAGGAGCCCGAAACAAGGGCCTACTACAAACTTGATATCCTGGTATCAATAAGCGTTGGGCTTATCAAGCTTGTTATTAAGCATAGCGGCCCATGACATCATGTTTAAATAATCAAGACAAGAGGCGATCAATACATTGTTACAGTACTATTCATAATATATAGCCATTAAACACTTACTGCACACTAATGAATGATTTTTTTAAAGATACTAAATGATAATATCTTTTACTTTAGTCAATTCTCATCTTCATAGACAAACTCACAGTCACAACAAATATTACAAATCAAACTGTGATATGATTTGTATCATTATCATTATCATGATTTTTTATTCTAATTATCGTATTTTATTATTTCATACAGTTTTCACGGTGTTTGACAAAGCTTCATCTGTGAGAAGTCCAAATAAATAACACTCGTTGAGACCATCCGAATTGTATTCATTCAAAACTGAGGGGCCGCTACAATGTGAATTGAATTGCCTTTAATGGTCAATTAGGGGCCACAATGTTGAAGCCATTTGAATATTATGTATTGTTATGAATTATGCCTGACCATGATATGAAATATTGTGTTTTTTATTAGTGTGCACTATAAATATTGTGTTGTTATTATTGTTCACTTCACTTTACCGTGTAGGGGTGGTTTGGTCTTAGTTTTAGTTTATTTTAGTTTTGTAATTTAGTTTGGTAAGTAGGTTCAGTAAATTATACTTTTATGTTGTTAGGGGTTTAGTTTAGGGCTATTTTTCTTTATTAGATTAGAACATTTTGGATAATGTAAACCTACACCCTGAAGTTCAAGAAAAAAAAAAGAACAAAATTCTTGAAAAGTTGTTGTCCTCCATTATTTTGTAGCTATCCCTACCCTAGACAGGGGGCGTAACAGTTGTATTGTATGTTATTGCTGCTATTGATTATGATGATGATCAGATAATGGTGATGTGATTCCCTAGAGGGTGACGTTACTAATAAGGGTGTTGTCACTTTGTGATGAGGGACAGGTGACCAGCTGTTCACAGAGCTGCAGGGCAAACACATTTTCAACCACAGATATACGTTAGCACATATTATAGAACAAGTCCTATACAAATCTATTGTATAATTGTACAAATCTGTTCATATGTCTGTTGTTAATAAATTACATTAAATGATATACAGAATGTGCGTGCATTGTTAATTCTGAAGACGTTCTAACAATTGCTGTGCCGCCTCTGGGCGACTGATGATAATAAATGTATCTATCTATATAATGGATGTGAATCACTGGTTTCTTTCAAAACTGGCCTGATTATTTTTTATGCAAACATTTTGTTACACAGACAATATTATAGGCTATACTGTTTGCAACATTGTCATTTAAGGTAGCAACATTCATAAGCACATTGGAGTTTTAAAAGGTTTTCAGTACTTTATGTCAACTATTTTAATGTCTTATTCATGCTTATTTAAATAATAGTTCAAAGCAGCATGAGTTGAGCAGAGAAAGCAGCAGCAGCATGCAGTCACACTTCATCTCATAAACCTGTAACAATTGGATCATTTATAACATGGACAAAACAATGACCGATATGGAGAAGGACTGAACATTTCACTTTGGATCAATCTTTATTGTCACATCACAGTGAAATAAGTATCATTAATACATATTATTATTGTTTTTCTCTGCACTCTGTTAAGTGCATGTAATACACAATGGATCAAGCCGATACTGTCGGTGAAAAAACAATCCCTTTTTAACAGGTTCCTGCTCTGGGAGAATGCAGAGCCTTCGTCCTTCTGCCCCCCCCCCCCCCCCCCCAGCCTGTAGGAGGCCTGCAGTGATGAATATCATTGACATGTTACATACATGTAATTATAAGATACTGAATCAATAACCACAGACCATTAAAGCTTTGATCTTGACATATGACTTATTTCCAGGTCTATCAAAGAGGTACCCTGCTGATTTCTATTTAAGCTTGCGTGTGTATTTATCAATCTCTGACCATCTGACCTCGCTGTCCTGACTAAACAAAGCTGACATGCTGTGAAACAATATCTTTAAAGCTTTCAGTTACTCTGATGACAATGATCAGACTTCATAGACAGGATACTAGCCTACATAATATCATCAATGAAGTCTTCTCCCAAGTTAATCATGTGTTGCAGTGCTTCCAGTATCAGAACATCAACGTCATTATCCAGGGCAGTTTCATCGTGGTAGTTCTTCACAGGAAAGATGCAGGTCATGGGAATGCCCACTTGCCTAGCGAATTCCTCCATCTGTGTTGAGAGGACAGATCAGTAGAAGATTGTCAAAATAAAATAACGGTTGATTACAAAGCAAAATTGCATTTTATATTGAGCAGACATTATTGAACAATGGAACAATCATATATAAAACGTCCAGTATTCTCACCTTTTCCTTCACAATCTTCATCAAGTAAACCTTTTTTATGTCCTCCTTCATGAAAGCATGGACCTCATCAATCTTGGTGATGACGCAGATCTGTGGAATGCCTGTCAAAAGAGCAGAAACATAAATACAAAAAAAAAAACAGTGGTTGTACAAAATACATGTATTTTATGTTCTTCTTTATTAATGTTTTATTATATGTCCTCAATAACAATAATAAAGGTAATAATAATAATATCTCAAATTTATATCTATATATTTACAAGGGGGGCAAGAGAGAACAAAATCAACTTTATTAGAGAAAAAACACTAAGACTAAAAATAAAAAACATTAAAAACATTAAAGACAAAGGGACAGTGGAGTTAGCTGGGGAAAGCAATATATAATACTCTTGAGTATTTGTATTTTGGATACTTGACTTTCACTCCACTACTTTCCAAAGGCAAACATTGCACTTTTGACTCCACTATATTTCTGGGAACAAGTAATGAACACCTTGCCTTAATTCAAATAGTGAAACATTACATTAGTGAATGTGGCCATTTTGGAAAAGAGCAAGTGTTTCGCATCCTTAAAAGTCCTACACCATGCAATTAAAAATAAATTATATAACATTCTGTGTGTCCCAAAAACGTTTTTCAAAAGGTTTGAGGCTAAATTACCACTCCTGAATACAGAGCCCCTGTCATTTCTGCCTGGCTTTCAGAGCATTTTCAGCTGCAGTACCACCTTGTCCTGAGTGGGGCTATTGAGCCAGATTTGGCCCCACACTCCTCCCCACTACAGCAGTAGCAATAGGTCCCGATTGTGATGTCACAATCGGGACCCAGACAGCCCGTTCTGAGACCTATACCTAGATCTGCCCATAAACTGAGAAAGACACAATGGTCAGAAATAGGACATTGTGTCGGGGGCACGGTGGCGCAGTGGTTAGCGCTTAGCCTCACAGCTAGAAGGTCCTGGGTTCGATTCCCGCCGGGGGACGCTGTGGGTGCTGGGGGCGTGTTTCTCCCTCCGCGTCATCAGCGCCCACACCCTAGGTGGGGTTGGCGATAGGGCCTTTCTGTGTGGAGTTTGCATGTTCTCCCCGTGTCTCCTAGGGTTGATACCCTCACAAAAACATGCAGTAATCCTGGTCTCAATAATGCCTCCCCCTGGCCAGCCGGGGCGCCTGATGGAGGGGAAAGGAACTGGTTGGAATAGCGCGTTCCTTCCACGCGCTAAGTCCATCCCGGGGAAATCCCTCCTGTCAGGTGAAAAGAAACAACTTGGACTACCCATGCATGAAGGAAGCATGAGGTCAGTCCGTTGTCTCCCCAGGCGCAGCAGAGGGAGTGCAGAGCCCAGGATTACATAGGCAATTGGCACTGGGTGAAAAAATGGGTTGCTAAATCGTGGGATAAAAATTATAAAAAAAAAAAAAAAAATAGGACTTTGTGAGGATAGAACTTGCTGGTGGGACACCAAAAAATACATACAAATTGGAAAAATTAAAGAATTCATGGTGTAGCCCCTTTAACTAATGTATGATGTCAGGACACCCTCTGTGTCGGTGTTGTGGCTGTGGTATTACACACATTTTAGTAAGCAATGTAGTGTAACTGGTATAAGGGTTCTGTCCCTTTTTAGTATCATAAATGCCATTCCCATTGATATTCGCTTAACCCTGGCCTGAGACATCCCAAACTAGCAAATTGTGTTGAATTTAGGAGGTCGATCGGGTACGACTCGGATTGTGCCCTGTAATAGTCAAATATGTTTGTTTTGGGAGGTCTGAAGCTTAGCAAAATGCAAGCAGACGAGTCGCAATACAACCGGTCGATTTGAACGAGGCCCAAAGTTAAATGTGTGCCATCAAAACTGTGGGAGGAGTAGCGGGGCAAAATAAAGTTTATCTGGAAAGATGGAAAGAAAGAAACATGTAATGAAGGTTTGTTATCAGAGAACCAAGTGCAGATTTCAAACCTGAGTGCTTCTTATTGTGTTTTGTCCAAACCCCAAACTATTGACACTGAGACATAGTCTTTCTTATTTAAATCTTAACCACACTAAGGGTTTCAAAATTTTAAGAAGACAACAAAAATGTGATGTTACCAATTTTACTGGCTGCAAGTCTGATGGTCCGTATCTTGTCTACGACTGCTTGGGATAGAACGGCCACTTGGTCAGCAGGAATGATACAAACCAGGACATGGACTTTGTCCTCTGGAGTGGGTTCACCGTTGTAGTAACGATCCTCATCTGATATCGCTGCTACCGGATTGAACTGAATCAAAATGTACAAATAAAACACCTATGTCATCATGATAGACAATTTAATTTCTCAATCATGTGTCATTAAATATGGTTAGAATTATTAATTAACATTAGTGAGTCATATAAGGGTGTTGGATGTGCAGTCATTTTACCGTGTAGCCGTCCTTTACATGGCCTTTCATGGCCAATTTGATGTCTTTTTTCTGGATCCCATGCAGTTCCTCAAGGCCCATGATGTCATTGAACACGAAGGGTAATTCTTGTGCTCCTGTTTTTATTTTATGGGTTTTGTACTGTAAAGAGAGACAGACAGAGACAGACAGAAGGAGAGACAGAGAGAGACAGAGAGACAGAGAGACAGACAGAGAGACAGAGACACAGAGAGAGAGAGGGAGACATGGTAATATGTCATGACCCTCGCACCCCTAGATGGATCAGACCTCTTCCCTAGCCTGGATGCAGCCTGTTGACAGCCCTATTGAACTGTGAATTTAGTTGAGTTCATTATTATTTAATTGTTTGTTTTTTTGTCGCATTTCTAAGACAATAATTTGAATGTACCACCATCCGGAATGAATTGGGGTAAATTGACTATAATTTAATTTTAGTCTTAGTAATGCGACAAATGCAAAAAATAGTCTCCATGGCATGAGTTAATCGGGGTCATGCTCAAGCTCCCTCAGCCCTATGTTCCCTCAGCCCTATGTTCCCTCAGCCCTATGTTCCCTCAGCCCTATGTTCCCTCAGCCCTATGTTCCCTCAGCCCTATGTTTCCCCCAGCCCTATGTTCCCTCAATTCCAAAATAGACCCTATGTTCCCTCAGCCCTATGTTCCCTCAACCCAAAAATAGACCCTATGTTCCCTCAGCCCTATGTTTCCTCAACCCAAAAATAGACCCTATGTTCCCTCAGACCAAAATAGACGGTGCCATGGCATTGGTCCGACATCTCATTGTTCCGATGTCCCATTAAGGGCGTCTTACTGGGCAAGGTCGCGCCATCTGTCTTGGCCACCAGTCTTGGCCATATATGGATTCTGTTGGTGTGGTTCCCCTAACAGGGCATCATGTGGGAATACCCATATGTGAACTTTTTTATATATCGGACCAGTTACCCATATATGGAGATCCCTGTTACCCATGCATTCACAGATATGGCCTTAATAACCAGTAAGACTCCCTAATCGGGAGATAAGCGACCGTCATGTCGCAGCGTGATTTTAGGCCAAAATGTGTAGGAGCAGTGTCCAAAAATGATGGTGGCGTTGAAAAAATCGGCCTGATGGTGGCGCTATATGGGACAGATCCATGTTGATGACATGAGTGTAGACATACTGTGTACCGATTTTTGCCTGATTTTAGGGCAAAATCTGTAGGAGTAGTGTCCAAAAATGTGTTATCAAAAATCGTCCTGAAGGTGGCGCTAAATGAGACAGATCCATGTTGATGACATGAGCGTAGAGCAAGTGTGTACCGATTTGTGTGATTTTAGGGATGAATTTGTAGGAGCAGTGTCCAAAAATGTATTAAAAAAAATTGGCCTGATGGAGGCGCTATATGGGACAGATCCATATTGATGACATGAGGGTAGACATACTGTGTACCGATTTGTGTGATTTTGGGGGGAAAAATTAGGAGCAGTGTCCAAAAATGTGTTTTGCAAGAATCTGCCTCATGGTGGCGCTAGAAGAGGGCCATGTGAGAATTGAGGGGTGGAGGTAGTGGTTTGGCAGTCAAGGAGTGTGCAGACACGCGGGTCCCGGTCGGTCGTAGGCCGTGTTACGGCATTTTATGTGCGCTGCAGTGGCGGGGGTCCTCCACTAGGAACCACTTTTGCAACCACTTTTGCATCCGTTCTGTAGCACCAGGAGTTGGTGGTCCCCGGGAATTCCCTGTGAGCAGCCCCGTTGGGGTGGTTATTTGGTAATTTTTTTACTATTTGGCAGGCGGCGGCAGGGGGTCCCTGGGGGTCCCTGGAGCTCAGGGGTGGAGGTTGTGGTTTGGCTGCCAAGGAGTGTGTGTGCAAAGTTTGGCATGGATAGGGGCAACGATGGCGGAGATATGAGTAGGGCAAAAGTGTGACGTGACGTGTGACGGACAGACTGACTGACTGACGGACTGACTGACAGACTAACAGATAGCCAGTGGAGGTTTTGATAGTAACTGCGACCTGACGGTCGCTATTAGCCTTCTTTCTGTGTTAAATAGAAAGTTATTTTAATCAGTTCTAACCGATTGATAGGGGAGAGGAGCCCAGCCGTGAATATGGGAGATTCATCACAGCGAATGAGGAGGCGACCAGACTGTGCGTACCAGTGTTGAACAGAGTAAGAGCACCACCACGGTCCAGACATCCGAAGGTTGTAGCAGCACGAGGCAGGATGGAGGAAGCACGACTCAACTTTGAGCGTGAACCAACAGAGGAGGGTCGCGAGACACTGAACGAAGCCAAACAGTCTCTCTTCAGCACCTACGACACCATCAAAGGGGAGGAAGTGATGGAAAGTGTGCGAAGAGTGCAGGCAGCGCAAGGTGAAAGGCAATACGGGGAGGCCTGGAAGGTAATAAATGAGATGACAGGGCGGAAGAGGGCCAAGGAGGGCCAGGTTGAGGGACACAGCCCAGAGGAGAGAGTGGCAACATGGTTCGACCACTTCCAAAGGCTCCTGGGAACATCAGTGGAAGAGGGAGAGGAGGAAAATATACCAACAGTCCTCCAGGGCCTGAACATCAACGATGGACCCTTCACAATCAGCGAGCTCGCCAGGGCAAAATCCACCCTGAGAGAGGGAAAAAGCGCTGGGCCAGATGGCATCCCTCCAGAGGTCTTGAAGAACTGCGACCTAGACGGGTCCATGCTCAAGCTCCCTCAGCCCTATGTTCCCTCAGCCTTATGTTCCCTCAGCCTTATGTTCCCTCAGCCCTATGTTCCCTCAGCCCTATGTTCCCTCAGCCCTATGTTCCCTCGTCTATTTTGGAATTGAGGGAACATAGGGCTGGGGGAAACATAGGGTTGAGGGAACATAGGGTATAATAAATTGTTAGGGAGTGAGGGAACATAGGGCTGAGGGAACATAGGGCTGAGGGAACATAGGGCTGAGGGAACATAGGGCTGAGGGAGCTTGAGCATGACCCCACCTAGACAACCTCATCCTAGACTTTTGCAACAATGCTCTACAGCACAACAAGCAACCTGAAATATGGTCTCTGTCTAACATCATCCCGGTGCCTAAAGCTGGGGACCTCTCAAAGCCAGACAACTACAGAGGCATCAGCCTGACATGTATCACTGCTAAGGTCTTCAACCGAATGATACTGAACAGGATACGGCATGCCATCGACCCTCACCTGAGAGAGAACCAAAATGGTTTTCGAGAGGAGAGAACAACCGTAGCACAGATCCTGGCATTAAGGAGATTAATAGAGGAGGTGAAAAAGGACAACCTAGCAGCTGTACTGTGCTTCATTGACTTCAAAAAGGCTTTTGATTCTATCCACAGAAGCAAGATGGTGAAGATCCTTGAGGCCTACAATGTCCCTCCCAACATTCTCCGGGCTATCGAGACCATGTACGCAAGAACAAGGGCCAAAGTGGTGACCCCAGATGGCAGCAGTGAGGTGTTTGACATCCGAGCTGGTGTAATGCAAGGAGACACCCTAGCCCCCTACCTCTTCATCATAGTTCTAGATTATGCGCTCAGGAAAGCCATAGGTGGACGAGAACAAGAGCTTGGCTTCACGCTAACACCAAGGAGGTCAAGGCGGCATCCCGCAGTAGTTCTGACAGACCTGGACTATGCGGACGACATCAGCCTGCTCTCCGACAGCATGGAACAAGCACAAGAACTCCTGAACAGGGTGGAGATAGAGTGTGCCAAAGTTGGTCTCAGGCTAAATGCTAAGAAAACTGAGGTTATCACCTATAACCTACCTGATCACTCACCTCTGTCAACAACAGAAGGAGCTGTGTTGAAGGAAGTCAAGGACTTCAAGTACCTGGGCGCATGGGTCGACTCAACTGAGAAAGACCTTAAAGTAAGGAAGGCACTCGCTTGGAGGGCCCTGAACGGCATGAACAGTGTATGGAACTCTAGCCTCCCCCGCCAAATCAAACTTAGCTTCTTCTTCGCAACAGTGGAGTCTGTTCTCCTCTATGGCAGTGAATGCTGGACCCTGAAGCCAACCCTGCAGAAGTCTCTAAATGGGTGCTACACTAGAATGTTGCGTGCAGTACTCAACATCAACAGGAGTGCACATGTTACCAACAGGAGCCTGTATGAGGGTATACCAAGGGTAAGCGAGAAAATTGCCACCAGAAGAATGAGACTAGCAGGACACTGCCAAAGACACCAGGAGCTTCCAGCCAGCAAATTGGTACTGTGGGAGCCAACACATGGGCACCGGTCGCGAGGACGTCCCACAAAAACATACGTGGACGTACTCAAGGAAGACGTAGGGACACAGAACACCAATGAGCTGGCCAGATGTATGGAGAACCGAGATGACTGGAAACAACGATGGAGGGCTCGTCTGAGGACGACCTAGATAGTTCTAACCGAAACGGATAATCCCTTGCAACATGATGTACACGTGTAAGTATCCCCAGAACATGTGCTTTCAACAGTGCACGTATAATTTGATGTTGTGGTTACCATCAACACAGGTGTAAAGAAAAATGTGTGGGCTGAGGGAACATAGGACCTATTAGGGGACTGCCCATAAGTCTGACATCTGACGTCCTGCAGGGTTAGGTTTAGGCATAGTTTTACTGACGTTAGGGTTATCATTCACCAGGTTAACATTAACCAGGTTAGCATTCACCAGTGCCATCAGGTTAGCATTCTTCAGGTTAACATTCACCAGGTTAGCATTCACCAGCATCGGCAGGTCAGCATTCACAAGGTTAGCATTCACCAGTGTTGTCAGGTCAGCATTCACAAGGTTAGCATTCGCCAGCATTCAAAAGGTTAGCATTCACCAGTGTCGGCAGGTCAGCATTCACAGGTTAGCATTCACCAGCGTTGGCAGGTCAGCATTCACCAGGTTAGTATTCGCCAGGTTAGCATTCAACAGCGTCGGCAGGTTAGCATTCACCAGGTTAGCATTCACCAGCATCGGACGAATGGGGCGTCAGAACAATGAGACGTCGGAAACAATGCCATGGGGGACTGAGATTTTTGGTCTGAGGGAACATAGGGCTGAGGGAACATAGGGCTGAGGGAACATAAGGCTGAGGGAACATAAGGCTGAGGGAACATAAGGCTGAGGGAGCTTGAGCATGGACCCGAGTAATCAATAGAAAAAGAGGAATGTTTGGGGTTAACTACTCCTTTAAGCCACAGTTAATTGTTTGTTGACGAATCTCAAGGTGCATGACATAGTACAGTATACTAAGCAAAAGCATTACATTACATACAGTACATTACTGAATATACTTTCACCTGTCAAAATGTATGACTTACTTGTAAGGTGAAGCTTGTACCACCAACATTATCCACATGTGCACCATGGGTCATTCTCCCTCGCAGGACGCTGCTGACAGAGTTGACAAAACTGGACTTGCCAGCTCCTATTGGTCCATGGAGCAGGATCCTGATGTGTTTGACCTTCTCAATGTGACGCTCCTTCACACTTTTAAGCAGTGCATCTTTACCTCTAACAAATTAGAAATATAATATAAATGGTATACTTACATTACATTTCAATTTACATTTTAGCATTTATTTTAGCAGTTTAATACCGGTATACAAATAGTGAATATATTATATTATGGGATTCATTTCCACTTGTCCCAGACAGTGGGTGGTACAGTGAGAGTTTACCATCATGTTATTGACATTATATTTGACTAGTAATTATCCAATAATAATTATCCAATAATCCAACAATAATAATCCAATAATCCAATAATCATAACATTAACATGGATATGCTGTTTATTTATATATATATTTTTCCAATGTTATTTGCTCCTTTAAAATGAACAGTGTTGCAACACATCCATAACGTTTCATGAAATAGTGATGAATAAATACCACAGTTTCACCACAATTTGTTATTTTTCTTACTTCCAGTCGATCCCCTTTCTCCATTCAGCTGAGGGTAAAACAATTCATGAAAAGAAGTAAGTGACGTCAAGCATTTGTCATGTTGCATCATAATTTCTATTATTCAATCATAGCAAAACATTGTAACGTTCTTACAATCAAATACAGGTGGAGGTGGAGCTACAGGTGCAGGTATAAACCTGTCCACGTACTGCACACGATCCTTGTACTCCACACGATCCTTGTACTGCACACGATCCACGTACTGCACACGATCCTTGTACTCCACACGATCCTTGTACTCCACACGTACTGCAGGTTCTTGTACTTTTGAATCTTCGTTTCCCATAACTACAAAGCAGGGATCATTATTCATCATGATAATATGTATGTTTCAAACAATGAACATATACCTATGGGTTCCAGGGAGACTGCAGCAAAATAAGCAGTTTAGTGAGAAAAAAAAAAAAAAAAAAGATTGGGTCATTTTATCGTCACCTCATGCTTTGGGGAACAACCCCAATCGTTGCTCGATTCGTTATTTAGATATTTGATACTCATTTTATCGGACACAGCCCCTTCCTATACAAACCCATTGTAACTGCAAACTCCATTTTAACCTTGTTAGGTTCATCGAAAACACCAGTCCTTGGTTCTGATGACTCATACTGCTCTCCTAATACACGTGTACACGTGGAGGCGTGTTTTTTCCATAACTTTTTTTCATTTATGTAATTGAAAATGTTTTATTGTATGCCCCCCCCCCCCCCCCCCAAAAAAAAGAATATATATAATATATATATATATATATATATATATATACATACATGAAGGAGGAATAAAAAGGAACACGTACCTCCTCTGTGTAGGTGTAGGTTGATGCTGACAAATTGAGACTGAGAGCAACTGCAGGCTTTAATGCACTTTCACTATGGCAGTTGTAACAAGTTATTTATACGTTATTTCCACGTGTCTGTGGTGTGTCAAACTGTGGGAGGACAGCGTAGGAGGAGGCGTGCCAAAGGTCTTACAGCAGCCATTTCTGCACATCAGATAGATAGATAGATAGATAGTCAGCGGGGCAGCGGTGCTTAGAGCATAGCACTCGTTACAGCAGTGGTTCTCAACCTGTGGGTCGGGAACCCAAGGGGGGGTCCCCAAATTATTTTGGGGGGTCCCCAGATGATTATGTGCAACACTGTTTTCTCACTCAACAGTAAACAAACCAACATAAAGTTTAAGTGTATAGAGGGTATCTAAAGTGACAATTTAAGGAGTTTTTTAATTCCTCTAAAATGACAAATTAGACATTGGCCAAATTGTCAAATATTAGAGGCAGAAATTGTGAAAATAGCCGATCTGCATGCTCACAACGCCTCGCAACACGAGGCGTTGCGAGCATACAGTATAGATATTTTCACAATAGTAGGCCTACAGCAACTTGCAATGGGCCTGGTGAACAAGATACACTACACCACTAAGATACCAATGTACCTGTCAAAATACTTTATAAGCGTTAAGGACGTCCACAATTACAACACCAGAGGCAGCGCCACAGATCACGTTCAACCCAGAGTCAACTCAAACAAAGGGTCAAACTCGTTCTTCTGCTATACCACCAAAATGTGGAACGCCCTACCGAAGACCTTAAAGGAGTGTGGTTCTCTAGCATCCTTTAAAATCACCCTGAAAAACCACTTACAGGCGGCAGCCATTCGCAACTGGCAATAACAAACCTAGCCCAGCCTCCCCTGACCCTCCTTTGTATTTACCTACTGTATATATTTTTTGCACTGTTTATTTTATCTTTATTTACTTTTTTTTTTTTTTACTATATCTACTGCATAGTACTGTGTTCTATCTGTTTGTCATTCAATGTTATATGAGATACTTCAATGGTTTCCTATGGAAATAAGCTTAGTCTTTTCTAGGATCTCCTTTTAGTTGACCTTGTACCAGTGAACTGTACCGTCATGAAACTGTACCTTTTTCTATGCAAACTTCTAATAAAGTCTTCAATCAATCAATCATAACCGTGTTATACAAAATGTAATGCCTCAACTCTTAGTGCTCGTCAGGGTTAGAGCAGTTCAAATATGATTCTTTTGGGGGTCGCGGCCTGAGTACTATACCTGCATTCCTCCATTCGTATGTACTCAAAGTGTTACGTTTATCATAATGAAAGTGAAACAGTCCATGCTTATAAGATAGTGTGTTTTATCAGTGACCAAGGGAGTGGTGCATATCAGATAAGACACAGTTCAAATGTAATAATTAATAATAGTTGATACGGCATTGAAGTGGATTGTATTATGCAAGCCACCCTTTAATTGTAAGGCC
Source organism: Nannobrachium achirus (assembly GCF_963921795.1). Classification (NCBI taxonomy): domain Eukaryota; kingdom Metazoa; phylum Chordata; class Actinopteri; order Myctophiformes; family Myctophidae; genus Nannobrachium; species Nannobrachium achirus. The sequence continues at coordinate 3,063,742 of NC_137813.1, read as the reverse complement.
TAAACCAGAGTACAGTACAGCTGAAAACATTTCAGTTTCAATTTTAAGTTGTTGTAAAGTAGTCTGGCCTGTCTACCAAATTCATGCAGTTTTAACATATTTCAGCACTGTGTGTTTCAAGTTTCAATTCAATTGTACAATGTGTGGCCCTTCACTCACTCTGTCGATGTCAGTATGGCCCTCTGGAAATAATGCTGCCCACCCCTGCTCTAACGTGAGCGTGTGCACACAACTCAGGAACAGAGTGTTTTCCAGGAACATTCTGCCCGATGGGGCCCAGCGTTCTGTGGAAAAACGGCCTACCGTTTCTTTACACTGTAGTTGTAGCGCAGACTTTGCCATCCACTTGAGTTTGAATGATTTAACTGTATCCTTAAAGTGTTTGGTGAATCATGACATAAAACCACAATAATGAAGACCATGAGAAGATGCAGAATTAATCATATACTGCACAACCACTATAAAAGCATGCAAGCACAAGATGGAGAAACACAGTACTTTTATCATCTGCCAGACAGCAACACAGTTAAAAGATGATCTCCTTGCCAACCTCAGGTCATTGACTTCAATAAAAGTCATGCTTCACTGCTGTCCTTTGACCACTGATAGTAACAGAATGTCGCCAATCAATCATCAACGGACGATGATAAGCAAAACCGAAAGAAGAAGTAAGACAGTCAATAGAATGAATGACTTTATTACAGTATTCCATGATAAGTGTATTGTGACCTTTCATGTTAGCATGAACTTAAAGCACCTCACTGAGGCTCTGGACAGAATGACACTCCATACACAGTAAATAAGAAGAGAGGTTTTGTGTCAGCAAAGGGTTTCTCAGTGGAATGCTAGACCCACAATCCACCCTGCTGTACAATTAATAGTAGCAAAAGGTAGCACATCCAAAACTTCAAAACGACGGAGGACAAAGAACTCAAATTTTCCCTTTTTTTTCAAATTGGCAGACAATTCATGCACAGTGTGTTATTCTTTCATTCATTCATCTGTAGGCATATATATATATATATATATATATATATATATGTCACGGTTTGATAGAGAAACAGTATGGTCGAGAAACGGAGCACTCGTCGTGCGGCACGGGGCGGAACAAGCGGTCGCCACAACAACGTCCTCCAGGCGGAGCTGCTCGATTGTCCACGACATTGCAAGCGGCGCAAAGGCCAGCGGACGAGTGGCCGCGAAGAGCGGGCCAGGGCTGCGCGGCCGGCGGAGCGCCGCGCGAGTTACGAAGCCGTGGTGAATGCAATCGTTATATTTATGCCCAGGACGTAAGGCCTGGGCAAGCCCACGATAAACGCCCTGTCCAAGTGACTACAACGGAGCGCTCCCTAGCTCATAGTAAGCTAATGGCTAAACACTGCCGAGCTAGGCTAGTAAATAAAGAAAGAGAGTCGCAAACGAGTGACGTCAGCGCCTTCACTAGTGAATGGCTGTCGTCGCCATCTGGTGGTGATTGGTGTGTGGTGAACGACAAAACAAGCGCTCTTACAATGAACGTACTGAGTTACCCAAACGTACTGTAACATATATATATATATAATCAGGTAGCTCTCGTGCACATCTAAGGTGGAGGTGCTGGGAGACGGTGAGTTAAGATTCTGTCTCTATTGGGACGCAACTCGAACGGCGCTGAATCGGCCAGCAAGGCCGAGATCTTCTTTCTGCCCTGTCCTGCGAGATCAACTCGCCCTCCCTCGAATCGGCTGAAACACCGTCGGGCAACGTAGAGCGAGCCCAACAGCAGTGCCTCTCGTGGCTCAAGTCTACTTCAGACTCTATCATCTTAACTGTTTTTATTTATTTTTTAAGGCCAACTATTTCCTAACTATTAAGGGGCTGTAGCCTGTAATCGATCAGTGTTCCTCCTTGCTGTTCTCACCAAGTGGGCAGAGTGTTTTCCAGGAACATTCTGCCCGATGGGGCCCAGCGTTGTGGAAAAACGGCCTACCGTTACACCATTTCTTTACACTGTAGTTGTAGCACAGACTTTGCCATCCACTTGAGTTTGAATGATTTAACTGTATCCTTATAGTCAATAAAATAAATTACTTTATTACAGTATTCCATGATAAGTGTATTGTGACCTTTCATGTTAGCATGAACTTAAAGGAGCTATAGTCAACTTTTTCATTGTAGGGCCGACACTTTGTTTACATCCTAGTCTATAGACTAGAATGTAAACAAAGTGTCTGTCTGACAATGGCCAAAATGATTATTTTATCATTATTTTACACTTTGTGTGGTCATTTTTGAATAGAAACACATATATGAAGCTTATTTTTTATAAAATATTTTCGAAACATTATTTTTATTTTAGCATCCGTTTTTCAAGAAAAAGTTGACTATAGCTCCTTTAAATCACCTCACTGAGGCTCTGGACAGAATGACACTCCATACACAGTAAGAAGAGAGGTTGTGTATCAGCAAAGGGTTTCTCAGTGGAATGCTAGACCCACAATCCACCATGCTGTACATTAATTAATGAGCAGTGGTGGCTGAGTGGTTAGTGTCCACACCTAGGACTCCGGAGGCCCCAGAGGTCGCAGGTACGATTCCCCACTCCAGCTACCACTGCTCCCCTTCCCCTTTGCGCTCCTTGTGGGCATCACTGGGTTGAGTTCAGCTGGGTCAAAGCTGATAAAAAAAGCAGCTGGGTTGGGCTGCGATATCTGAATTTCCCCAGCGGGATAGTATAAGTATTCATTATCATTAATAGTAGGAATTGAAAAAAATCCCTAAAAGCAGTGCATCCACTGGGTATGGAGATGGGGATAAGAGACTTTGTCCTCGTAGGAACCCATATATTGTATTGTCAAACGAAAAGAAATATAATGTTTCCTACTCTGTTTTAAAGAAAATAAAAATAAAATAAAAAGTTGGTCACAAAAAAAAAAGCAGTGCATCCAAAACTTCAAAACGACAGAGGATAAAGAACTCACATTTCCACTTTTTTTTTTATGCGTGCGTGCGTGCCAGACATGTGCAGAGCAGGTTGGCATTTATGAAAATACAGAACAAGTAGCATAGCCTACATATATTTCACTCAGTCACATTGCATGGCAACTCAAGAACGGTTGGCCTGCAAACCTATACGGCATTGGTACACGTAATCACACCACGTATGGATATAACCAGGCCGGCATGAGGTTGACTGAAAACTAACGTTCCCTTTAACACACACATGGGCAACACATGGCCCGGGGGCCGGACCCGCCCCATTGGCCATCTCAATCCGGCCCGCCAAGTCATCCATCCATCCATCCATCCATCCATCTGTAGGCCTATATGTATTGTCTTTATTTATTATCTGTGATAAATGGCTATATATTCCAATATTATGGTAATCGGAGGGTTTGGCCAATCTGGGAGGCCGCTGTCCACCGTGTCTCTATCATTTTAGCAGTTTTTCATGGCTTCCTAACTGTTAAGGGGCTGTTAGTAGCCTGTAATCAATCAGTGTTCTGTGTTCCAATCAGTCTTCCGCCCTGCTGTTCTCACCAAGCGGGTAAAAGATGATCTCCTTGCCAACTTCAGGTCATTGACTTCAATAAAAGTCATGCTTCACTGCTGTCCTTTGACCACTGATAGTAACAGAATGTCGCCAAACAATCATCAACGGGCGATGATACGTAAAACCGAAAGAAGAAGAAGTAGCACAGTCAATAAAATGAATGACTTTATTACAGTGTTCCATGATAAGTGTATTAGAATGACACTCCATACACAGTAAATAAAAATGTGTTTTATCAGTGACCAAGGGAGTGGTGCATATCAGCTAAGATACATATGTACTCAAACTGTTACGTTCATATCATAATGAAAGTGAAACAGTCCATGTTTATAACCTATTACAATGTGTTTTATCAGTGACCAAGGGAGTGGTGCATATCAGATAAGATACAGTTCAAATTTATAGGCTCATAATAGTTGATACGGCATTGAAGTGGATTGTTTTATGCAAGCCACCCTTTAATTGTAAGGCCTACACCAGAGTACAGTACAGCTGAAAACATTTCAGTTTAAATTTTAAGTTGTGAAAGCCTAACTTATTGTAAAGTAGTCTGGCATGTCGACCAAATTCATGCAGTTTTAACATATTTCAGCAATGTGTGTTTCAAGTTTCAATTCAATTGTACAATGTGTGGCCCTTCACTCACTCTGTCGAAGTCAGTATGGCCCTCTGGAAATAATGCTGCCCACCCCTGCTCTAACGTGAGCGTGTGCACACAACTCAGGAACAGAGTGTTTTCCAGGAACATTCTGCCCGATGGGGCCCAGCGTTCTGTGGAAAAACGGCCTACCGTTTCTTTACACTGTAGTTGTAGCACAGACTTTGCCATCCACTTGAGTTTGAATGATTTAACTGTATCCTTAAAGTGTTTGGTGAATTATGACATAAAACCACAATAAAGAAGACCATGAGAAGATGCAGAATTAATCATATACTGCACAACCACTACAAAAGCATGCAAGCACAAGATGGAGAAACACAGTACTTTTATCATCTGCCACACAGCAATATAGTGGCTAAAAGATGATCTCCTTGCCAACTTCAGGTCATTGACTTCAATAAAAGTCATGCTTCACTGCTGTCCTTTGACCACTGATAGTAACAGAATGTCACCACCCAATCATCAAGGACGATAAGCAAAACCGAAAGAAGAAGTAAGACAGTCAATAAAATGAATGACTTTATTACAGTATTCCATGATAAGTGTATTGTGACCTTTCATGTTAGCATGAACTTTAAGCACCTCACTGAGGCTCTGGATAGAATGAAAATTCATTCAGTGTCTGTTTTTGTATTTGTTTATTTTGCTAAAAAGCTCTATAGTATATTTCCGATAATCATTGTCAGCATAGTGAGTTTATTTCAATCATTTTCAGTCCCAGTATCTCCACCTTTTCAGTCAGGGGTTGGCAGTGTTGAATTCGTCCGGGGTCACGTGCCCCCCGCCAGTCCTGTAGCTCTTTCCTGAGCAGGGGTCGCGTGCCCCCCGCCCCCCTGCCAGTCCTGTAGCTCTTTCCTGAGCAGGGGTCGCGTGCCCCCCGCCCCCCTGCCAGTCCTGTAGCTCTTTTCTGAGAATGGGTCACGTGCCCCCCGCCCCCCGGCCAGTCCTGTAGCTCTTTCCTGAGCAGGGGTCGCGTGCCCCCCGCCCCCCGGCCAGTCCTGTAGCTCTTTTCTGAGCAGGGGTCGCACGCCCCCCGCCAGTCCTGTAGCTCTTTTCTGAGCAGGGGTCTCGCCTCTCATGCAAACGGACATGCATTGATGCCAAAACCCCCCAAGTTCAGCAACGCTTTAGTGTCACAACAGGGTGTTTTAACAAAGAAAGGAGCCTGTATGCATATCAATAGACCTGTATAATAGGAGGTGTTGAGCGACGTGCACGGGACGTCTCTAGATCAGGGGTTTTCAAAGTGGGTGACGGGGCACCCTGGGGTGCCGCGACGGCAGTCCAGGGGTGCCGCGAGATAATTTGATAATATTTGGAATTTATTTGGACACTTGAAAAAATATTTAGTATAATTTTAAACTTGAAGTACAAAGTTATTTTCAGTCAGTTCTAACCAAAATGGCTATTATCTCAACGTTTTCCTCGCAACATAATCACTAAAATATCGTCACTGTCGGGCAGAAACCTTGTATCTCCATGTTTCAAATGTGTATGTCTTTTGGTAAAGCACGGCCCTGCTTCATCAAACAAGACCGTCGCACAAAACTAGTGAAAACACAACGCCTCGGCATTGTGTGCTTGTAGATTGGCTGTTTTCACTAGTTTAGTACATTTTATAGATGATAACTACAAAACGGTTTTGGACATACAAGGTTTCCACCCAACAACGACGATATGCTATAAATATAAGGTGCCGGGAGTGAAAATGATAATGTAGGGGTGCCTCGGATTAAAAAAAATATTTATGGGGTGCCCTGAGACCAAAAGGTTTAGGAACCCCTGCTCTAGATAAGCGACCCCCCAAACATTGAATCACCAGTGCACCACTGGGGGTGAGGGAACTCATACAAGTTAGAGGATAAACAAGTGAATCTGGACCTGTATCTTTAAAATGTAATTGAAGCAGATACATGACCTTTGTTTTAGTTTTTAGTTTTTTTTTCTCTCCAAACTCACATAAGCCCACATAAATATGCAGACACCCCATTGGCCACTAGTGGTGTAAGAAACTAAGTACATTTACTTAAGTAATGTACTTAAAGGGATATTTCACTTTCAAAAAAACTTTTGGTAATTTTATCATCTAATCAGGCTTTTATGAACACCCTGAACAGTTTGTAATTAGCTTGATTGAATATTTAGATATTTGATGTAAATGTTACCAGGCCCTCCAGGCCAAGGGCCTCTCCCCACACACACCCATTGTAACTTCAGACTTCATTTTAACCATGATAGATTCTTTAAAAACACCCAATAATGTGTGTTTTTAATGAATCTATCATGGTTAAAATGAAGTTTGAAGTTACAATGGGTGTGTATGTGGAGAGAGGCCCTACCACTGCTCCCTGTTGAAAGTGGAATATCCCTTTAATTACAAATTTGAGATATTTGTACTTTACTTGAGTAGGCTATTTCCAATACTTTTACTTCTACTCTCGGATCCAAATATTGCACTTTTACTCCACTACATTTATTTGAAAACTTTAGTCTCTAGTTACTTTGCAGGTATAGGTTATAATATTAAAAAACATACATAAACCACTTTGACCCTATTTCATACCTTGGCTATTTGAAAATAGCCGAACTACAATCGATGTGAGCTTGCTATTTTCAAACATTGTGTACTTTTACTTTTGATACTTGTACATTTTGATGCCAACACTTTCATACTTTTACTCAAGTACATTTTGAATTCTGGACTTCTACTTGTAACAGAGTATTTCTATATTGCAGTATTGATACTTTTACTTAAGTAAAATATTTGAGAACTTATTCAACCACTGTTGGCCACTGTCTGAGGTCATCCAGGTCAGCCTGTCATAACTCCAAAGCTAGAATGCTCTAAAACTGAGCCCCTGCCACCTCAGTGTAAATATCAAATCTCATTTTAATTGTTATATTCAGTGTATGCTGTTACTGTTGATGTGTATGTAAACACATTAAAAGTATTTACCAGTCAGTCAACTCTCTGTGTCTTTGTTTTTGTCCTGGACTGGTAAGCACTGATTCAACTGATACGACTATATTATGTAGACAATTTAATTTACTGTACAAAAACAAGATGCATTCTTTACAAAATATAACAATGTTAACACATAGAAACATGGCAATATGGATGCACATGGAATATTGGTTTATTCAGTCAGTCAGTCAGTTACTTACTTAGTTTAGTAGTTTTAGTTAAAGTAGGTGTTCAATAGCTCTATATCCCAATAGCAATCATGTGTTGATCAATAATATTTACCAGATTTGTCTTTTACTGTAAATCCTGACAATATAATGGTCAATAGTGCCCTCTGCTGGTCAGGGTTGGGGTTAAAGGTTATGGTTAAATCATATTTTAATCATCATCACCTTTATTTATACTCAGAAGTACAGTTGAGGGAAGCCCTCATATTAAATGTTGCCAAGGTTACAATACAGAACAATCAACATCACAATATTAAAACATTATAGTCTGTTAAAGCATAACAAAACGGTTCTAATGGTTTAAGGCATTTGAAAGTCTTTCAAATTTGGAAATGAAAAAACATTTTTTTTTTTTTTCCAAAAGATCACTTTTTGACATAATTACATAGGAACCAAATGGACCCTTATAGGTCATTATAGTCTGTTTAACTTATATTAACACAAAAAACATAAATCATTACCAAATGTTTTTAAGACATTATTGAGTCATTTATAGCAGAGACAGTTGACAGCCAGAGTGTAGACAGCATCCGGGAGCAGGTTGGGTTAGCGGCCCAGCCTGTGTCTTCAGTGAGGAAGAAGCACAACAAACCCATGTTGAGGCCTTTCAGGCCACACACGCAAGCGTGCGCATGCACGTATGTTCACATAGTTTCTCGTAAAAAAAAAAAAACAATTGTTTTGATGGTAAAGTGTGGAAGAGAGGCTGGGAGTGGGTTGAGGTCACGTGGCATAAATATGGTATGTGCATTAGGGTATTAACCAAAAAGTCGATAAGTCGACTCAGTCGACTTCAGTACACAAGTCGACTCCCACCAGGGAAAGTCGACATTTTTTTCATCATTATTTTTGGTCCATGTGCGTGCGTGTGCGTGTGTACAGCATTCAAACATTAGGATTGCTTATTGTTAAGGACAGAATGATTGTCTCCTTTTCCAACTGTGTTTTTTTCAATGGAATTAAGCACAGGGTTTCGTGTTTTTTCCCCCCCTCACGCATTGTTCATCAAATAATAAAGTCAATTTCAACTCAACTTTCGAGTCGACTTGTAGAAATTACAAGTCGTTAATGCCCTAATGTGCTGCCAGTGCGCTGCACCAGGGCCCAGACACACAGGGAGGCCATTAATGAGGGAAGAAGAAAAACAACGGGCAGCAGATATGCAAAGGCAGTTGAGAAAATATTGAAGTAGCCTGGTGACTGCTGCTTCTATTTCCTGTAGTAGACTACAATTTCAAAATAAAAGTATGTTGTTGATTGAATGATCGCATTGTATCCAATAAAAAAGACCCTTGTTTTGAAATGCCCACGGTTCAGAGAGGAAACAGTCAGAGTTCTATTGGCCGGGCCGCTTGACGACTTGACTTGGCTTCCTCCACTCAAAACAACAACACCAGGCTTGGGCATAAAGTAAACCAATGGAATATAAACACAAGACTTTGGGTCAAAAGTTAGTATTTACCATGCTCTCTGAAACCAAGACAATGAAGGCATATGGAACATATCTTTTGTCATCCTCCTTACTTTAGCAGGTGAGTTAAGTAATAAATGTAATATGCTGGCTACAGGTTCCTACAGAACATATTAGCCGCAAATTGCAACACTAGATTTTTTTATACTCGGATGAATCTAGGGTTGCAATACCTCCCATAGGCAGCCAATGCATCAAAACAGTTTTTTGCTATCTGATTGTATTAAACGACATCAAACTCACCAATATTGCGGCTCTATGGAAAGCTTGGAATTTACTCTTGCTATCTGCAAAGTGTTTGTTTCAGAAAAATCCACCGTAGAATTGTTATGATTTATTTTCTGTCAAGAAATCCGAGCAGACATGGTTTATTTTCTAAGTGTTGAACTTCGGAAGCGCTCGTCTTCTATAACGCAACGTCCCGCTGCCTCCTGCATTATGTGACATTTAGAACCAGGTGGTACACAGGACCGCTGAGTGACTTCCCACAAGCGCTTCCAAACTCCAGCACTTAGAAAAAATAATCACCTGAAGCCAATTTCTTGATAGAAAGTAGCTCCTAACATGTCTACGGTGGATTTTTATGAAACAAACACTTTGCAGATAGAAAGAGGATACTCCAAGCTTTCCATACAGCCCCAATATTGGTGAGTTTGATGCCGTTTAATACAATCAGATAGCAAAAAACTGTTTTGATGCATTGGCTGCCTATGGGAGGTATTGCAACCCTAGATTCATCCGAGTATAAAAAAAATCTAGTGTTGCAATTTGCGGCTAAGAACATATCTAGTACTGACACTGCATGCATGCATTGCAAGCCTCATTAATGTACTGTTGCACTGTGTGCTGTTGTACTGTAGATGTGTTTGGCTGTTAGTTGTTGGATCATTGAAACTTTACCATCACCTGAAACTATTTGTAAGTCCATTGAGTCAGTCCTGGGGAAACATTATTTATTCTAGATAAACGTTATTATAGAGTAAGTCCATTGAGTTCAATGGGGGCAGCGGCAGCTCCAGAGAATTGTGACTGGGGGGGCTATGGGGGGGCTTTTTTAGAGCGGGGGCTCATTCATTTTGGCAACAAACAATAATGCATAGTACCAATATGACAAAGGTGATTCACTCGCACCTTGGTTATGGATAACTGAACAGACCAGATCATTGGCAGTTTCCAGCTCCAAATCTAAGGACTGTAGTTGATTGGATAGGGTTTTTGTGAGGCTGAAGATGCTTTCCAGCATAAAAAGTATGATTTTATAGCATGGTTTACATAGAAGTCCGTCAATTGTCTTTCGCATATTCATATACATTTTATTTATGTATACCTTAAATATTTTCATCAGTATTGGGTTTGTGGGGTGGGGGGGCTTAGGGAGTGCTAAGCCTTCAACAGGGGGGGGGGGGGGGGGGTAAAGCCCCCTCTAGGCCCCCCCCCCCCCCCCCTGGAGGGGGAGAGGTGATAGCTTGAGGATTGGTCAAGCTGCACATGACAATGTGAACACTCAGACAATACATAGGAAACCACATTTGCAATTTCCAATTGCATCTTGTGTGGCTGCCCGAAGGGCACTATAGTTCTGGGGAAACCTTATTCCGGATAAACTTTTCCGCTGCCATTGGAGATTGATGGAAAGTGACGTCACAGCGGGGGGAAAGTGCAATTGGAATTCAATGGGGGAGCGGAATTCAAGGATTGGTCTGGCTCCACATGACAGTTAATGTGCTGCAGTATATAGTCACGGCAAATGGAAATTGGCCCACTAATACCGTTTGTGCCCATCTATGCCCATCTGGCTATGCTACGGTTATCTTATGACATCACCCTTTATGCTTATATCAGGTGTTTTTTTTTTCAGCTGTGTTTTCTCTGGGAGCGTTGTCTTTTGAACGCGGCCTTAGTCTTAGTCAACTAAACTAACACTGATGTCAGAGATGATCGTGACTTCTTGAAGGACCTGAGGGAGAATAATCATACAGTTCTGCTACAGAGAAGTGTACATATTATAATCTTATAGTTCTGCTACAGAGAAGGGTACATATTATAATCATATTGTCGTTGTCGGTTGGAAACCTTGTCTATATGTCCAAAACCGTTCGTTTTGCATTTATCATTTTAAAAATGAACTAAACTATAGTGAAAACAGCCGATCTACACACAACGCCTCGCGGTGCGAGGCGTTGTGTGCTTTTGTGTGCTTGTAGATGAGCTGTTTTCACTACTTCTGTGCGACGGCCTTGTATGATGAAGCAGGGCTTTACTTTGCCAAAAAAAGTACAAATCTGAAACTTGGAGATATTAGGTTTCTCCCCGACAGTGATGATAATAGTTCTGCCACAGACAAGTGTACATATTATAATCTTATAGTTCTGCCACAGAGAAGGGTACATATTATAATCACATAGTTCTACTACAGAGAAGGGTACATATTGTTGGACATCCCATAAGGTGCAGCTCCTTGACATAAACACACACCTGAGGTGATGGAGACATAATGTGTTGAGCAGGATCGGACGCTTTGTATTCTAGTCTTGTGGTGAATGAATGTATTTGATGATTAAAATATAACACATGATAGCACTGCACTGCAGCCACTGCAAGCATTAACTATTAAACTTTTAAATTAACGAAGCCTTTTTTTTTAAAGCATGCCCTTTTGAATATCTGAGTATTTCTTTACTCCCGTAACTCTACTCAACTCAAGTACACACTTGACACACTTGAGAAGACGGTTGTGTGTATTCAAGTATTGTGGTCAAAGAAAGAAAGAAAGAAAGAAAGACCCAAAAAAAGAGACTTCACGCTGTGTTGTGAGCTTGTAGATGATGATGATCAAAATCACCCAACTTTTTAGGCCACAGTGAGAGCAATCTTCAGACTTTTGAGGCGATTGATTGATTGCTTGATTGCTTGATTTATTTTAATATTTTTTATATTATATTATGTGTTGCATGGGGGTTTAAATACATTTGACTTGACTTGATAACAACTGTTTTATGGAAGGAATAAAGACTGCATCATTTGAGACAATTCATTTAAGACGCAGTAACCCACACTCTCAACCAGGGCAGGAATTTCATGGAGGCCATGAAGGCCATGGCTGTCGTTGCCCCTCAGTTTGGCCTTGTGCCCCTCAAACCAATGGCATGACCTGAGACCACAGTGGCCTTAATGCCCCTCAAACCAATGGCATGACCTGAGGCCACAGTGGCCTTAATGCCCCTCAAACCAATGGCATGACCTGAGGCCACAATGGCCTTAATGCCCCTCAAACCAATGACATGACCTGAGGCCACAGTGGCCTTAATGCCCCTCAAACCAATGACATGACCTGAGGCCACAGTGGCCTTAATGCCCCTCAAACCAATGACATGACCTGAGGCCACAGTGGCCTTAATGCCCCTCAAACCAATGGCATGACCTGAGGCCACAGTGGCCTTAATGCCCCAGCTGACTGTACCACTTTCTCCTCTGTCTCTTTCTTGTCAATATGTAGACAGTAGACACAGGTGTCTTTTTCTTGTCATGTACTGTAGACACCAGTGTCTTTTGTTGAGATTCTGAAATCTTAACTCCCCAGAGTCCCCATCTTTAAACCAATTCAGTGACTTTGATTGGTGCAGGGCTGAGCATGGATCAGATTGTAAATACCATCATTTATCTATTTCACTGCAGATTAGGTTGTCATCCCTAACCCTTAAATTCAATACACTAACATCGTGTTTTATTCAATGGCCTTCCTGCACTGGCAGTTGGGCTTTGTGCCCTCAAATACCAAAGGTCAAGTGGCCTTGCCCCTAAAATGACAGAATTCCAGGCCTGGACTCAACTCTTCATGTCCAATGTGTTTGTATTTACAGCAAAAACAGAGAACAACCGGGTGCTCAATGGAGATAAAAAAAAAAAAAAAAAAAAAAACGTCTTAAAAAGTAAGTGTTGCTGCCAGGATCAGTGGGAAAACACTGTTAAAAAAGGACCAGGGGATCCCAGCACTCAGAGTCAGGAGGAGAGGAACTTAAAGTTAAAACAAAGTTTATTTCTTTAAAACCAACATGTTTCGACCTTCACGGTCTTCTTCAGGGCAAGAACTGTTTGTATTTATGCTCATAAAGTTAATATATGAATGCATCTGAATTAAAATACTGTAAATCTATCTATCGTTGCGAGGCATTTTGATCTTGTAGAGCTGCCCCATATGTATCTTTGGAACCAAGTCAAACTAAATGTAATGCCTCAACTCCTTCATTCAGAGTGTTTGTCGGTCCCCAGTTCAATTATGATTATTTTGGGGGTCCTCAGTTCAATTATGATTATTTGGGGGGTCCCAGCATGAAGAGGTGCATTTAAGTAAACAAAAGCATGACACAATCCAGACAGAGGGCTTGTTTTTTTATGCCTATTTTTTGAGTGACAGCCTCTTGCAGATGTTTTAGTTGGAAAGTTGTTCTTGATCATGCAGTTGATAAAACAAAGTAGTGTCGATGTAGCTATAGCTACTTTTGCTGTGTAGCTTGTAGTGTAGCTTGCTACATTTCTCTGGGGATATACAGTAGCTTCCATTGTAGTTGAGCTATATTTAATGAAGGGTAACAAGTAGCTTTGCCCATCACTGGTTCACTGCATCTCTCAGTATTCATTCTGATCATTTTGATATTGTTTTAGTTTGACTTTTACTGGAAACTGGTAAAAGAAAACATCCTTGCCTCCCCCTGACCTTTCTATTGTAAATACCTTTTATCTTGCTGCTCACTGCGACGCGTTGTGAGCTTGTAGATCGGCTATTTTCAGCCCAGGTATGAAATAGGGCTAAAGTGGTTCATGCATGTTTTATAATATTATAATTTATGTCTGCAAGGTAACTAGTAACTAAAGTTTTCAAATAATCGTAGTGGAGTAAAAGTACAATATTTGGATCCGAGATGTAGTGGAGTAGACGTAAAAGTATTGGAAATTGGAAATACTCAAGTAAAGTTCACATACTTCAAAAGTGTACGTAAGTACAGTTACTTTATGCCACTGCTTTTAATCATTGAACAATTTCACCTTCTGTGTGTAGCATAAAGTTCTGTGTTGGTACAGTAGCTACTTGGAGGCTGTTCCAGAGTCTGGGGGCGTAATAATAATAATATGGACTAAAAGCAGACTCACTGTAGGCCAGGGTGTGGTGTTAGGAAGGAGAGATGATGAAGGTCCTGAGGGAGAATGAATAGAGTCAATGATCATACATTATGCTACAGAGAAGTGTACATATTATAATCATATTTTTCTGCTACAGAGAAGTGTACATATTATAATCATATTGTCGTTGTCGGTTGGAAACCGTTTTGCATTCATCATTTTAAAAATGAACAAAACTAGTGAAAACAGCAGATCTACAAGCACACAACGCCTCGCGATATGCTTGTAGATGAGCTGTTTTCACTACTTCTGTGCAACGGCCTTGTATGATGAAGCAGGGCTTTACTTTGCCAAAAAACGTACAAATCTGAAACTTGGAGATGCGAGGTTTCTGCCCGACAGTGACGATAATAGTTCTGCCACAGAGAAGGGTACATATTGTTGGACATCCCATAAGGTGCAGCTCCTTGACATAAACACACACCTGAGGTGATGGAGACATAATGTGTTGAGCAGGATCGGACGCTTTGTATTCTAGTCTTGTGGTGAATGAATGTATTTGATGATTAAAATATAACACATGATAGCACTGCACTGCAGCCACTGCAAGCATTAACTATTAAACTTTTAAATTAACAAAGCCCTTTTTTTAAAAGCATGCCCTTTTGAATATCTGAGTAATTCTTTACTCCCGCACTTCTACTCAAGTACACAATTGACAGAGCGACCTTCACTTGTAGTTGAGTAATAGTTGACCAGGAGTATCTGTACTTTGTATCTGCTGGCCTGTCCAGCATTTCTTCTGCGTGTGGCCCTGTTATGACACATCATATCATAGCAGTGAAGTCATGGTCTATAAGTCAGAGTTTTTTCCAAAAGAAAAATATGTTTTAATTTATTTCATAGAACCCTAACCCATGACTCCATTTGATTGTGTACAAATGGACCCTTACAAGTCCATTTGGTTCCATTTGTACCCTCTCAGAGTTACAGACCTGCTAGGGTGCATTTTAGAAACGCTGAGAGCCCCAGATCACATCACTTAGAGAAGGTCAAATAGTTTTGGCCCTGGTGTTGTTTTGGATGCCCCTTTTGCCTCTTATATTTTGTCTGTCGTTAAATGTTTCCATGAATTGATTACAAAGGACCCCACTGGAAGCCATAGGCTTTCTTGGAAGACCTTGTATTGAAGTGTACTTCCCTGTAGCTGTCTCTGCAAGCTGTTGAGAAAGTATTCAATCACCTTGCTTACTGTATGTACTGTAACTCGCTCTATAGATAAAGAGCATCTGCTAAATGTTTACATGTTAAATTGTAACGTGTGATTAAACAGTGGGGTCGATCAACTGATGCGTTCATGTCTTTTGTGTGGCAGGTTTTGCAGAATATCTGGGCGCCGCCGATAGTCAAACCAAAGAGTTGTAAAACCTTTACCCGAAGCCTTCCTACTTGGCACTCAGCATCCAGGGTAGGGTTAAGGTAAAGAAGGCTGTTTTTACTGACCGACATCACCACTTTCACTCTGGCTCGCTGCAGTCCTATAGGGGGTGAGGACTGGGCGGGGCCTTGCAAAAATCGGCCGCTTCCGCCCGCCATGTTCGTTGCTATCTTTCTTGTAAGACTCTTGGATAAAAGGAAGCGATGACCGGAGAACAGCATTGACAGTTCGCTGGTTGTAGATAAGATGGATTGGTCAATGCAAGTGTACTCTATTACAAGTCGAAGTCCAGTAGGCCTATTCAAAATTTACATGAGTAAAAGTATAAAAGTATTGGTAATGGTATCAAAATGTACTTAAAGTACCAACAGTAAAAGTAGGCCTACTCATTGTGCAGAATGTCCCTTTCAAGTTATCAAAACATCTTTTGAAAATAGCATGGATCTAACATTGTAAGCTTGTAGATCGGCTATTTTCAAATGGTCAAAATATATGTATATGCTGAAGTGGTTGATGATGTTTTGTAATAATAGTCAAAAGTATAGTAGGCCTAGCCTTACTAACTAAAGTTTTGAAATAAATGCAGTGGAGTAAAAGCAGGCCTACAATATTTGGATCAGAGATGTGGAGAAGAAGTAAAAATATTGGCAAAGTACAAAAGTGTAGGCCTATAGTACAGTACTTAAGTAAATATACTTAATTACTTTATACCACATAGGGTGCCTACAGCCAGTTATTGGGCCACTGCCAAGACCACTTGCAATTTGACTCGGCCATTACTCGGTCAATTTTCATCAAAAAATTAAAATTTAAACGTGTCCATATTCACTGGAATGTCTGCTTTCATTTGCTGGTGCTCATTATTGTCTCCCAATAAAAAGATATCCATAAAATCTGTCCATGCATTAGCGCAGAAAGAGCACAAGCAGATCAGAACAGCCATCACATTCATCCATTGCTTTGGAAATAAAGATCGGTTTATAATAATATAACATTCCCTATAAACAGTAAAATGTGTGTGATCGTTATGTTGATCAAATATGGTTTTATTGAAATGCAATCAAAGCCTAGAGCAATTGAAGTAAAAGTATCGTTGCTTGCTCAACAAGTAGAACTAGTACAGACTGATCTTGATGCATCCAAGACCTAGCAATGGCAATGGCCGCCAAAGTGGGCGGAGCTAAGCCACGAATCTTGCGGTGATGTCATAACCGACAGTCCCTATAGAATAGTGAAGTGTGACGTAATTTACACATCCTATGTGGTTCGCGGTTTTCTTCCCCCATTCTGAATTCCCATAGACCTTTTTCATATGGCGTCATATAAGAACTGTGTTCCAATTATAAACAAATGATCTCAGCGGTTTGACTCATATGGATATGAAGAATCAACTGATGGTGAAAAAACGCTAATGTTACTGTCGCCGAATTAGTTACATTTTCGCTAGAAACAGGCTTTATCACTTATGAGTGACTGACTATCATAAACCACACAGAGCCACATCGCCGATAATTTCGCAAAGGCTGTTTGTTTATTTTTGGACCACAATGCTTATATGAGACGATTTAAGATGACCCAATGTTATTCTCCATAGAGAATGACTTCCGTGGAACCACGGGATGAGCGAGTCACGTCATGACTTCGCTATTCTATAGCAGTGGTCCTCAACCTTTTCAGGCCGCGACCCCCAAAATAATTTGAACTGGACGAGCGGTTCTATTGTGAAAATAGACGATCTACATGCTAGGCGTTGTGAGCATGTAGATCGGCTGTTTTCACAATGTCTGCGTCTAACATTTGACATTTTGGCCATTGGGGGTCCCGACCCACAGGTTGAGAACCACTGTCCTAAAGGGCATCACCGCCAGTACGAGCGTCCAGTATCACAACAATCACCTTTCTCTTCATGCAATAACGAATCCTTGAATTTTGTTTTTCATTCGTGAAAGAAAATAGCTTTTTGGGGAATGTTTTTTGAAAATGTTTTGAATATTAATAATAATAAAAAAAAACTAAATGTAGGAAACCAAAAAAAAAAACAACATAAAATTGTTCCCAGACCCAGTGCCTGGGAAACAGTGATCTAGACCAGGGGTTTTCAAAGTGGGTGACGGGGCACCCTGGGGTGACGCGGTGGCAGTCCAGGGGTACCGCGAGGTAATTTGATAATATTTGGAATTTATTTGGACACTTGAAAAAATATTTAGTATCATTTTCAACTTGACACAACGCCTTGCTTTGCGAGGCGTTTTGTGCTTGTAGATCTGCTGTTTTCACTAGTTTAGTACAGTACATTTTATAGATGATAAATATAAAACGAACGGTTTTGGACATACAAGGTTTCCACCATACAACGACGATATGATATAAATATAAGGTGCTGGGAGTGAAAATTATTATGTAGTGGTGCCTCGGATTAAGAAAGTATTTATGGGGTGCCCTGAGACAAAACAGTTTGGGAACTCCTGATCTAGACTAGAGAATACAGAGATCCTGTTCCTGTAGCCCCCAGGAGGGGTGGAGGTCTTCATTTAAAATCCTCCTCAAATATTGAGTCAGACGCTGACGGTTTGAGCTCAAACAGAGGTGTGTAACTGGTGAATGTGAAGTGTATTCATCATAAGCAGGACTACAGTATATAAAAGAAGCAGGACACATTCAATACATCATTCTATCAGCTCTGATCTGATCTGACAACAACATGACCAACCTCCGCCTCCTCATTGTCCTGATGGGTGAGTAGAGACTCTTCACAGACTGTTCACCATAGCATTATTAAGTGTGCCTGCTATGCAATAGCAGAACACTTATTGTAATCCGCCATACTTAAGTCAGTCAGTCAGTCAGTAAGTAATGTTCTTGCAAATTTCTGCTCGTAATAACTGCCGCACAATTTACGCCACCGCCGCAATATATACATCAAAACGTGCGGCTCGGCCGGGAATGGTGTGCTATTACTTTTCTTTCCGATCCGCGTTACCATTGCGACGTAATTCGCAAAAAACGACGCCAAAAAACCCCATTCACTTAGAATGGGGGAAATTTCGGCACGTAATAACTGCCGCACGATTTACGCCACCCCCGCAATATACACATCAAAACGTGCGGCTCGGCCGGGAATGGTGTGCTATTACTTTTCTTTCCGATCCGCGATACGATTGCGATGTAATTCGCAAAAAACGACGCCCAAAAACCCCATTGACTTAGAATGGGGGACTCCGAAAAAAAACCAGAAACTTTGGCGCCACATAACTCTGCCATACTTTTGCCTAGCAACGTGATTTAAACTTTAAAATGCACACACAACTTTGGTCTTTTTCCGGCCAATAGGGATGAGCTGTAATTGATTAAGCCCCGCCCCCTCTGTAACAGGAAGTGCCTCTATAACTCATGAACCGTTTGTCGTACAGACTCGCGGCTGGTGTCATAATTTTTTTTTTTCTCAAAATTTTTTTTTCTCAAAATTTTTTTTTCTCAAAAATGTTTTTTTCTCAAAAAAAAATGTTTCTCCAAATTTTTTTTTTCTCAAATTTTTTTTTTCTCAAATTTTTTTTTTCTCAAATTTTTTTTTTCTCAAAAATGTTTTTTTCTCAAAAAATTTTTTTTCTCAAATTTTTTTTTTCTCAAATTTTTTTTTCTCAAAACTTTTTTTTTCTCAAAATTTTTTTTTCTCAATTTTTTTTTCTCACATTTTTTTTTTCTCAATTTTTTTTTCTCACATTTTTTTTTTCTCAATTTTTTTTTCTCAAATTTTTTTTTTCCTCAAAAAAATGTTTTTTTCTCAAAAAACTTTTTTTTTTCTCAAAAAACTTTTTTTTTCTCACAAAACTGTCGTTAAAGTGCGACCCGTGATAACGGCCAAAAATGCGCCAAAACGCCACTAATTAGTCGAAATGGCTGACTTCCTGTTTGGTTTCTGATTGGCTGCTGGCCTTGTGACGTGGGTAGAGCTGCGAGGGCCCGGTCATCGCTGCTTGCAGCTTTAATTCATTAATCGTCCATGACCTTAATTGGGGCCTATTTCGCCAAACAGGAAGTGCCCCTCACCAAACAGGAAGTGACCCTTGATCTCGTGAACCATTTGTCATACAGACACGCGGGTTGCGTCAAATGACAAGATTAAGAGTCCTTAAACTTAATTGGGGCCTATTTCGCCAAACAGGAAGTGCCCCTCACCAAACAGGAAGTGACCCGTTTTCTCGTGAACCGTTTGTCGTACAGACATGTGGGTGGTGTCATATGAAGAACAATAATGTTAACGTTTATGCAAAAAAATGCTAATGTTAATAACGCTAATGCTAACACCAACCGCTACACAAGGTTGCACAGACTTAGCGAGCTGCAGGCACACTTAAAATTTCTTAGAAATTTTCTTTTCTAGTTTATTTATTATTTCCACACAACTCCTCTAAGCCAAGTCAAGGTATATTAAAGATTATTGACTGCTTTAACTATTGAAAAACAGCAGATAAACAAGCTCACAGCGCGGCACCGAGTGCCGCGCTGTGAGCTTGTAGATCTGCTATTTTTGAAAAATAGTGACATTTTGAATTTTGTGTCTTCAGAATGTGTGTCTTTTGAATCCTTTTAAGGTTTTTTGAAAAACCTATGTTTTTATGTCAGCAATCTGGCCAGCCATCGTCAAAGAAAAGGTCCTTTTCACTTAATTGGAGCTCAGTTAGTTCTTGAGAGACTACTATGTCAGTGGTTCTCAAACCTTTTCATGTGAAGGACCCCCAAGATGATATGTATAAATTTTGGCGAGTTTGGTGAGTTACAAATGTTCGCTTAAAAAATACATATATTCAAAGATTTTCACACATTTTCACAACTTTTCAAAAATAGCAGATCTACAAGCTCACAGCGCGGCACTCGGTGCCGCACCGTGAGCTTGTATATCTGCTATTTTTCACTGGTTAAAGCATTCAATAATTCTAGGCCTAAATGGGTTAATTATGACATGTATTTATTTATTTATTCAGGGAACAAGTGACATCTTCTTGAGGCTCGTGATGATCTGCCTGTTGATCCATTTCAAAATCTTAATTTCAAGTTTGTGCAGTTTTTTATTTTATTTTATATTTGACACATGGCGGTGTTGTGTGTTTCAGTGCTGGCTGCTGTGTGCTGGGAAGCCAACTGCTGGAAGGGTGAGTAATACACACATATCGTCACTGTTGGGCAGAAACCTCGTATCTCCAAGTTTCAAACGTGTATTTTTTTTGGGACATACAAGGTGTCCACCCCGACAACCACGACGATATTCTGTAATCTATTTGGACCGGGAACGCAAATCTGTTTCATGTTAGATTTGAAACACTTTAACCATTATTTAATAGCAGATATATATGAGATAGCTTGTAAATGGTAAATGGTGCATTATACAGCGCCTTTATCCAAGGAGCTTTTCATAGATTGTGCATAATATTCACCCATTCACACACACATTCATTACATTCACCCATTCACATACATTACATCAGTGTTGGGGAAGTTACTTTTTTAAAGCGTAACTTGTACAGTTACAAATAACTCACCATGGCAGTAACTTGATCAAGTTAAAGTTATACCCCTGGAGAAATATAACTTGTAAAGTTTCAAGTTACATAGAAAAAGTAACTCGAGTAACTTGAGTTACTTTTTTTGCCAGCGTTAAATTGAGAATGTACATTTGGTGTACATTAAACAAAATATAATATCCTCAGTTACCAGCAAGTTACAGCAAAATGTAACTTAGTTATGTAACTCAGTTACATGTAACTTTAACTTCCCCAACACTGCATTACATTCACCCATTCACACACATTAATCATTACATTCACCCATTCACACACACATTCATACAGTGATGTCAGAGGAAACCATGCTTGGCACCAACCTGCTCATCAGGAGCAGTTAGGGGTTCAGAGTCTTGCTCAAGGACTCTTCAACACTAACTCTGGGGGAGCCCGGGATCGAACTGGGAACCCTTTGGGGACCATCCGTGTTCTAATACCGGTTTCTCTACCCCTGAGCCACCGCCGCCCCGGCCATCGCAGCTTGTAGATCTGCTATTTCTGAAGAATCGTGAAAATGTGTGCAAATCTTCAAATATGTTGACACGATTCTAACCTTTTCATCTCAAAGACTCCCAAAATCATATGCATTTGGCCGTGGACCCTCATCTCAAAATATTTAGTTCCAGGGACCCCCAGAAGCAAAATGTTAGGTACAAAATTAATGTTCACTTTAAAAATACATATATAGGCTATTCAAAATTTTCGCACATTTTCAAGGCGTTTCAAAAATTATTTTATGCTTTAACTATTTTTCACCATAATTAGAAAACAACTGGAAAATGAAAACCCATTCAAAAAATGCATTTCAACGAGAAATGTCAATAATGTCAATAATTGCATGGACTTTGTGGAATTTAGCTAGTGTGTGTGTGTGTGTGTGTGTGTGTGTGTGTGTGTGTGTGTGTGTGTGTGTGTGTGTGTGTGTGTGTGTGTGTGTGTGCGTGCACATCCAGGTTATATGCGCCCTAAGGTATGCAGCAGCGAGCCGAAATCACTAAGCTGTGGTAAGTTTTAACTCTACAGTATATACAGAGTGTAACCATTAAAGGTGGTAAGTTTTAACTCTACAGTATACAGAGTGTAACCATTAAAGGTGGTAAGTTTTAACTCTACAGTATACAGAGTGTAACCATTAAAGGTGGTAAGTTTTAACTCTACAGTATATACAGAGTGTAACCATTAAAGGTGGTAAGTTTTAACTCTACAGTATACAGAGTGTAACCATTAAAGGTGGTAAGTTTTAACTCTACAGTATATACAGAGTGTAACCATTAAAGGTGGTAAGTTTTAACTCTACAGTATATACAGAGTGTAACCATTAAAGGTGGTAAGTTTTAACTCTACAGTATACAGAGTGTAACCATTAAAGGTGGTAAGTTTTAACTCTACAGTATATACAGAGTGTAACCATTAAAGGTGGTAAGTTTTAACTCTACAGTATACAGAGTGTAACCATTAAAGGTGGTAAGTTTTAACTCTACAGTATACAGAGTGTAACCATTAAAGGTGGTAAGTTTTAACTCTACAGTATACAGAGTGTAACCATTAAAGGTGGTAAGTTTTAACTCTACAGTATATACAGAGTGTAACCATTAAAGGTGGTAAGTTTTAACTCTACAGTATACAGAGTGTAACCATTAAAGGTGGTAAGTTTTAACTCTACAGTATACAGAGTGTAACCATTAAAGGTGGTAAGTTTTAACTCTACAGTATACAGAGTGTAACCATTAAAGGTGGTAAGTTTTAACTCTACAGTATATACAGAGTGTAACCATTAAAGGTGGTAAGTTTTAACTCTACAGTATATACAGAGTGTAACCATTAAAGGACAACTTTGTTTTTTTTTACAAGGGTTCATATTTTAGATTTTCTTTCATGGGCAGATTTATGGGGGCTGGTGTAAATAGTAACAAAGGGAGTTGCCGGCTTATTGTGTCTAAAAATACATATTTAGCCACTTGTACGCATGCCCCCATGCACTGAAATCAAAATACTAAAATCGCAATAGAAAGCAGTAAATGACATTTTAACGCCCATCTTTTCTTTTCTCTGATTACAATCTAAAATATGTTGTAGAAAAACTAAGTTGTCCTTTAAACTGTGGTAAGTTTAAGCCAAATATGCAAACCAACATACGGTTCCATCTGTACCCTCGCGGAGCTAAATTTAGATCGCAATCTAACATTAAGGAGTGGGGAGCTCACAGACATCCAGACCATGTGACCAATAGCTGCCACTATGGAGAAAACAACACGGTTGTTTGGCCAAAGATAAAGTGCTCGATCATGAAGCTCAGATGGTTCAGTATACAAGAACCACCTCTTTTATTTGGCCTTTATTGATATCGTAGCGTTGTAGTTCCCCGACCCGGGAGATGGTTTGAATTTCTTCCATTTTATTGGGTCTTGGTATAAAAACAGTTTGATAACCTATGGTTTAAGGCAGGGGTGCCCAACCAGTCGATCGCGGTCGACCGGTAGATCGCGGGCTGGTTACCAGTGGACCGCGAGATGATTTCAAAGAAATAATTTATTAATTCGGGGGGGGAGGACATACATCGGGCGTTTCAGTGAAACGACTCCGAGCGAGTGGATGATGTTGACTGAACTCAACTCAACGTGTAGCAGAGCATGTGAGCGGAGTGGAGCGGCAACTAAAGCCGCTCCGCGCTCCAGAGGGCTCTTGTCCCGCTCGCTCATCGCTCTGGTCGGCCACCGCACCGCTCCGCTCCCCGCCGCTCCGTCGCTCACGTTGATTTTCACATTTCTCGCTCCGCGCTCGCTCCACGCTCCGCTCAGGGTCGTCAATCAGAGTCACCAGCCAAAATAAAAAAAGGATTTTGCTACCATATGCGAAACACTTTCTCCTTTGCTTTGCACAAGTGTTCCCAACACAAATGCCTGCGGTAACGTTACGTGAGCCTCGGCTTGATGGAGACCTGCGTTCACTGTTACAAAAGACGCCATCTAATCTAAGGCATTGTATTTTTTAATAAGACGGGCAATATTAAATCCAGCTGGTTATTGATTAATCACCACAACCGAGAGACGGAGGCGAGTCGTGGCGTGTGTTTTTCAATCAGTCTCACTTGAATTCGTATCCGTTGACTGGCTGGTGATATATAACTTAACTGACACACAGGGCCGTGCTTAGCGATTTGGAGGCCCCAGGCAAACCCCAGTTTGAGGCCCCTGGGTCGGGAGCCATATGCGGGTCGCGGACCAATTTCTAGGGGTCGCGAATAAATACTCCCTTATGTTTTGTTTCCTATATTTTAGCTTTTAATTATTTGAATATATATATATATATTTTTTTTTAATAACACAAGTTTAATAGCCTATAAACTCTAGCACTTTTTCAAAAGAATTCCAGAGAAAATAATAAGAGGAGGAGGGAGAAAACAGGGGTTGAGTGTTTTACTCAGGGACACTGCAACACATTGCTAACCTGGCCTGGAATCGTACCTGTGACAACCAGGGATCTGGTTCCCTTGGCAGGCTCACTAACCACTCAGCTATGGATGGCCACAATGTTTGACATATAGAAGATAAAGAATGAGCTTCAACTTCTCTCACCAGAAGCAACTTACACAGGACAGGTAAAGTAATAAGAATAAGAATACTGAGTTAAACATTACATTACATGACCATGTTAACATCCTTTTGTTAAGGGCCCTTTTACTATTTATATATGAGGGTATTGAGAGCTTGAGTTTGAGAGCTGGTGGGGCACCAAATGAATTTGGGGGCCCTCAAAACGTTAAATATAAATATATACAGTATAAATCTTGTTTATATTTTTAAGGAGACTAAAGTAACTTGTGACATTAAAGCTCTTTTCAGATAATCAGAGCCCATTGTTGCAGCGACAGGCCAACTTCTTTCAGGTGGTAATTAGCTGCATGTCTGTGGCAGAAATGTCATCTAAGGATGGTTGCTTCATGTTAAATAACACACTTCAGCTCACGTTTCATACACTATTAAACCTATGAATTGAATCAGTTTTATTACTTATAGTGTTTTAAAAAAACGTAATTATAATAAGAATATAAATAACTTTTAAGTGCATGTTTTGCAGTGGTTTTCAAAGACAAAGTTTGTCTCACAGGACAGTCAGTGGGTTAAAGCTATACATATCCATTCGAAGTTAAACACATACATTACATAACTATGTTAAGGGCCTTTTTACTGTTTATTTATATTTGACGATAACTCATGGAGCCCCCTGGGTGTTTCTGTTTGAGAGATTGAGAGGCCCCAAATGGATATATTTGGGCCCCTCAAAATGTTAAATATAAATAAACAGTATACAAACTATGCGTGCCATCTTTAAGAAGCCCCAGTAAACCCTGTGAAAGTATTTCAAGTTAAACATCACATTTCATGTTAAGGCCCTTTTTACCCTTCTTTTATATTGATCTCATCCCGGGCCCCACTTCAAACTATCTGGGGCCCCCAAAATGAAATGGAATTGATACACATATATTATATGTATATATAAATATGGGGGCCCTCAAAACTTTTTTTAAATATAAATATATACACACACTTTAGAAATAATGTATCCATTCCCTGCATCGATCCTTCTTAAAGTTAAAGTAATGTATGTGACATCACAGAACAGACACAAAAGAACCGCTTGGGTAATCAGGACCATTGTTCTCTGGTCACACCTTTGAGAGCCACGCTCTTTTCAGATTCTAATGAGCTAATGTTAACCCTCACCCTCACTTCAACTGTTCTCTGTCTCACAGTTGAGAGCTCAACTGGGGCCCCCTGATGGCCATGTTGGTTAAAAAATTAAATAATAATAATAATCTCATGAGGCCCCCAGGCTGTGAGGGGGCCCCAGGCGGCTGCCTATTTTGCCTGTATGGTAAGCACGGCCCTGCTGACACAAGGTAGGCTATGTATTATAAACATAGCCTACGTGTGTGGATGAGTGAAATCGTGATAAAGGGAATTCTCTGTCTGTTCTCCTCTCCTCTCCATCTCCGCGGTGCCAACAAGGCTTCACTGCACTAGTAGGCTACTGCGCACGGCTCTGTTTTGTTGGAAACATGCGGCGCGCGGCCCCAATAGGGTCGGCTTGGAGCGGAGCGGAGCGGAGGAATGGAGCGGAGGAAATTCCTCGCTCCAAAGCCGCTCAGACCCATTTGAATTTGGATCAACCTACCTGTGTGAGTCTGCTTTTTCTCACATGAAATTCATCAAGTCAAAGTACAGAGCCACAATGACAGATGAGCACCTTGTGGCCTGCCTAAAACTTGCAACCAGCTCATACAACCCTGACTTTGACAAGCTAGCCTCCTCTTCCCAGTGCCAGGTTTCCCACTAAGGTAGAGAGACTGACATGGAATAAAGGACAAAAAAAAAACTATAAAAAAACTATAAAAAAAAAAAAAAAAAAAAAAAACTAAACTGTGTTGTCAGTGCATAATATGCAGAGTGTGCAATAAATGGTCATGCTGTCTGTATGCCCAATGTGAGAAGTTGCAATCGTTTCATTCAATTACAATTCCTACTATACAGTATGATTACAGTACAGTACAGTGAGTACAATGTTATAATATCTATTAATATTTTCTGTTTTTTACATGTATATTGAATGGGTGTTACGGTACATTTTCAAAGTAGACCTTGGGTCAAAAAAGGTTGGGCACCCCTGGTTTAAGGCAATGGTTCTCAACCTTTTCAGGCCGCGACCCCCAAAATAATATGAACTGCCCCCCCCCCCCCCACACCCTGCACAAGCACTGAATTGTAGGAGTTGGCATTACATTTAGTTTGACTCGATCTATTCCATTGTGAAAATAGCCGATACATGCGCGTTGTGAGGTGTTGTGAGCATGTAGATCTGCTATTTTCACAATTTCTGCCTCTAATGTTTGGCAATTTTACCAATGTTTGACCAGAGGTACTAAAAAGCTCTTTAAAGTCCTTA
The DNA here is from genome assembly GCF_963921795.1 of Nannobrachium achirus. Classification (NCBI taxonomy): domain Eukaryota; kingdom Metazoa; phylum Chordata; class Actinopteri; order Myctophiformes; family Myctophidae; genus Nannobrachium; species Nannobrachium achirus. The sequence goes on along the minus strand of NC_137813.1, from coordinate 3,036,829 downwards.
AAGAAACCATCACCCATTTAAATATTGAACTCATTAATATACCTTAGAGGAGCTGTGTATTGTAAAGTACACCGGTGTGATGTCATCACGGTGTGATTTGCAATACAAACCCCAAAAGCAATCCTGCAATCCTTTGTTTACGGTTGAGTGAGAAAACAATGTTTATCATCTGGGGGACCCCCCCAAAATAATTGGGAGGTCGTGTGTGATGTGATGACGATAAAGTCGACTTCAACTCAACTTTTTACTGAATTGAGTCGACTCACAAGTCGTTAATGCCCTACTTTATTTACTGTTGAGTGAGAAAACAACGTTGCACATTAAGTTAATCACCTGGCATAATCTCAACCTGGGGAGCAGCGTGATTTTTTTCCGTAACGTCTATCTGTCAAGCCCCACCCTGGCAGCGTGTGATTGGCCGTGCTGCAGTCCAAGGCACTACAGTCCCTTTGAGCCGCATTGTCGCTATGTGTACATGTTATCTTTTAGACAACCCAACTCTACCCCTAACCCTAAACCTAACCTCCTCTACATGTTATCTTTTATTAGACAACCCAACTCTACCCCTAACCCTAAACCTAACCTCCTCTACATGTTGTCTTTTAGACAACCCAACTCTACCCCTAAGCCTAACCCTAACCTCCGTGGGGTGTAGCCAGAAAATGTGGCCCTGACAGTCTGGAAAGAGAAAACAGGATTATAGTCCATGGGCCATACGAGATGTCGGTATCGGAAAGGTGGGCAAAGGTTACCATGCATTTTTGAAAAGCTCTATATCTGTAGATTATATTTTGGTATGATAACCCTTTCTGAGACACAGCTAAATTGGTGTTATCAGCCGCTAAAGTTGGTGTCCCATTAACTTTACTATACAGGGGGGAAAAAGCAAAACAACTAGGTCACAGCTTGTCTCTGTGAAGCTGTGTGTTTACACGCTTTTACAGTCTATGGGTTGGTTCCCTTGACACCCTGCCATACCCAATTGACACCCCTGAACGCGTCTTTTCCCGGGACTTACCAGATTGCTGTTACCTTTAGATGTCGCGCTGGGGAACAGGTTGAGAACCTCTGGTTCAAGGTGTTTGACGTGGATGCTTCAAGCCCGGATCATAGTCGGGTCCGCGGTGGAAGGCTATCCAACGCGGTGTAGTCTTTTCGAGTCTTTTTGAGTCATGAAACTACAACGTTACATCATTCCTCGCAGTGGAGAGCTTTCCACCGTGAGTCCCAACACATCTCTCTGTGTTTACTATCAGACAGGCAGGCTCTACACCCCGTTCACTGATTGGTCGACCTGAACCGGTCTAGACGGGGTAAAGGACTTCACCGTGGCGTACTATGATGGCCTGCACTTATTTTCTGACTTGAGGTGGAAAGCTTTGTCTGCTTGTTATTTCTGTCCTGTGCAGAAAAGGAAGGTCAGGTGTTCAGAGTGGCAGTGATGACGTATCAGACGATCAAAGGAAGGTACTACTACAAACCTTACAACAGCTGCGTGAAGAACTTGAGGAAGACCTTTGAGAGAGAGTAAGAACATGCACGCACACACACACACACACACACACACACACACACACACACACACACACACACACACACACACACACACACACACACACACACACACACACACACACCTTTGCCCAAGTAAATGGAAAATCATCAAGGTCCATTATTTATTGGGCATTTGAGCCACAAACCACCGTTTCACGACATTCCCAAGACGTCTCTGAACCCCAAAAAGTCGATCAAAACAAGGATTTTCTTCTTGTAAATAAAGTAATGCAAGATGTTTAACAATAATTGAACTCTTGAAAGTGTAAAATTAAACTAAGAAACTATTTGGTTACATTTTACACCATAAAGAGTTAAAGATCTACCAGGGTCCATTTGGTTACCAACTCTCCATCATGTTAACAGGAGGTCGTCTCCACCTTAACCCAGGTGCTTTTTTGATACACTGACTGGGACTGAAAGACCTGCAGAAAACACTCTCCCGTGCTAAATGACGAAATTGTAAATTCAACACACACCGTATACTATATAGCTACCGTTGTTTTGGGTTGAGATTGGCACATTTCCTGGGGCAATCTGTCCAGATCATGCATGTCACACATGTCTTCTTCTTCTTTTTTATTTTTTTACTCTCAAAAAGCATCTGCAATGTAGTAGTGCATTTGAAACTACATTGCAGTGCACATCATGGGGTGATCAACTGCTTGCCTCCTGTGAATTGTTTTATTTTTATTTTGGTTTATTTTATTTTTATTTCGTTGCTGAGTGAGGTCAGCAGATAAAGTGACCTGAGTGAAATGTGCCAATGGCAGGGACGTGCTGGGCCCCTGATTCAGCCCGGGAAAAAGAGTTGTAGAGGCCCTCATTGTGCGCTATAGAAATAGATCTCTCTCTATAGCGCTGCTGCTGCTACTCAAAGATTTGCCATTTCAGACACAAGCGTAATTTGATAGGGTTTTGGGGTTTTAAAAACCCAAGGGCCCCCCCTAGTGGCGATTTTTTGTTTTTGTTTTTAATAGGCCTAAATAAAAATATACGCCCAATGCACCCATATCTACATACATTCATACCAGGATATTATATGTATTTAGTCATTTCCAATATATTAGGGGTAATCATTGTAGTTTGCGCTTAAATCGCGCATTGACAACAGACCCGGGCCCCTTTGATCAGGGCCCCCTTGATCCGAAAACCCATGGGGAATAAGGTCTAATTTCGCCACTGATTTCAGATCATGACAAGTGACAAGCCAGTGGGCCAATTACATGAGTTATATTTCGTCGTTGTCGGGTGGAAACCTTGTATGTCCAAAACCGTTTGATTTGTATTTATCATTTTTAAAAATGATTTAAACTAGTGAAAACAGCCGATCTACAAGCACACAACGCCTCGTGGTGCGAGGCGTTGTGTGCTTGTAGATCTGCTGTTTTCACTACTTTTGTGCAACGGCCTTGTATGATGAAGCAGGGCTTTGCTTTGTGAAAAAAAATTACACATTTTTAAACTTGGAGATACGAGGTTTCTGCCCAGCCCCCAAAATGGAACGAAGGCCGACATATTATTTGTATTTTTTTCCTAATGGCCGGCCTGGACCGGCCGGGAATGAAGGGAGTTGGCCCGCTTTTTCCAATGGCCAGCACGTCCCTGGCCAATGTCAACCAGAAACATCGGTAGTTCCGTGTACCATATACACACATATTGTATGGTCTTGTAAATCTGTTTCCTCTCCTCCCCGCCAGGTGTGAAGACAAGCACAGCTGTCACGTCGACGTCGACGAGATGGCTGCCGTCAGCAAGGGATGCAAGAAACAAGAGTTCTGCCTGTTGCTCACTCTGCAATGCATGTAGATGTCATGATATAGCAGGAAAATATTGCAGATCTACAAGCTCGCAACATTTTTCAACAGTTAAAGCATAAAATAATGGTTAAAGTTGTTAGAATCTAGAGTGACACGGATGCAGGTTTAAATATATTAACCCATTTAGAACGGGTACACATTATTGTGTATTATTATATTATGCTTTAACTATTGAAAAATAGCAGATATACAAGCCCACAGCGCGGCACCGAGTGCCGCGCTGCGAGCTTGTAGATCTGCTATTTTTGAAAAATTTTGAAATTTTTAATTTTGATCCGATTCTATAAGTGTCTTTTGAATGAAAAGGTGTTTTTCACTTAACTGGAGCTCAGTTAGTCTGTTCTTGAGAGACTACTATGTCAGTGGTTCTCAAACGTTTTCATGTGAAGGACCCCCAAACTGATATTCATTTGGCCACGGACCCGCATCTCAAAATATCTAGTAACAGGGACCACCCCCAGAAGCAACATTTCAGTTACAAACGTTCGCTTTATAATTTCAAAGATTTGCACACATTTTCACGACTTTTTCAAGATCTACAATGTATATCTGCTATTTTTCAATTGCTAAAGCATTGAATAATTCTAGGCCTAAATGGGTTGATAATACAAGATAATGTGTCTTCATCACATGGTTGATCGAGGGCCTATCTGTTCTCTCTAACTTGTAATCTTCATATTATCTGTGAGCCTCAAATAAACGTCACGTCATGAAAGCTTGTCTTGTTTTTCATACTGTGTGGTTTCAATGCTGGGGGGAAAATATGTTTAATTTAAAAACATAGCAAATAGCAGATCTCCAAGCAGCGACCGGGGGGGGGGGGGGGGGGGGCTATGGGGAGCTGGCTTTTTTTTAGAGCGGGGGCGAATTCATTTAGGCAACAAACAATGCATAGTACTAATACAAACGTGATTCACTCGCACCTAGGTTATGGATAACTGAACAGTCTGTCTGTGTAAATATGTTCTGTTCAATAGAGTGTAACATATGGGGGGGGGGGGGCATGGTGGATCATCCAGTCAGTCAGTAACTAGCCTCAGGGACCTGTGCTGTGCGTTGTCAGCTCTGTTTACGTAGGCCTACACGGTTGTACTTTACAATACAAACCCCAAAATCAATCCTCCAGTTCTAGGCAACACAGGGGGGGACCTTTTTTCTATTTCCACACAACTCCTTCTAAGCCTTAGAGGAGTTGTGTGGAAACAGAAAAAGAGTCTAAGGTATATTAATGACATAGTTCCATATTGAAAATGGGTGGTCTTCCCCTTTAAGTAAATGTACTTAGTTACTTACACCACTGATACTATATGAGGGATTGAATGTAGGATAGTGCATGCTAGGGGTGTATAGAAATATCGTTTTTAACTTAAAAAATCTAGTATATCGAAATTAAAACAGCTAAAATCGAATCGTATTGTTTTATTTTGTATCGTATCGAATCGGCAGTGCATAGAAAGAATCGATTGTATCGATACTACCTACTTGTGCATTGTATTTAGCATTTTTAAGAAGAAAAAATGAAAGGGAGGGGTTTAATTACTTCTCCTTTCCATATAGCTACACTGGTCTATGAATAAATGTGTGTAATCTCTGGGTTCATGTCAAGGTGCAGGTTTGTCAATATACAACCAGTAAGACTCCCTAATCGGGAGATAAGCGACCGTAGGTGGCTTATCTCCACAAATAGGGCAAAAATGTGTTTTTCCCAAATCTTCCTGATCCATGTTGATGACATGAGTGTAGACATGCTGTGTAGTGATATTCGTGATTTTAGGGCAAAAACTGTAGGAGCAGTGTCCAAAAATGTGTTTTAAAAATCGGCCTGAAGGTGGCGCTAGAATAGGGCCATGTGAGAAATGAGGGGTGGGGTCTCCGCGTTGCCTTGGCGGACGAATAGGTACCGGCCCCGGCTCTCCCGGACGCTCCTAGCCCGAGTTACGGCATTTTATGTGCGCTGCAGTGGCAGGGGGTCCTCCACTGGGGGCGCCACCACTTTTGCATCCGTTCTGGAGCACCAGGAGTCGGTGGTCCCCGGGAATTCCCCGTGAGCAGCCCCGTTGGGGTGGTCATTTGGTCATTTTTGCACATTTGGTCATTTTTTACATCTGGGGGTCCCCGGTCCCTGGGGCTCCGGGGGTCCTTGGAGGTTGTAGTTTGGCAGGCAAGGAGTGTGTGTGTAAAATCTGGCATGGATCGGGTCAACGGGTGCGGAGATATAAGCAGGGAAAAAGTGTGACGTGTGAGCACATTTGGTCATTTTTTACATCTGGGGGTCCCCCAGGGACCTGGGGGTCCCTGGGGCTCCGGGGGTCCTTGGAGGTTGTAGTTTGGCAGTCAAGGAGTGTGTGTGCAAAATTTGGCATGGATGGGGGCAACGGTTGTGGAGATATGAGCAGGGCAAAAGTGTGACTGACTGACTGACGCACAGACAGCCCGTGGAGGTTTTGGTAGTAAATGCGACCTACGGTCGCAATGACCATTTATTTGGCAGATAATCACTGTGTTTAATTATTTATATCCATAATAATACCATGTATTTGGCAGATAATCACTATTTACTTATTTATATCCATAATAATACAAGTTTCCCTTAAAAACATGCACTAGCTATCCACACCTTTCACACAGATTTAATTTCTTTGCTAAATAGTTACTACCGGTATTACCGGTTACTATATCGATTTTAAATCATTGAATCGAATCGTATCGTATTGCCATGAATGAACCAATATCGTCCATGTATTGTATCATCAACCATGTATCGTGATATGTATCGAATCTCTATTACAATGTATCATTACAACCCTAGTGCAGACCCCGAGCACAGTAGTCAACATTAATATCCTATTATATCAAATGCATTTCATACCTTGAATACACAGCATCTGATCCAGGTCACCACAACACCTCAGGTGTGTGTGTTCATGTCAAGGAGATGTCAAACATTATGTACACTTCTCTGTATACTCAACTATATTATAATATGTACACCTCTCTGTATACACAACTATTATAATATGTACACCTCTCTGTGTATACATACACTAACTAGTAAGACGCCTCAGGGTGACATGCGACCGGGTCGCGCCAATTCTTGGCCATCTGGCCAGTGATGTGTATCGGACCAGTTACCCATATATGGAGATCCATGTACTGTAGTACATCCCTTTTATGCCCATACATGGAGATCGATCCTCTCTGAGCCACACAGATATATATCGACGACATCAGGGATCTTCATATATGGGCATAAAAGGGATTCTGGGGAATACCCATATACAGACTTTTACATAAGTGATGTCACCTGTGATATCTCCTGTGATGTCACAGTGATGTGTCAAGGGAACCAACCCATAGACTGTAAAAGCGTGTGTACACACACAGCTTCACAGAGACAAGCTGTGACCTAGTTGTTTTGCTTTTTTCCCCCTGTATAGTAAAGTTAATGGGACACCAACTCTAGCGGCTGATAACACCAATTTAGCTGTGTCTCAGAAAGGGTTATCATACCAAAATATAATCTACAGATATAGAGCTTTTCAAAAATGCATGATAACCTTTGCCCACCTTTCCGATACCGACATCTATAATCCTGTTTTCTCTTTCCACACTGTCAAAAGGACAACGCATAGGGCTGATTGTGACATTTTACATGACGATTAATTGTCACTCAAATAATTGCGATTACCAGATTTAATCCCGCTTTTGTCGTTGACAATTACATTTCGTTTGGCTTATAGGCTTTGAAGTTGCACATGGCAGATATGATTAGGTAATTGTTGTTTGTCATATCTTGCTTGAACCTTTTTATTCTTATATAGGTGAGAACCTTGTAAGCCCTACAGTATATGGGTTTCCTTTCTCACCTGCACTTCTCTCCATGCTTGTTTAAAAATAGTGGAGAACTTTCTTTTTTTTTACAAGGGTTCATATTTTAGAAAGCCATTAGAGATGAGTGTTAAAATGTTCTAATTTACTGCTTTCTATCGTTTTAGTGTTTTTAACGATTCTGATTTGCATGCCTGCAAGTGGCTAAATATGTCTTTTTAGACACAATAAAGGTCTTTGCAAACTGCTGCGTTTTTCGGGCCGAATATCGGAGTGATTTTCGGAGTGCGTGAATAAAAAAATCAACCTCACGTTATGTCAATCACGTTTGCACACTGCCGCCGGTTTCATATTTATTTTCGGACCAGGTTTGATTTTTTCCGATTTTCGAGTCCCTTGCTCTCTCTCCCTTTCCTCTCTCTCTCCCTGGCCTACAGCTTTCGGATTTCCAAAACGCAACGAAAACCCGCAGTGCAGTGTGCAACCACCTTAAGCCCATTCCCAAGATGCACAGCAATCTTTCATGGTCAGATGTGACTTATGGGGGGCTGGTGTAAATAATTAGTGACAAAGAAATTGCCGGCTTACTGTGTCTAAAAAGACATATTTAGCCACTAAAACAATAAAGCAGTAAATGAAAACATTTAAACACTCATCTTTTCTTTTCTCTAAATACAATCTAAAATATGAACCCTTGTTGTAAAAAAAAAAGTTGTCAGAATAAATCTGCTGTTGATTTAGTCGACTAAATGTATTTTTGGCTGCGATGGCGTTGAAAACGCCTGGTTTAATACTCTGCTGTGTTCCGAAAATATACGCAACACACAGCCAACATTAACCCATTAAGATTACGCAAAGGATTAAAAATACAGAAAATGTGTGCTTTTAATATGAAAATGATAAATGTCTTCAAAATCCTTCTTCTAAATCAGTGGTGCTCAAACTTTTAATATGTCAAGGACCCCCAAAATTATAGGTAGGCTATTTGGCCCCGGACCCCCATCTCTAAATATTTCCATGGACCCCCAGTAGCCAAGATTTGAGTTGCAAAGGTTTGCTTTGAAAATGATACATTCAAAGATTTGCACACATTTTCACGTTTTTCTCAACAAATAGCAGATCTACGAGCTTGCAGCGCGGCACTTTTTCAATAGCTGAAGTATAACATAATTCCAGGTCAACACACATTGGCCGAGTTTCCCAAAGCGATTTTAGCCCATCGTGGCTCACGCATGGTCGTAGAGACCAAGCCCCGACCGTCATGTTCCTGTGTTTACATGGGTTCAGGCAGTGCGACTTATTTCGCCCCCTACAACCACGGTACACCATCATTCACATTTCAAAGTGCTTAATAAAGTCTCACTCCTGTCTAAATACGGTACAGCATTCTATAATTACTTGTATCCTCCGTGTTCTTTAATAAGAAGCCATTTTATACGATCGTGTTCTGTATTCCCATGTATTTCCTGGCGTTCCCCATGCGCACCAACCCCACTGAGATAAACAGACAGTGATCGGATAAAAAGGCTTCTTATTAAAGAAAACGGAGGATACAGGTATATTTAGACAGGTGTGAGACTTTATTAAGCACTTTGTTTGTGAAATCTGAATGATGGTGTAGTTGTAGGGGGCTAATTAAGTCGCTCTGCCCGAACCCATGTAAACGCGGGAACATGACGGTCAGGGCTTGGTCTCTACGACCATGCGTGAGCTACGATGGGCTAAAATCGCTTTGGGAAACCCGGCCAATGTCTCCACCACCTCAGGTGATGTCAAACAATATGTACACTTCTCTGTAGCATAACTACTTATTGATTCTATTCATTTTCCCTCAGGACTTTCAAGAAGTCACTATCATCTCTGACATCAGTCATCTCTCCTTTTAAAGAGGTGGGTGCCATAGTTTTATACTTTTGGCATCCTATAGTGCAGGGGTTTTCATAGTGGGTGACGGGGCACCCTGGGGTGCCGTGACAGCAGTCCAGGGGCGCCGCAAGATAATTTGATAACATTTGGAATTCATTCATTTGTTATAAGGGGGCACGGTGGCGCAGTGGTTAGCACTTCGCCTCACAGCTAGAAGGTCCTGGGTTCGATTCCCGCCGGGGGACGCTGTGGGTGCTGGGGGCGTGTTTCTCCCTCCGCGTCATCAGCGCCCACACCCTAGGTGGGATCGGCGATAGGGCCTTTCTGTGTGGAGTTTGCATGTTCTCCCTGTGTCTCCTAGGGTTGATACCCTCACAAAAACATGCAGTAATCCTGGTCTCAATAATGCCTCCCCCTGGCCAGCCGGGGCGCTTGATGGAGGGGAAAGGAACTGGTTGGAATAACGTGTTCCTTCCGCGCGCTACGTCCATCCCGGGGAAATCCCCCCTGTCAGGTGAAAAGAAACAACTTGGACTACTCATGCATTGAAGGAAGCATGAGGTCAGTCCGTTGTCTCCCCAGGCGCGGCAGAGGGAGAGCAGAGCCCAGGATTACATAGGCAATTGGCACTGGGTGAAAAAGGGTTGCAAAATCGTTGGATAAAAAAAAAAAAAAAAAAAAAACATTTGGAATTCATCAATATCAATATCACTTCACTATGCTTAGTAAAACAGACCTGATTTGCACTGTACTGGATGAGTTATTTTTCCATCTACGACAACTCTCTTCACCCAAAATAGCAGATCTACAAGCTCACAACGCGTCACAACATGACGTGTTGTGGGCTTGTTGATCGGCTATTTTTGGTGAACCTTCCCCCCCAGAATAGGCATGCTGGGGTTCAAGTGGTTAAACATCAAGTACCACGTTCTAATGGAAACAGATATTTCTCCAATATGATATATGATTCTAAAAATGAACAGTGTAACTCAGGGATGCGGTGGATGGAAAGGTTGGAGTGGTGCCCCGAGTCAGGGGCTGTTAAGTATGACATCATTTTGTAGGCAGAGGAGAATTTCTGCCCCCAGTTTCCGTGAATCTTTTTACTATTTTCAAATTTTTCTTCTCTTTGTTGTTGAAAGGAAAGTGTTAGAATTATACTTTAGTCGTTATTTTTGTCTCGGATCTGTTGAAATAGCGAGGGACAGAAAATGCTCTGGGGGCAGAGTTCTCCTCTGCCTACAAAATGATGTCACGGCTTAAAAGCCCCATAGTGTGTATAGTTCCAATGTACAGATTATTGTACATTGAATATTCTACTGTCAAGACTGATGATTGATGGTGTATCTACGATATAGATTACTATCTCTGTGCATCTGATGTTTTACCTTGCTGTCATTGCTTAGGCCTACTGTAAATTGCTCTGGATTAAGAGCATCTGATAAATGATAAATACATTAAATCAGGGGTCTTCAATGTTTTCAGGCCAAGGACCCCTTAGTTGAGAGAGAGATGAAGCAGGGACCCCTTAGTTGAGAGAGAGATGAAGCAGGGACCCCCACAACCTGTTCATAGATTCCATATAGTTTCATTGTTTGACAGCACAATCATCAGAGTATTTTGGATTCATGTCAATTTGTGTTTTCAGATATTTAACCACTTGAACCGTCAATACTTAATAAACTTGACCTTTCACTCTGTACTTAGTCTGCTCTTTTTCCCCTCTACACCAAACCTCTTTGCCAAAAATAGGCGATCTACAAGCTCACAACGCCTCGCAGCATTTTCACCGCGACAAAAACAAGACAAACTGCAGGTTGCCTGACATGACTTTTATTTGATGAAGAAACATCTTGTCTGGTGTTATGACTTTGATGATGATGATGATCCTCTGGCTGCTCCCCTCTGCCTCTTCATCACCAGGGTCTTCATCACCCATAAAATAATCAATCAAATCAATAAAACAGTAATAATGTACTGGCTCACCAATTCATGTCAATGATTCAACAGTTGATATTATTGATATTATTCAAGAGACAATACAGATTTTTGTATTGCCATTGCATTAAAACTATATATATTCCATAGTTTTTAGTTTCTTTGGTTTCACAGAAATAAAATAAAATAGTATGTCAAATAAATGCTCACTTACAGTCATCAGCCCTTCCCTGTAAAGTAGAAGAGAATTTTACAACATCAATTAATAATTCAACTCTGTGTGTGTGTGTGTGTGCGTGCGTGCGTGCGTGCGTGCGTGCGTTAGTGCGTGCGTACACCTACTTCTGCTCTGGCATTGCAGAGTGAGTTGCAGACAGAACTCCTGTTTCTTGCATTTCCTCCCGTAGCGAGCCAGACTCTTGGGTTTGACCCGACACCGCCGCTTCCCCTCACACCTGATAGAGAGCAAAACAATGGGCCTCATTAATTCACCAACAGTTCTTATGAGAACATCTCTTCTTAGTCCACTTATAGTCGGAGGCCTTATAGGGTTTTTTCGTGCTAATCAGTCTAAAAGCGCCAAATTTTGCACAGAAAATGCCCAGAAAACATGAAAAGTGATGAGTCATCACTTTTCATCACTAAACCATCGTTTTCTGGGGCCATTTATGGCCCAAGGAATGTTTTTTGTGCAAAAGAAATGCTTGCAATGGATTAAGCATCATGACATAACCCTAGTTAGACCCCTCACATCCTACTTAAATACCCAGAAAAAAAAGTTTTTTCTGGGTATTTTCCTCCTGTATAGAAAGTCGATGGGAGCCCAACTTGCTTTGGCCGCTGTGGCGACCCTGAAGGTCACCGACTCGGGCGCCCTAGCTAAATCATTAGAGCATGCCCTGCTACATGTGCAACATTTGGCGCTTTTAGACTGATTAGCACGAAATGACCATTCTATCTCCCTATAGGCCCCCGACTATTAGGAGGTTTTCAACCCATTTCGGCCTGAATACATTATGACGCAATATTTTATGCTTTAAATATAAAAAAATAGCAGATATACAAGCTCACAGCGCGGCACCGAGTGCCGCGCTGTGAGCTTGTATATCTGCTATTTTTGAAAAATCGTGAAAATTAGAATTTTGACCCGATTCTATAAGTGTCTTTTGAATCCTTCTAAGATTTTTGGGGAAAAAAACTATGTTTCTATGTCAGCAATCTGGCCAGCCATCGTCAAAGAAAAGGTCCTTTTCACTTAACTGGAGCTCAGTTAGTCTGTTCTTGAGAGACTACTATGTCAGTGGTTCTCAAACCTTTTCATGTGAAGGACCCCCAAAATGATATTTATTTGGCCACGGACCCCCATTTCAAAATATCTAGTTCCAGGGACCAACCAGAAGCAAAATTTGAGTTACAAACGTTTGCTTTGAAAATACATATATTCAAAGATTTGCACACATTTTCACGACTTTTTCAAAAATAGCAGATCTACAAGCTCGCAGCGCGGCACTCGGTGCCGCGCTGTGAGCTTGTATATCTGCTATTTTTCACTGGTTAAAGCATTCAATAATTCCTAACCCTAAATGGGTTAAGATATACTGTATGTTGGCTTACACCAATGTTTGCTTAGCTGTGATCTGTTCTAACAGAATCTAAACACACTGAAGTGCACTCTAAAGGTCTGTCCATACGCTCTAAAGGTCTGTCCATACGCTCTAAAGGTCTGTCCATACGCTCTAAAGGTCTGTCCATACGCTCTAAAGGTCTGTCCATACGCTCTAAAGGTCTGTCCATACGCTCTCCGACAACCAAAACATTTAGTCGGAAAGGTCCGGTTCAACCACAAAATGTCGTCACTCGCAACTTCTGAAAAGGCAATACCTCGAATTGGAAAAGCTGCACGTTGGAAAGTCACAACTTTCTAACTTTCGGTGAAAGGTTTGGTGATTGGAGACCTTAACTTTGAGTTCTCAAGTGTGACATGTCTGTGCAAAAGGATCTACAGTTGTATAAGATAGGATTTAAATTACTATACTATTTATATCATATCTTTAGCAGTGGTTCTCAAAGTGTGTGTGTGTGTGTGTGTGTGTGTGTGTGTGTGTGTGTGTGTGTGTGTGTGTGTGTGTGTGTGTGTGTGTGTGTGTGTGTGTGTGTGTGTGTGTGTGTGTGTGTGTGTGTGTGTTTTGATTGATTGATTGAAGATAGAAGTTTGCATAGGAAAAGGTACAGTTTCATGACGGTACAGTTCACTGGTACAAGGTCTACTAAAAAGAGATCCTAAAAAAGACTAAGCTTATTTCCATAGGAAACCATTAAAGTATCTCATATAACATTGAATGACAGACGGATAGAACACAGTACTATGCAGTAGATATAGTAAAAAAA